>NW_024070200.1:40104931-40153500 GCF_014754425.2 Oryx dammah
ACACACACACACCACACATACACCACACACACACATCACACATACACAATCACACATACACCACACACACACACATATCACACATACACCACACACACACACATATCACACATACACCACACACACACCCCACACACACCACACACACACTCACACACATACACAGACACCACTCACACATACATCACACACCAACTTCCCTGGAGGCTCAGTGGTGAAGCACCCACCTGCCAATGCAGGAGATCTGGGTTCAATCCCTGAGCCAGGAAGATCCCCTGGAGAAGGGAATGGCAACCCACTCCAGCATGGAGAATCCTATGGACAGAGGAGCCCGGCAGGCTATGGTCTGTAGGGTCACAAAGAGTTGGACACCACTGAGCGACTAAACAACAACAATACACGCACACATACACATACACAGAGTCAGGCACAGCTCTTCATACATAAAGAGCCAGCCAAGTACCTGCCAGGCAGGAAGTGCTCTATACATGGTTTTCCGCAATTATGACTCTCGGTTCATTTTCTACTTCAAGCATTTTTCAACCATCATAAACCTCATTATTTCTGCCCTGTTTTGCATAGAAGCACTCTTATTTCTCCTCCTACAGTTAACCACTCACTTCTTCACTGAAGTTAATTGTTATGTCTGTCAAAGGGTTCCTCCTAGAGCAAGCCAAGCTGTTATTTAACAATAATGCAGCTTTAACGTACAGCAATGTTTAAGCAGAGACATTACTTTGCCAACAAAGATCCGTCTAGTCAAGGCTATGGTTTTTCCAGTGGTCATGTATGGATATGAGAGTTGGACTGTGAAGAAAGCTGAGTGCCAAAGAATTGATGCTTTTGAACTGAGATGTTGGAGAAGATTCTTGAGAATCCCTTGGACTGCAAGGAAATCCAACCAGTCCATTCTAAAGGAGATCAGCCCTGGGTGTTCTTTGGAGGGAATGATGCTAAAGCTGAAACTCCAGTACTTTGGCCACCTCATGCAAAGAGTTGACTCATTGGAAAAGACTCTGATGCTGGGAGGGATTGGGGGCAGGAGGAAAAGGGGACGACAAAGGATGAGATGGTAGGATGGCATCACCAACTCGATGGATGTGAGTCTGAGTGAACTCCGGGAGATGGTGATGGACAGGGAGGCCTGGCGTGCTGCAATTCATGGGGTCGCAGAGTTGGACATGACTGAGCGACTGAACTGAACTGAACTAAATGTTTAATCCACATGTTTGCTTATAAGCGGCCACCATCCCTGGGAGATGTATCACAACTTTGGGTCTTTTAACTCCAGGTGTTCAAATCAATTGCCACTCAGGACATGGAGAAACTAAGAGCTGAATCCAATGTGCTGGCAAGGGGAGGGATTAATTTCAGAGCCAACTCTAAGCACTGGGCTTCTCAGGTAGAAAGGTGGTAAAGAATTCACCTGTTAATGTAGGACACACAAGAGACGCACTTTAGATCCCTGGTTTGGGAAGATCCCCTGGAGGAGGAAATGGCAACCACTCCAGTATTCTTGCCTGGAAAATTCCACTGACAGAGGAGCCTGGTGAACTATAGTCCATGGGGTCACGAAGTTCACAGGTTCACAAAGAGGCAGACACGAATGAGCATGCACTCATGGATCCTAAGTAGGCCCGTGTCAGGGTAGCCCCTGGACGCCACTCAGGGCAGCACCTGGCCCTAGAGCAGCCCAGCCTCTCTGCAATCTCTCCCAGTCCCCAGGCCGTGCAGGCTCGGGATGCTGCCCCTGTCCAGCTCCACCCTGAGCAGGGCTCAAAGGGTCTGCACTGAGGAGAGTCATTTCCATTGAGCAATTCCAGGGAAGAACAGATGGCTCCCATGGTGCTGACCAGACAAATTGCCCCGGGGCAATGCCACATCTGTTTTGGGAACTTATCTGCAGCCCAGTATGGACAATAAAGGTCTGGGTAAGGTGCAGGCGAGAAGGGGACACTAGTCAAGGACACCCTCCCATCCTGACAAAGCCAGGTGCAAAAGCTGGAATCTGATTCAGGAAAAAGGGGAGTGAGTCAGGTCACTGGCTATTGGGAACTCTGACAGTTGCCACCCAGATCCTCCCAGGGTTGTGTGTGCATCTGTATACCCTCTGGGCCCTCCTGGAGCAGAGTGCAGGCATGGAGAGCAGAACTCATCCTTCCTTGAGATGAAAGATTTGTGAACGGAGCAGAACCCATCCTTCCTTGAGATGAAAGATTTGTGAACAGGCAAACAGAGGGCAGACAGGGCATGGGACAGAGGGCTGCCTGACCCTGGAGAGACTGTGAAGGCAGGAAGAGGAAGGAGGGAGGAGGCAGGGCCAGATGCTGAGGAGAGAGTCCTGACACGGGGAGAGGCCCTGGCACCACCCTCACCTGGATGGACGTGACATCCTGAAGCCCAAGGACATGCCATGTGGTCAACCACGTCTTGACCCACTCAAGAGCGGCAGTGGGCAAAGGACGGACCACAGGCAAATGATCTATCTCCTGCTTATTGTGTTAGCTTTTTAAATTGTGGTAAAACAGACAGAGGGCTTTCCAGGTGGTGCTTCTGGTAAAGAACCCACCTGCCAATGTGGGAGATGTAAGAAACACAGGTTTGATCCCTGGGTCGGGAAGATCCCCTGGAGGAGGAAATGGCGACCCACTCCAGTGTTCTTGCCTGGAGAATCCCATGGACAGAGGAGCCTGGTGGGCTACAGTCCATGGGGTTGCACAGAGTCGGACACGACTGAAGCGACTCAGCACACAGAACAGACAACGCTTACCACTGTCACAGTGTGTAAGTATCTATAGGTCAGGACGCCAGGCACACTCACACTGTCATGCAATCATCACCATCATCTTGGGAACCTTCTCATCTTCCCAAACTGAAACCCTGCCCCCATTATATGTGAACTCCCACCCTCTGGGCCCTCCTGGAGCAGTGTGCGGGCATGGGGAGCAGAAACCGTCCTTCCTCGAGATGAAAGATTTGCAAACAGGCAAACAGAGGGCAGACAGGGCACGGAATATCTGCTCTGTCTCTGTGAGCCTGACAACTCTGGCTGTCTCAGGGGAACCACTGGCCCTTCTGTGACGGGTTTGCTGCCCTTACATGATGTCCAGGTTCACCCCAGCTGCCACAGGTGTCAGAACTCCCTCCATCTTTCAGGCTGAACCACACTCTATGGTGGGCATACGTCATCATCGCTTGCCTATTAGCCCACTGATGGGCACTTGGGCTGCTTCCACCTCCTGACTGCTCTGAGTGCAGTGTGCCGTGTCTGTTGGTGACCCTGCTTTCCATCCACGATGTACACACAGCTCCTGTTTCTGTAAGTAAAGCTTCCCTGGGGATCCTGCCCACAGCTGCCCCCACACCATGATGCCAAGCCCAGTGGCTGCCACAGGGACCCGTTGCCCCCTCGCCTAGAACAGGCCATGTGCGGAGCTTACAGAGAAGGCCTGCCCAACCTGAAACTCTAGCATTTGCTGCAGGGTGTGTCTGGGATGGGGGTCCACCAGTCTGAGACCAGACCACCAGTCCCCACACCGAGGGGTTCTGCTTAGGAGGTCAGCGCCTTAAACATTTTATCTAGTTATGGAGCTGCCTCCTCTCCAGGCACGATCCTTGTCCAGTGACCCAGTCACTCCCATCTGACTCACGCTCCCCAGCATCAGGACTGGTTAGGAATATGTTTCCACGATGGGAAGAAGGTCAGAAAGGATCAAGAGCCAGCAGAGCGGGAAGCTCTGCTTCCCTTCATGTCCCTGCCTGAAGTGGGACGTGGCCCAGCATGGAGGATGCGGCATTCACCATGTGGCTGTTTCCTGCCCCTTGACTCACACCTCGCCCCCCTACGCAGTGATCTTCCCCACTCAGATTCCGGCCTCCCCCTCAGGGCACTGCCCCTCAAGCTCACCAGGGCCTTCATGAAATAGGACGACGGGAGGGCAAGACACTGGGGATGTGGCCACTGGCTGGCGTCAACACACGGACAGCTGACTGCCCCTGGCCTCACAGGTAGGGGTCAGGGAGGAGCCACTTCACCGATGGGAAAATTGAAGCCGAGGAGGCTAAGCCCAGCATTACATATCAGACTCTCCCCACTGTGCCCAGACAAACAGGCAACAACCTCACACTGAATGACACACAGGCACATGGGTTAGGGCTCAGGATCACTGCAGCACTACTGGTACAGCCTCAGGGTCAGACCAACCAGAGGTGGAGTCAGAAGAACAGACAGAAAAGTGGCGTGGGCAGGGGGCACAAAAGACACCTTAAATGCAGGGCAACCCCACGGGTAAGAGGCGGCCCTTATTTTCACTTGATTTCTGCACTGACATTAATGTGGGCTCTTGTCCCAGCTCCACAGTGCCTCCATCCCGGACACTGTGCTCCAGCCGCCATGCCTGCCCGTGCTCTACACACCACCTCCCTGGCCAGTGGCTGAGCCACCTGCTTGACTGACACGGGGATGGTGGCTGCTGCAGAACCCTGCTGCCCAAGTGCCCAGGCAGTCTTCTCCCTCTCTTATTCTCTCCAGCTGCCAACCAGCCCTTGCCAGCACTGAGCCCCCAGAACCTCAATCCACTCTGCCTCAGTGAATCCAATTTCCAGTCTGTGAGGTGTTTTTTGTTAAGTTTTTTTTTTTCTGGCAGGGGTGGGTAGGTGTTGGTCACAACATAAAATTTTTGTAAATGTAAATGCTTTTCTCTTTCTCATCTGTGTTATTTCCACGATGGGTTAATCAGAGCTGTCCTCTTAGCCTACCGCACCCGCCAGAAAATGAACAATCCACTGAGTATGTGAGGCCCACGTCTCTTCACTCAACACTGGTATGTAATTATACACATTCAGTTCAGTTCAGTTCAGTCGCTCAGTCGTGTCCCACTCTTTGCGACCCCATGAATCGCAGCACACCAGGCCTCCCTGTCCATCACCATCTCCCGGAGTTCACTCAGACTCACATCCATAGAGCCAGTGATGCCATCCAGCCATCTCATCCTCTGTCAGCCCCTTCTCCTCCTGCCCCCAATCCCTCCCAGCATCAGAGTCTTTTCCAATGAGTCAACTCTTTGCATGAGGTGGCCAAAGTACTGGAGTTTCAGCTTTAGCATCATTCCTTCCAAAGAAATCCCAGGGCTGATCTCCTTCAGAATGGACTGGTTGGATCTCCTTCTAGTCCAAGGGACTCTCAAGAGTCTTCTCCAACACCACAGTTCAAAAGCATCAATTCTTTGGCGCTCAGCTTTCTTCACAGTCCAACTTTCACATCCATACATAACTACTGGAAAAACCATAGCCTTGACTAGATGGACCTTTAGTTGATAAAATTGGTAACATCATTAAAACCCTAGCTAAGTATTCTAAGCCAGAACACTGGAAGAAACGGGATCAAAGAACCCACAGTGAAAAGCTGGATGTGGTTCCCAACCGGGACCCTCCATGAGGCACTTTAGAAACCTAGTTCCACATGCCCTCAGTGCAAAATACAGATGGAAAACAGGCACAACAAGAGCAGGGAACAGCAAGTCCTGTCTTCTCCTTCTCTGTGCAGTTCCCATGGCCCCTGATTTTTGTTGGGGCTCCTGGTTCAGAACAGGGCAGCCCCCTGTCCCAGGCCTCCAGCTGAGACAACACAACCTGAGCCTCACAGAAGCCTAACAAGGCAGGTGCCATCTTCACTTTCATGGTGTAGATGGGGAGACGGAGGTTCTGAGTGGTTCAGAACCGACCCCTCACTGCATGCAGCACAGTCAGGAGGTGAATCCAAGTTCACGTCCCTAAACATCACCCTTCTGCCTCTGGACATAGCTGCAGCACTGTTGCCATGGTGACCCCACTCACCCCACCTGGTCCCTGGCAACACATTGTTCACAGCAGCCCAGGGCCTCGTGGGGCTCTCTCTCCTTCCTACCAGTGCAGGAACCTGGAGAGAGACCACTGTGGCCCATGTACACCTCTGATGGGTGTGTCTGTGGACGGACAGGCATAGATATGGGCTCCTGTGTATTTATGTACATACATATGTACATGATGACTGCATGTGTGCACAGATGTGAGAGTGTGTATCTATACATGCATGTTGTACATTCAGATTTGTGTGTACTTACATTTGGTGACTGCAGGCATGAAATCAGAAGACGCTTGCTCCTTGCAAGGAGAGCTATGACAAACCTGGACAGCATACTAAAAAGCAAAGACATCATATCACCTTGCTAACAAAGGTCCGTATAGTCAAAGCTATGCTTTTTCCAGTAGTCATGTATGGATGAGAGAGTTGGACCATAAAGAAGGCTGAGTACCAAAAAAACTGATGCTTTCCAACTGTGGTGCTAGAGAAGATTCCTGAGTGTCCCTCGGACTGCAGGGAGAGCAAACCAGCCAATCCTATAGGAAATCAACCTTGAGTACTCACTGGAAGAACTGATGCTGAAGCTCCAATACTTTGGCCACCCGACGCAAGGGCCAACTCAATGCAAAAGACCCTGATGTTGGGAAAGACTGAAGGTAGAAGGGGATGACAGAGGATGAGATGGTTAGATAGCATCACCGACTCAATGAACATGAATTTGAGCAAACTCTGGGAGATAGTGAATGACAAGGAAGCCTGGCGTGCAAACAGGAGCAAACTCACTGTGGCTGGGCCTGCCCCCACATGGAGGTCCTGGTTGTCGAGGTCTGGACCACCTCCAGGAGGCACTGAGCTACAGCCGAGGATCGTGCCCCACCCCGAGGACAGCTCTTCCTAGGAGAAGGCCCTTCCACTTCTTGCCTGGCCCCTCCCCACTGGCCCCACCGGACCCCCAGCCCCACCCAGCATGCGGAGCTGGGAAGGCTGCACTGACCCCCACAATCAGAGCATTACCCTGAACTCAGCACCATCTTGCTGTCCTCACCTTCACCAGACCCCCTCCTCCTGAGGAGTCCCTCCTCTGGGTGAAGGTACCACCATCCTCCCAGGCATATTCACTAAGCCCTCCAAGAGTGACAGCCTGAAGTGTTCTCAAGTCTGGCAGCTCCCTGTCACCCTCACCATGGGGCAGGGCCCTACTGCCTCCTAACCTCGATTACAGTCTCCACCACACCGCCATCCCCGCCTCCTCGAGAAGCAGAAGCCCATGGGCCCCTCACAGGGTACACGCATGTCTCAACGACCAAGCCAGGTCAGCTCTCCCTCTGGCACAGGCCTGGCCTCGCCAGCATTGCCCCTGTTCTCTAGCGATGTTGCCATGTGTGAAGGACCCTTGCTTGCTTTCACACCCCCAAGCTTGCTCACGCCAGCCATCTCACACCAAGTCTACCTCCTGCTCTGATTTTAACCATCACCTCAGCTGTCACGGCCTCCAGGAAGCCCTCCTGGACCTCCCAGGGCCGAGTGTGCCTACATGTGCCCATTATAGCCCATCTTCTGTCCCTTCCTCCAAGATAAGCTCCTCGAAGGCAGGAACTGTCATCTGTATAACCCACAGGCACTGGCAGCATCTGGTACACAGCAGGAGGTTAAGAAATGTTTGGTGAAATGAACAGACCTTGAGTCACACTGGAAGGACACACATCTTGTCCACACACACAGAGCGGTCTAGTGCAGCAGTGACCAAGACTTTGGACCTCCCAGCCATCTGGCCTTTGGGTTCTCTAGCCCCCTTCCCAGGACAGTCCTGAGGCTGTGGATGCAGGAAGACTACCCACCAGCTGAGTGGCTGGGTGAGGCCCAGGGTGGCTTCTCTAATGTCCATTCCAAGGGTCACGGGACTGGAAGGCAGGTGGTGGTGCTCCATGGAGAGGAAGCATCCAGGCGACCACGGGTTGGGGGAGAGCAGCTATAGCTTGCGAAGCCCAGTGAAGAAGGGACAGGGGCCGAGCATGATGGGGAGAGAGGCCTGGGCTGGGGTGTTTACAGGAAGAGCTCCTCCTGTCCTGCTTTTCCCATAAGTGTAAGTATGGCTAGCTTCATGTCACCTCCCTGTTTATGCAGGGCAGGTGTGAGGTGGGTGGGATCTGGGGTGCTGCCAGGGGGGGCGCACCCTGCCTTCCTGGAGGAAAAGGAGATGACTTGGCAGTTTCTGCAGAGCTTCGAGAACAGAAGAGGAGGGCCCCGAGTCATCCATCAAGTCTGCTGTGCAGCAAATTGATGAGCGTGCTGGGTCCACCCCAGATGACATTCCATGGCTCCAACGGTCCACCACCCACTCAGGCCTCCAATGGCCATGACCTCAGACACACAGACGCAGGTGCAGGGCTGTCAAGCCGTGACGTAGGGAGGCTGGTTAAGCGCACACTCTGCTCTGTCCCTGGCTGCCCCATCTCCTCCTGGGCCAGCACAGTGGAATCTGCCTCAAGGGACAGCTGATAAGTAGTCGTGCCATGTCAAACCTCAAGGATGCAGAAACCAATGGGTTGCAGATGAGGCTTCTGACTTTGTAAGAAAGTATTCAGTTTATCACTCCCGGAGCTGCTCCTGGCTGGAAACAGATGTTCTGAGCCCGGCTGCTCACAGCTGCAGTGGGCTGGCGGCCGGGCCGCCGGGTCCGCATCTCCCAGGGGCCCTAGCTCTGAGAGAGGCGTCTGTGTTTGAAAGTCTCGGGCGTCAGAGTTCAGTTATATAATGTTACTGATCCCAGTTGGTCTGCTCAAGAAAAACATAACTAATTAGAGCCTATAAAAACCTACACACCAAATTAATCTGGCCTTGTGCTGGTAACTTCCGCCTAAAGAAAGTCATAAACAGAGATGGCCACTGAACCTATATTTAGCCAGCACTGGGTTACCTGGTATTTATAATGAAGGAAGTCCAGAGAGACAGAATGGACAAGTTGTTGTTACTTTTAAAAGCGTTTTTAAAAAATCCTGCTTCCCATTTTGGTTACAGAGACACACAGCGACACTGTTACTGCAGTAATTACAATTCTGACCCAAGTTAAGGTTATTGCACAATTTCCTAGTCTGCTCAAATTGCTTTCTTCAAAACGCATCCACCCAAAGCATGTCATTAAGCTGCTCGACTTCCTACAAATTCCTGAAAAACCATTAATTTTTACTTAACAGACTTCATTTTCTCTTCCCTGAAGTCACCAAGCTGAACGGTCCTGTTTCAGATGAGGATGGTTAATGTACAGATCACACTACACCTTTTACATCCACAGAGAGACATCTGAAAAGCTGCACGGCCTTTCTGAAGATTTTCATCTTAAACCCTTTACTCTTTAAAGGTATCTTTATGACTTCCAGAATTAGTCATTTATCCCATTTCTAAGCTCGACCACCCCCAACTCCATGAAGCTGACTTGAAGGTGAGGGTGAGGCTGGGTTCACCCCATGTCCCTGCTGCCTGCTAACTGCTCTGCAGTGCATGGTCTCCAGCAGGGAGAGGGATCCCTGACTGGGAAGGGGACCTGGAACTCGTACAAGGAGGCCAACATCCCAATCCTACCTCAGCTCCTGCAAGTTGCCAGCACCTCACTGGCAACTACTAGTGAATGTGAGCCCCGTCATGCGGCCCGCCTGCAACCACTTGCCACTGCAGGTAGCCCAGGGTCCTTGTGACAGGGGATTGGGCTCTCCTCATGCTAGCACATGCCTTTTCTTTGCTGAGCATGGAAGACATATGGGGACAGCCTCACCCCAGAGGGTGCCATCTCTAGGTAAGAGAGCCTGGGACAGACATGCCCACACTGCTCAGTAGAGAGCACCTCGGCATGTGAGTGGAGAAGATGATACCAGCAATCTTCAGCACAATGGCCACACAGCACTCGGGGTGGCATGGGGTTAAGGAGTGGTCAGTGCTGGGATGCCCTGAGCAAAGAAACTGGGGAAGGCCCACCTGGTCCTACTGGCCCCCTCCCGGGCTCCCCAAAAAGAAGGGCCAGCACCAAGTTGCAGCCTAGGGTTACCTGACGGAGGTGGGTGAGAAGGCTACAAGATTTGATAAAGAAGATTTCTGTCCTTGTGAGAGAAATGTTTAAGACTCAAAGTTTAATATCTGAAACTCTCACTTGAGAGGAATTATCTTAAGGGAAATTAAAAACTGTTTCAAAGAAATTAATCTTTAAAATATTCGCCTTAAAAATACATCACTTCAATACCCCAAAGAAGAGAAAGCAGGGATTCCAACAGACATGTGAACAGTAATGTTCACAGGAGCCAAGAGAAGGAGGCAACTCCAGTGCCCACAGATGGATGGAGCGATAATAAGGCACAGTCCATGCCCACAGGGACTGTCACCCAGCCTCAGAAAGGAAGGCAGCTCTGACATCTGCGACAGCAGGGGTGAACCTCGAGGACTTGACTCGATGAGACAAGACGCACACAGGACAGTCCTGTGTGACCCACGGGGGCAGCAGACGAGTCACAGTCACAGAGACAGCGACAGTGGGAGTCAGGGGCCAGGGGAGGGACAGAGTTTCATTTCTGGAAGATGAGAATGTTCGGGGGTGATGGCTGCACCACAATGTGAGTGTACTTGATATCACTGAACAGTTCACTTAAAAATGGTTAATATGGTAAATTTCATTATGTGTATTTTACTGCAATTACAGAAAAAATGTCTCCTCTACGTTCCTGTCCCACCTTTCCTAAAACTGACTTCTCTCCGGGGTCACTCTGGGTGCTGGGCACCCCTAGCCCCAGGGACAGCAGCACTGGAGGCCCGAGGAGGGGAGCTGCAGCCCGCTCAGGACAGGACAGAGCCCAGCAACACTGCCCAGCTGTGATTACCAACTGCTCTGGGCTCCAGGCCGCTCATCCCAGTCCTGCATCCCTCTCTATTACGTGGTTCCCCTAAAGGGAAAAGAGACACCAGGGAAGGGACAGCCACGCCCATGGAGACAGCCAACGCTCACCTGAACCAATATCCCTTAACTCCTGATGCCTGTCCTGGGGGGTCTGCAGACCACGCAACTCAGGCCCATCCTGGAAGCTGGCCTCTTGGCCGGTGGGGGTATGCGGGCTGACCCCGCTCAGACATGAGGCTTGTATTTCACAGAGCTAAGAAACCTTCAGTACAAGCACATGAGTGCGTCAGTCACTTCAGTCGTGTCTGACTCTGCAAGCTCATGGAGTCTGCCAGGCTCCTCTGTCCATGGGATTCTCCAGGCAACAATACTGGAGGGGGTTGCCATGCCATCCTCCAGGGGATCTTCCCAACCCAGGGATCAAACCTGTGTCTCCTGCACTCCAGGTGGGCTCTTTACCTCTGAATCACCAGGGAAGCCTTCAGCAAAAGCACATGAGTGCCCAAACTCCACAGCGTGCACTACAAGCACACAGGAAGAGAGCCCTGCACTGTTGTTTGGCTTCAGGACTCAACCCCACACCTGTGACTCACAGTGAAGGGTCCCTTGTGGGGGCAGCTGCCCCAGGTCCACCAACACCCACCTGGAGGGCCCTTTCCCAGCCACACAGCATGTCCTGGTTTATAAACTAGAGCAGGGCCTTGTGCTGCTCTCCCCTTCGGGCCTTTTGCTGTGGTGCTGTGACTGTCCATGCGGCTGCGGCATCTCCAGTTGTGGGCTGTGGGGGCCGCCCGTCTCCGCCCTGGTCGGACTCCACTCTCTGAGGAGGCGCTGGACCAGCGTCTCTCGGTCCCTTTCATGCTAACATGATGGTTTATGGAGTGTATGGCCATAAAAAAATCCCAACAGAACTTTCATATTCAAAGTAAAACTTCAAAAGCACTCATTTATAGGCAAGAAGTCAGTGTGTAAAAGGAAAAGAGAGAGGAGACAGATCACCCTGTTCCGTCTGCCCTCTCACCTCCGCCCACGATTCACAAAGTCAACACACATGACTGTCTGCCAGCAACTCG
This sequence comes from Oryx dammah, assembly GCF_014754425.2. NCBI lineage: Eukaryota > Metazoa > Chordata > Mammalia > Artiodactyla > Bovidae > Oryx > Oryx dammah. Next base: position 40,116,726 of record NW_024070200.1, read on the forward strand.
TGAGCAGGGCCGAGGATGCCCTCCCACCACAGCGCCCCGTGGTCACTATGCCCAGGACGCCCATGCGGCTGCTGGGTACCTGTCCACTCACACCTCTACTCTCCCGACAAGTCTCCAGGTAGGTCTCAAGCTGGGTCACGGTGTCTGGGACCTGCCTCTGGGAGGAGATCCACAGAAGTGAGCAGCTCAGGACAGGCGAAGGAGGCCCAGTGGAGGCTCTTCTGCAAGGCCAGCACTCAGATCACAGACTCCGAGCAACAGGTGGCCCAATGCTCCTACAGAGAAAGGGGGCCCATGCTTTGACAGGCTGGTATCCTGCTAGTGGGGAGAACTTCTTCACTAGGATTCCGAGGAAAAACAGGGCAAGATGGGGCCAGGGCAGGGAAGTGACGGCAAAGGGACTCTGGTCACTGCCTAGCATGGAACTCGGGGCAAGGGAGACTCCACACAGTGACTGCAGCCTTGGAGCCAGGCTGCCTGGATCTAAGGGCCAGGTTCTCCATTTCACTGAAGAGACTCCAGGCAAGTTGCTTAATTTCTCTTTGCTGTCATTTCCCTTACTAGGCAGCAGGGATGACAGCACCCCTCCCTAACCCCCCACTCCACCCCATGGTTGCTGGGAGGATAAATGAAGCAGGACACATGTGAGATGACTGCCCAGGGCCTGACACAGGGCAGGCTGTTGTTCAGGTAGCTTTTTCCCTATTATTTCTGTAAGAAGTAATATGCATCTCACTTTGGAGGGAAAATGGATTGCAACACAGTCAGTTACAAACCCAGATAACAAATCCCTTTTGCTCTTTAATTTCAATTAAAAACACACAGAGATATTTATCAGTGGTCCCCATGGGGAAAACACTCCCACCTCGACAGAGCCAACAGAGCCAGAGTGAAGAGTGCCCCGCCTACTGGCCAGGCCTGCACCGGGCCGCACTGCCCACCCCCATCTGGCCATCCTCAGGGCATTTCAAGTCCCTGAGAGAGACTTCCTTCTTGTTCCTTTTTTATCCATGTGCAGAGAATGAGGTTGCAATATACAGTTGATTCTAGGCTGAGTCACCTTTTTCAGCTCTGTGAGATGAATTCATGCCTCTGTCATCACTCCTGTGACCAAGTCTATAAGATAAACTCTGAGAGGTGCGCACATTAGTTCTGTGCGGTTCTGTCTGACTTATGGTCCCTCACTGGAACTGAGAACTGGCACCTCCACTCTCACTGGCAGACAGATGGCACATCCCCTGAGTGGGAACATGGTGCCCAGAGACTGAATCCTTGTGCCCCCAGGCCCAGCAGCTTCTCTTCCAGAGCCAGATCAGCAGCGAGGACCTGCCCCTCCCAGAGGATGATGGGCAAATCCTCTGGGAGGGTGATGCCTAGCCCCACTGGGGAAGAGAGAGCCAAGGTGAGGCACAGAGAGCATCTGTCCTGAGACCCGACAGGATCTAACATGACCCTTTGGGTCACACTCCCTCTTTGCCTCCCTGTGGGGAAGGGACCAGCTCTCCTATTTTTCAAGAGAAGCTGATGGAGGGCCTTGGGATCAACACTTACACACTACTATATATAAAATAGATAAATAACAAGGACCTGCACCATTGCACAGGGAACTATATCAACCTTGTAATAAACTATAAAGGAAAAGAATCTGAATATATATATGTATTATATATGCTATAAGTAATATATATATAATATAAATATTAAAAGTGAATCATCTTGCTCTACAGTGGAAACTAATACAATATTGTAAATTAACTACTGTTGTTGTCTTTTAGTCATTCAGTCATGTCTGACCCATTGCGATCCTGTGGACTGTACCTCATATACTTCAATTAAAAAATTAAAAATTATTAAAAAAGTGGGTAGTACTGAATTTATTGCTCCTACCAATAAGCTGAAGTATAATGTTCAACTTTAAAATGCAACTCTTATAACACTTTATAATAACTTTTTAATTTTTAAAATTATTTAATAATTTTTAAATTTTATAATAAACTTTGTAATAATAAAACTCATTTAAAAAGAGATGCTAGAAACAAATTTCTATCTGAAATATCCCAAAATTTAATGTTTTTACATTTTTATTTTATATTGGTGTATAGTTGATTTATATGCTGTATTAATCAGTTTGAGGTGTACTGCAAAGCAATTCAGATATAACCAAACACACACACACACGTATCTATTCTTTTTCAAATTCTTTTCCCATTTAGGTTACTACAGAATATTGAGCAGAGTTCCTCCCAATGTTTAATTAACCAAGCTAGACAGCATATTTAAAAGCAGAGACATTACTTTGCCAACAAAGGTCCCTCTGGTTAAGGCTATGGTTTTTCCAGTGGTCATGTATGGATGTGAGAGTTGAACTATAAAGAAAGCTGAGCACCAAAGAATTGATGCTTTTGAACTGTGGTGTTGGAGAAGACTCTTGAGAGTCCCTTGGACTGCAAGGAGATCCAACCAGTTCATCCTAAAGGAGATCAGTCCTGGGTGTTAAAGCTGAAACTGATGCTAAAGCGGAAACTCCAATACTTTGGCCACCTGATGTGAAGAGCTGACTCATTTGAAAAGACCCTGATGCTGGGAAAGATTGAGGGCAGGAGGAGAAGGGGACAAGAGAGGATGAGATGGTTGGATGGCATCACCGACTCAACGGACATGGGTTTGGGTGGACTCTGGGAGTTGATGATGGACAGGGAGGACTGGCGTGCTGCGGTTCACGGGGTCGCAAAGAGTCAGACATGACTGAGCGACTGAACTGAACTGAACCTCCCAAAGTTTAAATGTTAGTAACTATCTAGTAATTATTCCAATTTTCTGAAACCATTCTAGATCAAATAAAATATAACTAAGGGCTGCATGCACCCCTGGGCCCCTCTAGAGACCACCCCCCACTTCCAGGGCCTGCCCTGCTCTGTTCTCACAGTGCTACTCCTCTCAGGGCATCTCCCCATGAGTAACAGACCCAGCAGCCTAGAGTGAGCCCCTGTAGGCTCTACTGTGTTTGTCCCCAGGGACAAGGACAGAGGCTCATGCAGCCCCTACTAAGTCCTCTCACTGAACCCTTGGGAATCCCTATTATTGGTTTTAAATGAGGGAATTTCCTGGTGGTCCATTAGTTTTAACAGACACAGATTTTCAGTTTTACAACAGGAGGAGCTCTGTCAGTATACCCAATGCCACTGAAATGCCCACTGAAAAATGGTGAAAACGGTGCATTTTATGTTGCATGTATTTTACCATAAGTGATCACTTTTTTAAAAAGCCTCAAACAAACAAAACACTCCTCCATCCATGTGGTGTATCTGTATACCATGTCTTAGTCTCAGCTGAAAGCTCCCACTTGCCTGGGAGCCCCCAGTTAGCAGTGTGTCCTGGTTTTCTCAGTCCTGGTGTCCAGCCTAAGTGTTCACGGCTCTCCTTCTGACCTCAGAAACACTGAGGTTGGACAGTCAGCAGTGTGATCTTGGGCAGCCTCCCAGGACAGGACACTCCTGGGAGCTTCCCCCTCGCCCAGGCCCACCCACCCACCACCCCTGTGCTCCCGGGGTGGCCACCGTCACAGGGTTCCCCCTCTTCTTTCCTTACCACTGTGCCACTGACAGAGGACTTTGATGACCTGATAAACAACCCTCCTGACACCCTGGCCTCAGAACTCCCCTCATCTCTCCCAGACACCCTGCAATTCCAGCCACAGTGGGTATGCCCCTGCCAGGCCCCCACACCCAAATCCCTCCTTCACCACAGCTCTCCCCACCCGTCCACCACAACCTCGATGCTCCTGGTCACTGGCCCACCTGCCCCACCTGGTCCTCTGAGCCTGCTGTTTCAATCACTGCCCTCAGAACCCTACCTCTGGCGACTCCTGCCTTTCCAGCCCCCTGACCGCATGGTCAAGCTGTCACCTAAGGAGACCCTGAACACCAATCAGGCATCCCAGTAACCAGAGCACACACCCCAGAGCCAGATCCCCCCAGCTCAGCCCTTGGCTGCCTCCCTTCTGTGGGCCCCTCTGACCCCTCAGACAACTCTCCCCTGCCTCTCTTCTGTGAAGGGTCTTGCCCAAACTCTCTGGTGCTGGCCCCTCCCCTCTGCCCTCCCTCGGAGTCTACACTACTCTGTGGCCTTGTCCCACCGCTATCCATGCTGCTCCCTCGTCCAGGCCCTCCTCCTCCATCAGATAAGATCCTCCTCATCCTCTGGGGCCAGCCCAAACCTGTTCCTCCTGGACATGCCCCAGACTGCAGAGGCTGTGAGGCACAGCAAAATCCCCAGAGAACAGGACAAAAAAAAAAGGCAACAGAGACATAGAGGGTCCATAGGACCCAAAACTCCACCCCAACAACAGTGGACAGCATTCTTTCCAGACACACAGAACCTTATCAAAACCTGATCCAGGACCAGGGCTAGAAGCAGGTCCCCCACAGCATCCAAAAACGGATCTCCAAGACAACACAGTGTCTGATGGCAGTGGAATTAAGAGCAACATCAGTAAGGTGAAGAGGGAGTCAAAAAATCCACACACTCAGAAATTAACAAACATGTTCATATGACTCGTGGGTCAAAGAAAACATCATAATGGGGATTTAAAAATGCATAGAACGGGATGAGTGAAAATACTACATACAACAACTTTATAAGCATCGGTGAATAAGGCAGCAGGAGGGAAATGTATTACCTTAGGTGCTCATATTAGAAGTAGACACACTGAAAATTCATGAGATTTAAGAGTCTAACTAAAACCATTGTTTAACTAAATAAATAAACCATGGGAGAAAATAATAAAGTTAGGAGCAGAATTCTGCAAAAAGAGAAAATAAATTTATAATAAAGAGAATAAACAAGGCCAAAATCTAGGAAGAAGGGCAAACTCACAGTAATATCAACAAAGGAAAACTGAGAGAAGACACAAAGAAGTGATGTTGTAAATGAAAGGAGACATGTGATTACAAATAAAGCAGAGAATTACAAAATAATAAAGAAGCACTATGAATGATCTTAAGCTAACAAATTTGAAAATGTAAATAATACAAGCAAGTCCTGGATGTCAGACTTTCCGTTAAAGAAACAGAGCAGTAGTTAAAAAAATGTTTTCTATTACACAAACAGGCCTACACAGTTATATGGGTAAGTTCTACCAAAATCAAGGTGTGAATCATCTCAGTCTACCATAAACTTTTCCAGAGAATAGAAAAAGAATAAAATTTTGTAAGGCCAGAAAATCTTTAATATTAAAACCAAACAAGGACAGTAATAAAGGAATATATCATGGGTTCATTTTTTTTTATGAATACAAAAGCAAACTTTTAACTAGAATATTGGAAAGCCAAATTGAGCAAAGCATAAACAAAAGAATCCACTGTGACCATGTTTAGATTATCTGAGAAATGCAAGGGCATTTTAACATTAGAAAATCAATAAACGTAATCATTACATGAACAAGATTAAAGGAGATGCAGGAGAACTTTTGCTAAAATTCAACACCCATATGATAAGAAGCTCTTAGCAAGTTAGAAAGAGAAAGGAAATTCCTTAACCTGGTAAAAAGCTATCTATAAAAACAAACAGCAAATATCCATCTTAACGGGGAAATATTGAAAGCATTCCCAATTACTAGAAAGAATAAAGGAGTTTACAGCAAGGTGGTTGGATATAAGAACAATATTTTTAAAAAGTCAACTGGGTGATTTTTTTTTAGCAACAACTGCTAGAAAACTTAAGGTACCATACATTTAACAAAAAATGTGCAATTCCTATATACATAAAATTTAAGGTATCCATACACTGAACAATGGTGTGATCACTTAACTAGAGCCAGACGTCTTGGAGTGCAAAGTCAAGTAGGCCTTAGGAAGCAACACTATAAACAAAGCAACTGGAGGTGATGGAATTCCAGTTGAGCTGTTTCAAATCCTCAAGGATGATGCTGTTAAACTGCTGCACTCAATATGCCAGCAAATTTAGAAAACTCAGCAGTGACTACAGGACTAGAAAAGTTCAGTTCTCTTTCCAATCCCAAAGGACAATGCCAAAGAATGTTCAAACTATCGCACAACTAAACTCACCTCACATGCTAGCAAAGTAATGCTCAAAATTCTCCAAGCCAGGCTTCAACAGTACGTGAGCCAAGAACTTCCAGATGTTCAAGCTGGATTTAGAAAAGGCAGAGGAAGCAGAGATCAAATTGCCAACATCGGTTGGATCATAGAAAAAGCAAGAGAATCCCAGAAAAAATATCTACTTCTGCTTCATTGAGTATGCTAAAGCTTTTGACTCTGTGGATCACAACAAACTGCGGAAAATTCTTCAAGAGATGGGAATACCAGACCACCTTACCTGCCTCCTAAGAAAACTGTATGCACATCAAAAAGCAACAGTTAGCACCGGACGTGGAACAAAGGACTGGTTCCAAATTGGAAAGGAGTACATCAAGGCTGTATATTGTCTGCTTATTTAACGTATATGCAGAGTACATGATGTGAAATGCTGGGCTGGAGGAAGCACAAGCTGGAATCAACATTGCCAGGAGAAATACCAATAACCTCAGATATGTAGATAACACCACCCTTATGGCACAAAGTGAAGAGGAACAAAGAGCCTCTTGCTGAGGGTGAAAGAGAGTGAAAAACCTGGCTTAAAACTCAACATTCACAAAACTAAGATCATGGCATCCAGTCCCATCACTTCATGGCAAATAGATGAGAAACAACGGAAATAGTAACAGACTTTATTTTCTTGGGCTCCAAAATCATTGTAGATGGTGACTGCAGCCATGAAATTAAAAAGACACTTGTTCTTTGGAAGAAAAGCAATGACAAACCTAGACAGCATGTTAAAAAGCAGAGACATAACTTTGCCAACAAAGGTCCATATAGTTAAAGCTATGGTTTTTTCCAGTAGTCATATATGGATGTGAAAGTTGGACCATAAAGAAGGTTGAGCACCAAAGAACTGATGCTTTTGAACTGTGGTGTTGGAGAAGACTCTTGAGAGTCCCTTGGACTGCAAGGAGATCCAACCAGTCAATCCAAAAGGAAATCAACCCTGAATATTCATTGGAAGGACTGATGCTAAAGCTGAAGCTCCAATACTTTGGCTACCTAATGTGAAGAGTCAACTCATTAGAAAAGACCCTGATGCTGGGAAAGACTGAAAACAAGAGGAGAAGGGGATGACAGAGGATGAGATGGTTGGATGGCATCATTGACTCAATGCAAATGAGTTTGAGCAAGCTCCAAGAGATGGTGAAGGACAGGAAAGCCTGGTGTACTGCAGTCCATGGGGTTGCAAAGAGTCGGACACAACTGAGGAACTGAACAATACACTGAACAAAAGAATGTAAGTCTTATATCTAGAAAGTTACAAAACTCTGCTAATAGACATTAAAGGAGACTTAAATAAACAGACATACCATGTTCACAGACAGGAAGACCCTATATCAGAAAGATATAACAACCACATCTAACAGATTTATATATTATATAAAAGTTCTGGCAAATTTCAAACAGGATTTATTTGTTTTGTGAAACTTGTCAAATTGATTCAAAGCCAACATGTTAGACCCAACAGCCCAAGAATAGCCTAGATATTCCTGGAAAAGGATAAGACATCAAGTTTTATTATAAGGCTTCAGCAAGAAAGATGATGAGGCACCGGGTCAGGGACAGACAAATTAACCCAGGGAACAGAAAAGAGACAAACCTATGCAAATACTGAGCTTGATTTATCAGAAACATCAATTAAAATGAGGGACTTAGAAACTGACGGTGCTTGGAAATTTATACGGGACTGGGTGGAGGGAGTTAAATCCCTTCTTCACATCAAAAACAAGTTCAAGACAGAGTAAGTATTTAAGTGTGAGACATCAAACCAAAGCTTTTAGAACTTACAGGAATGGGTCAGATATCTTCTGTTTAGCTCCCTACATCTCCTTTCCAACCTCTTCCACCTGGCTCTCTGCTCCAGGAACAAGGACTGTGTCAGCAAACTCTGCGCCCTCTGGCTGAGGGTGCGGTTTGGTCCTGGAAAACCCTGGGAAGGGAGCAGAGGGGGGATGAAGGAGAGTAAACATGGCTGAGCTACTCCCCTGGCTCTCCCTATAGGGTCTCCTAAGCTTGCTGTGTCTCCCTGGAAGTTGTGGCTCTTCTCAAGGCACCTGATCAAGGCCATCTGTCCTCCTAGGCTCCATCACTTCCCACTCCATCCCTTTGGGGCCATGGGACAAAAGCAATTCTGTTGTTAACAGTCCCAGGTGGTTTCTCTGAACTCCACCTACACCTAGGGAAAGGTGAATCTATCAATTTACCCTCCTCCCAGTACCCTAATTTCTCCTGCTGAGATCCTGACTCATAAAGCAGTCCTTACTGCAAGCGATCTTAAAATAGTTCCTCAAAAGGGGATCCTGAGATTGGGCTATGTATACACTCCTAGAGTACTGAGACAACCACCTTGCTGGGACTGGGTGTGTGCATGTGTAGGACTCAGGGTAATCCACGGCACTGGGTTACACGCAAATCCAGAACATCCATGATTACACATAATGATACATGGGCTGGGTGCAGGAGGTGCATGGGGCCTGGGGAGAACAGGTGCCTGGCAACCTGACAACTGTGATTGCAAAGCCTGTAAAGTCGGGTGGATTCTGCTTATGGCTTTAGAGAGCACACGGTGGCGGAGGGAGGAAGGAGGGGAATTAACAGCTATAAATCAGTAACTAAGAACACACGTGGGGAACCAGCAGGCCACTGTGGCACCCCAGAGTGCAACTCCAGAGTCAAAAAGAAAAAAAACTCACAATGCACACCACTTTGAAAGAACGACTGGGAAAGGTGGTGTGAAGAACTGGGCCCGTCAGACATACTGGTCGCAACTAGACCTGACTTCACTTATCTACTGAAGCAGCCCTCCCACCAGTGTGAGCAAAGGGTGTGTTCCTGTGTCTCTCACAGTGGGGCCTTTCCTCCTCTGGACCCAGACCACACCCCCGACCCAAACCCATCCATGAGATGGGCCCCGGAGGTCATGGAGCTGCCCTGGGGGAGTCACTGTGCACCAGCAGAGCCTGCACAGAGAGAGCAGCCGAGGGGATGTAAACCGCCCAGACAGGGCCAGACAGACCGACACAATGCTTTCCCCACACCGGGACCTGTAACAGGTAAGTCAGACATGCAGGGCGTGTTTACAGTCGCCGAGACCAGCCAATCGGCATCAAGAGAGAACCAAAGCTGATAGCTGGGGAGGTCAGGGTGCTGGAACTAAGTACACCCGTGGGGCAGTGGCTCTCGAGACTCACGGACACTGGGTCCCCAGGGAGTGGGGGGGGGGTGGCTCACACATCCAACCGCCAGGCCCGTCTCATCTCCAAAAGGGTCGTCCCTGCTGCTGTTGGTGTCAGTAGGTAAAAGTGAAGGGATCAGTCTCCTGGAAACTGCTCACCAAAAGGTAAGAGCGTGCTTGGGGGCCGGGCGGCATCCCTTACAGGCTCCAGCTAGCTGTCCTCTCTGTCTGACAGACTGCTCCACCCACCACCTCTCAGTGGGAACCAAGGATTCTGAAGTCAAGGCTGGTGGCAGGTACAGCTGACGGAGGCCAGGAGGGGGTGAGGTGATGACAGAGGTGGTGTGAACCCAGGAAAAGAGGGCAGCCCCGTGACATGTGGAAGCTGAAGCCCACTGAGCCACTGTGTACATGCAGTAGCGTCCTCAGGATCTCAGGGCCCAGACCCAGGGCCCTGCGGTGAGCACAGGAACACGAGCTGCCTTCAGGGGAGGACTGGACAAGAGCAGCTGGCGTGAGTGAGGGCCTTCCCCCACGGCCTCAGATCCCTCTCAGGCTGGGGTACACTGGGGACACCCAGAGCTCCCGGTGGACATCAGACTCAAGCTCTGCATCCACACTGGTCCCACATCCCTGAAATACCACCCTGGCCCACAGGATCTGCCTTGAACTGACATAACCTTCCATGTGTTCTGTTATATTCTGTCCAAGGAGTGGGTCCACCTGAAAGTGTGTCCAGTGCCCCCAGGGGACCTCTCTGGGGTGATGGGATGGCAACATTCTGTTCTATTGTTTAGGGGCTGGGTCTGCCTGACAGTGGGTCCAGTGCCCCCGAGGGACCTCCTGGCTCACTTCCCAGCTCTACAACACAGAGCCTAGCACATGTGCCAGGGAATGATGACACGCCCTGACCTGCTCTGGGGTGCTGGGATGGGGCTGTTCTAAAGGAAAGGCCACAATGCTGTCTGCTGCCCTCTGCGACACTGATGGATAGCATGGGAAAGACTGTTGACCTCAGGTATGGAGGGGCTTCTTCAACAAGAGCACAGGAAGTGCTCCTGAAGTCCCCCTGAAGACTGGCATCACCAGGGCAAGAAGGAGAAACTGGGAAGATTCTATCGCAAGGTGCCTACACTACCTTTCAAGTGGCACAGGGCTATTCGAAGGTGGACATAAACTAGTTTACAGTATATATAGTGAACTCTAAGGAAATCTCTAAGAAAAATACTTGAAAGAAGTATAATTGATGTGTTATGTGAGGAAATAGAATTATTAAGACGCTCCATTATAATTAGAGGAGGTATAAAAAGCAGGAAGAAGAACAAATGATATTAAGCCAATGATATCAGCAATGATTTTAAATGTGAATGGCCTAAATATACCAATTAAAAGACAGAGAATGAAAGAATGGATGAAAAAAAAATCTTTGTACTGCAAAGGGCACCACCAAGAAAACTTAAAGACAATCCACAGAATGGGAGGAAGTATTTGCAAATAACATACCTGGTAAGGGACTTGTGTCTAAAATGTGCAATAATAAAAGATAAAACAATTAGAAATGGACAAAGGATCTCAACAGATATTTCTCTGAAGAAGACATGCAAGAGGCCAAAAGCCCACAGAAAGATGCTCAACAGTATTGGCCATCAGGAAAATGCAAACCACAACCACAACAGCACTAGAATGGGTACAATACAGAAGACGGGTTTTGTTGATGAGAATGTGGAGAAACTGGAAAACTCATACATTGCTGGAGAGATTGTAAAGTGATGGAGCTACTTTAGAAAGCAATCCAGTGGCTTCTCAATAGGTCAAAGAGAGCTATCACATGACTCAGCAACTCCACTCCTCCGTATAACCCTAAAGGAGTAAAAGCATAGCTCCTCACAAAACTTACAAATGTCCACAGCAGCGTCACTCGCAAGAGCCAACAGAGCAGAGCAAAAAGAACCTCAATGTCCATCAACTGACAGACAAACAAAATATCCAGATAGTGGTATATCCAAACAGAGGAATATTTGGAATATTATTTGGAAATAAAAAGAATAAAGTACTGGAACATACTCAAATGAATGAATCTTAAAAGCAGGCTGCAGCAGGGGTCTCCAGCTCTCAGGGCATGGACTAGTACCTGTCTGTGGCCTGTTAGGAGCAGGCTGCACAGGGGGAGGTGAGCACCGAGCAAGCGAGTGAAGCCTCGTCTGTATTTACAGCCACTCCCCATCACGTGCATGACCACCTGAGGTTCGCCTCCTGTCAGACCAGTGGTGGCAGTAGATTCTTACAGGAGTATGAAGCCTACTATGAACTGCACATGTGAAGCTTCGAGGTTGCTTGCTTCTTATGAGAATCTTAACACCTGATGATCTGAGATGGAGCTGAGGCAGTGAGGCTAGTGCCTGTTTCTGTGGGAGATACTTTCAGGAGGATGTGCAGGAGACTGTGTTATGTGCACTTTCGTTGCCAATCAACACCACAGCTGCAGAACTATTTAAGCCTCTAAATGATTACATATCAGGAACACTGAATTGGTCATTTTGTGTCTGTATATGCTCAGATGGAGTGGCTGCCATGACTGAATGGCTTCTGGGTTTCACTACTCACGTCAAAGAGGTTGCTTCTGAATGTGGGTCTCCACACTGTGAAAAGATTTCTTTTAGAAAAGCAGCCCCACTGGCAGCACATTTCAGTGACACAGAATGGGTCACAAAACTTACTTACTTCTGTGACATATTCAACCTGCTCAACTAACTCAATCTATCACTTCAGGAAAGAATGACAACTGTGCTTAAGCCGGCAGAGAAGAGACTGCATTCAAAGCCAAACTGGAATTATGGAGGCGACAAGTGAACATTGAGGCTTTTGATGTTTCAAACAGTAGCAGAGATTTTAAGAGACTAAGAGTTTGAGCCTTATTTTCCAACCATGAAAGACCCCCAGACTGAGTATGCATGGATCTGCCACCCACCTGTGAATAAGCCAGATGAACTGACTTTATCTGTGCTAGAAGATCAACTGCTTGAAATCACAAATGATGGTGGCCTAACGAGTATGTCTGAGACAACTTCAAATCTCCATACATTCTGGATTAAAGTCAAGGAGGAATATCCTGAGATTGCACAAAAGCACTGAAAACCCTGCTTCCATTGCCAGTATCCCATCTTTGTGAATCAGGGTTTTCTGCAGTGGCAGCAACCAACATGAGATTCCAAGAAGACATAGGCAACACACTTGGGGTGTCACTGTTTCCTGTCACTCCCAGATGGGACTATCCGGGTGCAGGAGAACAAGCTCAGGGCTCCCGCTGATTCTGCACTATGGTGAGTGGTACAGCCATTTCATTATATATCATAATGTATTAATAGTAGAAACAAAGCACACAATAAATGTGATGTGCTGGAATCATCCCAAAACCACCCTCCCCTCCTCTTCCATGAAATCTGTCCCTGCTGTCAAAAAAGGTTGGGGACCATTGTGTTAAGGGAAAGAAGTCAGTCACAAAAAAGACCACACAGTCTATCATTCCATCATGTGAAACGTCCAGAGTAAGCAACTCTGTAGAGACAGAAAGTAGATTAGCTGATGCTTAGGGCTGCGGCAGCCAGGGCATGATGGGGCGTGGCAGCCAGTGGGTGTGGGGTTTCTTTCTGGGGTGATGAAATGCTCTAGACCTGATTGTAGTGATGGTAGCACAACTCTATGAAGTGAAGTGAAGTCGATCAGTCGTGTCCGACTCTTTGCGACCGTATGGACTATAGCCTACCAGGCTCCTCCCTCCATGGGATTCTCCAGGCACGAGTACTGGAGTGGGTTGCCATTTCCTTCTCCAGGGGATCTTCCTGACCCAGGGATCGAACCCGGGTCTCCCGCATTGCAGGCAGATGCTTTAACCTCTGAGCCACCAGGTAAGCCCTCTCTAATATATGAATACACTAACAAAAACAAAATGAACTGTACATTTTAAACAGGTAAGTCATATGGCTCACGAATTATATCTTCATAAAACTGCTATAAAAAAGAGAAAAGACTGATGCATACAATTATGTAACAGTTAATTTTCCTATTTAATCAGAAGATACCTACACAAGATTTTTTTAAAAATTCACAAACTTGGAAATGCCATTTCCTACACTTGTAACTGGCAAAGCATTGGTATGCAATATACACAAATCCAGTCATCCCAATTCTAGGCACGTGCTCCAGAGAAACTCTGACATACGCAAACCAGAGGGCATGCACAGGGCTGTTTTAGCAACCATGTTCTTAGTAGAAATCACATTCATTTATTGCTGGGAGAAGGACACTTGCATGATGATTTGCTGGCTGAAGAATATTGTAGAGAAGTGAAATGAACCACAGCTATGCTGGGGCTATGGCTACAATGTAGCTGAGCCTTAGAAACTTGATGTTAAATGAAAAAAGAAAAAAGAAAGTTCCAGAACACCACACACACACAGTATATCATTTTTTGTTGCTGTTATTGTTTAGTCGCTCAGTAGTACCTGGAGAATCCCAGGGACGGGGGAGCCTGGTGGGCTGCTGTCTGTGGGGTCACACAGAGTTGGGCACGACTGAAGTGACTTAGCAGCAGCAGCAGTGTCCTGTGAATCCATGGACTGCAGCACGCCTGGCTTTCCTGTCCTTCACTATCTCACAGTTTACTCAAATTCATGTCCATTGTGTTGCTGATGCCATCCAACCATCTCATCCTCTGTCTCCCCTTTCTCCTCCTGCCTTCAATCTTTCCCAGCATCGGCATCTTTTCCAATGAGTCAGCTCTTCGCATCAGGTGGCCCAAGGTACCGGAGCTTCAGCTTTTACAGAACTTCACTTTTACAGAGCTCAAAAGCAAAGCTAAGCAAGGTACAGTCTAAGCATACCTACACCTGTGGCACATGTACTGTTTGGACAGTGGTTACCCTGTGGGGCTGGAGAGGTGTGGGCAGGGTGGGGTTAAAGTAATTAAACAAGGGGGCCATTAGGCTGAGGTGGTTCTACTGCCTTAGCAGCCCACTTAAGCAAACCAAACCCAAGCCTGTAAATGCCTCAAGGTTAAGAAATCAAAACCCAAGGGCAGCCAATCAGGATCAGCTAACCAAGCTTTCCCAAATAAGGCAGCCGCTGAAGCAACAGCCAATCAGATCACTTCCTCACTTTGTTTCTGCCTCTCCTTTAAAAAAGTCTCACTCCTGTGTTCACACGGCACTAATATCCACTTCCCCTTTGGTGCTGCCTGATTCAAATCGATTTTTGCTCAAATAAATTCTTAAAAATTTTAATATGCCTTGGTTTACCTTTTAACAGTGGTAAGATGAAAAAGGAATACGTAAGTAATGTTGATAATCGTCTACTTTCTGGGCTGGGTGGTGGTGTCAATAGTTCTATTTTTATGCTTTTTAATAATGAACATATATGTTGTGGGAAATATTTTATATGCCTTGAATAACATGTTTCAAAGGTAACAAAGGAGAAGTGAGTGTGCGGTCAGCTCTGGTTCTGCCGCATCTGATCTGTTGCGTCCCTGAACCTGTCTGTGCTGTGTCCTCATCTGTCACATGGGAGCAGGAGGGGTATCCACTGTGAGGAGGCGGCTGGAAGGAGTCATGGAGGTAAAGCACTTAGAGCAGTTTCTGGCCCAGGAAGAGTTAACCATTCTTGTACTTGTCACCATCACCCTTATAATCACCATCCTCCTCCTCCTCATTGTCCTCCTCCTCTCATTGCCCTTACCGTCACTATCACTATCATCCTCTCCATCCTCCCCATCACCATTCTCATCATCCTTACCATCAACATCCTCATCCTATCATTATCCTCCGCATCACCCTCCACATCCTCCTCCTCTCCATCAACATCAACCTAACCATCATCCTCATCCTTCTCCCCATCCTGTCTTCATCCTCCTCACTATTTTCCTTCATAAGGTAGAAGTGATCCCCAGTGCCAGTCCTCCAGTATCACTTCCACACCTCTCAGACAGCCTCGCACATTCCACTAGTTGGTTATTGGTGCAGGTGTCTTGCTGGCTGGAGACCAAGTCCTAAGACCAGCTTGCCTCCATGGTCCCCTCTGAGTTCCCACAGCAGGAAGGTCAGAGCCCCCTTTGTTTCAGGCACCATCCTCTGGTTTAGCATCTCAATGATCCCTAGCTACTGTTCTGTGATGCTCTGAAATTGCTGGCACACTGTCCTATTCCCTGGCAGAATGAAAACCCTCCAGTATCAGCAGGGGAGCTTTCAGATCACTGCTTAAACCATAGCGATCTGGTCCTTTGGTAGCTCAGCCCTCACAGCCCAAGGTGGTCCGTGATCCCAGGACGCCGCAAACACCTAGTGTTCCGTGGCTCCTCCAGAATCAGTATGGAACCCACCCAGGCAAGATGTATGTGAGGGGCCACGGCAGGTACTGGTAAATGGGGGTGGGCCCTGGACTGGGGGGTCACAGTGTCCACAAGAGAGGCCTGTGCAGAGCATCTGTCGGTCTAGCAAGCTCACGAACGGCTGCACTGATAATGTCTGCCCTCTCAGTCACACAGGAAGAAGTCCATGCTGTGATGTTCACAACAGACAGATGAGAATGCTGTTTGGAAAGTGATGATTACACCCACACTTTACAGATCGGTGTGTGACCTGACACCCAGAGACATCAACCGCTGACCAACTGCAGACAGTGTGGTTGGGGTAGAACCCCGCTCTTCCAATCCTGCAGTTTGTTTTGGCCACTGGCTCTGACGGCAAGAGCTACCAGATCAAAATAGCTCACTAAAGTGGAAAACGGGTGTAGTGGGGAAATCTGGCTCTTGTGGGAGGAGCAGCAGAAGAGAAAACCACCCACCTTGTGTCTCCTGTCCCAGAGCCCCAGTCTGACTCTTGCTCTCTGAATCAGGAGAGTACAGGTTCTGTGCAGGCCCTGCTGAGTGATGCCCGGACTGAGAATGGCTTGAGAAAAGGATAAAATTCAGCACTTCCAGGCACACCGTTCTCCATGAGGGTGAAAGTGGACCTGTTGGTTATAGTCAACAGGCAAATGGGCATCACAGAGCCATGCCAAGTCATAGAGCCACTCCACGCCCCACCTGCTATCTCCAGGCAACAAACTATTCCTTCATGAGCTTGTACACTGGCTCCCAGGTGCCCACACTGGCTAACTGACAATAAGTTTTACTGAATCTAAACTCTTCTTTCATCCTCCAAAAACGATCATTAACCAATTAGTTCCAAGCAGGAGTGTCCTCTTTAGCATTGTGATGATAGACAAGAGTCTGGCAGGGGGATGGCTGAGGAGGGCGAATCCCATGTGGGCTGGCTGGAGTGGCCACCGACCAGGTGTCTCCCTGGGAACTGGTGGGCAGGCTCTGTGGCCCGAATGTCCGGGCTACCCAAGGGCTCATCAGCTCTTCCTTGGTCTGGCTTTTTTCTACCTTTCCCATCCTAAACTTTTCACATCAGCTCATCTTTTCCCCTCAAAAAAGACAAAAGGTGAAAGAAGCAGTATGTCTGAAATCTTCTCCATGACACCTTTGGCTAGCTTTGAAGCCCTACTTTAAAAACAGACAGTGTTCTCCTAGTCTGACTCCAGGGCCTGACACTGAAAGGACACGACACTTCCTTCTCTTCTGGTATTAACAGACATCACGGTGGTGACGATAAGATTATCAGCATTAACACGCATCCATGTTCACTTCAGGCCTGGCATTTTCCAAGCATCTGATTGTCGAGGGTACCAGGAACTCTGCTTTCCAGCAGAAAATGCAGAGAAAGCTTAAGTTACTGGCACTAAAGAGAAACACCTCCTTCACATCTTCATTTGTGAGATTTTTATCTTAGAAGGTGGTTCTGTTGCTTTTCATTTTGAGCGTGTATTTTTTAACTCCTTATTCATTCATAAATTCATTCATTTAAAAGCATTTGTTTGATTCCAGATTTTCTATTAATAATACGAGGGGCTCATTATTTTGTTTTATAACAGACAAACATTAATGTGCTATGTCAGGAATAAAAAATCCCTTGTTTTACATGCAGGAGGTCGGGCACTATCCTAGCTGCCGGGACAAAGCAGGAAAATTACAGCTGCCTACATATTTTATCACAATTAATACATTTTATTTTGCTAAGCCCTCTTAAAGCACATTAAGTATTTAATTAGTTTTATTTCTCTTTACAACAATGGCATTTTATTTGTCATTTAATGTAATTAGTGTAATCTTTGTTTTCCCCTTGAGTTGGCTAACACTCCCCTTTTCATTATGACATGTTTTCTGTTTCCTTCCAAATTCTCTCCTCATTTTAATTTACCCTCCCCATACAGTGTGCACTAGGACAATTTTATTTCAGAAAATCGTCACCTCTTCCTGTCGACACTGTCTTCTCATTTTACTATTGTTCCCTATTTTCTTTCGCTCAACGCCCTTTCATGGCTATTCCGTGTTATGTGTTCCAAGTTTTATAACCCTCCGGCCTTCATTTTAATAGAATTAGGAGAATCTATAAATAAGATCAGCTTCTTAGAATAATGCTTTCATTCTTCTCTGCTCTCCCTACCCCCACTTCTCACACATGCCCTAAATTACTTACCAGCAGACCGGGAGCTTCCTCCCTAGGCAGAGGCTCTGCAAGAAGCCTGACGTCGGTGGTGTCTGGCGGATCTGGTCTGGGGCAGCCCCTCAGTAAGGGCAGGGCCCCAGTGTAGGGCAGCCCCCCACCAGAACACCACTGTGAAGTTGCTCAGTTGTGTCCGACTCTTTGCAACCCCATGGACTGTAGCCTACCTGGCTCCTCTGTCCATGGGATTTTCCAGGCAATAGTACTGGAGTGGATTGCCATTTCCTTCTCCAGGGGATCTTCCCGACCCAGGGATCGAACCCAGGTCTCCCACATTGTAGACAGACGCTTTACCGTCTGAGCCACCAGGGAAGTCCACTAGTCCTGTTCAATCCAACACTGCCTGGGTCCGCAAGAGCTTCAACCAATGGCACCAATGGTTACTCCATTCTCGCAGCTACTACTGCTGATGACAACAAACTTTCCCATTCAGAACGATTTCAATGGCTGTTCGTATTAACATCAAACGTTCATTGTTACCTGCAGGTCACGCTACATCTTTGAGATCAAAGTATCATTTTGCCTTCTTTTCCAGAAAACTCTAGCAATTGCTGATTGTTTTCAAATTGCAGGTGATTAAAAAAATAATAACTTCTATGATTTAAAAAAGGGGGGCTGAAAAGTCTGTATGATAATTCAAATCCTGTAACTATAGAAGCACCGCAGAACAGGCCTGAGAAGATAAGCAGCAGGCCAGCAGCAACCCAGACCCACACCACAGTGCCAGGCTGTCTGTGGAAGGCTTATCTCCCCCTGCAGGAAGGCCCTCAGACGGCAGGCCTCTGCTCAGCACTGTGCCCTGGGTTCTTTTCCCCTGGCCGAATCTCTCTGTCCCTGGGCTCAGAGAGCCACAGTAATCCTGCCAGATGTGAGCATGACCCTAGAGCTCACCTTACCAAAGCGTCCATGCCCCAAGCACAGATTCCATGGGATTTCTCTGATGACCTCTTTGCCCCACTAAACCACTAGGCTTCTCCTCCTTATCTCTGAACACAAACTGTTGAGCCTATCAGGACAGTAGGGGATTCCTCCTGAATCTGCCCTATGCCCACCACACCCCTAAGAGTCTTTTCCTCCCCAACATCTACTGTGGAAATTTACAAACATACAGAAAGCTGAAAGAACTGCAAACACCCACACACCCACCACCCTGACTGCCCCACTGACATGATCACTGCAGTGACTCACGTTTCTGTGTATCCAGGCTTCTGTCTGTCTGTCAATCCCTCTTACTTCTGGTGTATCCAAAGTAAAACACAGCAAGAGTACACTTCCCCTAAGCATCTCAACATCCACACCATCAGGAGGGTTCAGCGTTTGCTCACAGATTTTTCTCCTCTGAAGTAAAATTTACATACGGTGAGATAAATACATTTGTTGAGTTTTGATAAATGTTTGCACCTGTGTGACCCCAAATCCCCTTCATGACAGAGAACATCGCCATCAATGCAGAATGCCTCCCCATGCCCCTTTCCAGGCAGTCCACACATTACTTGCTATCCCACTCCCACAGGTGGGTTTTGCCTGTTCTAGAAATGAACTCTGCCTATTTAAGTTATATGCACAGTATATCATGGGAAACGTTGGGCTAGATGAAGCCCAAGCTGGAATCAAGATTGCCAGGAAAAATATCAACAACCTCAGATATATAGATGATACCACCCTTATGGCAGAAAGTGAAGAGGAACTAAAAAGCCTCTTGATGAAAGTGAAACAGGAGAGTGAAAAAGCTGGCTTAAAACTAAACATTCAAAGAACTAAGATCATAGCATCCAGTCCCATCACTTCATGGCAAACAGATAGGAAAACAATGGAAACAGTGACAGACTTGATTTTCAAATCACTGCAGAGGGTGACTGCAGCCATGAAATGAAAAGGCGATTGCTCTTTGGAAGAAAAACTATGACAAACCTAGACGGTGTATTACAAAGCAGAGACATCACTTGCCAACAAAGGTCCATATAGTCAAAGCTTTTTTCCAGTAGTCATGTATGGATGTGAGAGTTGGACTACAAAGAAGGCCAAGAGCTGAAAAATTGATGCTTTTGAACTGCAGTGCTGAAGAAGACTCTTGAGAGCCCCTTGGACAGCAAGGAGATCAAATCAGTCAAACCTAAAGGAAATCATCCCTGAATATTCACTGGAAGGACTGATGTTGAAGCTAAAGCTCCAATACTTTGGCAGAGCCGACTCAGTGGAAAAGATCATGATGCTGGGAAAGATTGAGGGTAGGAGGAGAGGGGGATGACAGAGGATGAGATCTTTGGATGGCATCACTGACTCAATGGACATGAGTTTGAGCAAACTCCAGGAGATGGTGAAGGACAGGAAAGCCTGGCGTGCTGCAGTCCACAGGCTCACAAACAGTTGGACACAACTGAGTGGCTGAACAACAACAAGAAATGAAATCAGATGACTCTTTGGTGTAAGCCTTCTTTTACGTTCTACAGAGTCTGTGAGGCTCACCCTGCTGTTACATACCAACCGTCTTCTCTTTACTGCTGAGGACAGATGCCCACTATAGGAACGTGACACATTGTTTATCCATTCTACTGGTGGACCTTAGACACTCAAAGAATTGGGATAAACAAGCTGAACAACCCAGGGAACTCCATAATCCTCTTGGGGAGAAAACAAAAGTGCTCCCCCACTCCTGATTTTTGAGAAACTAGCGAGGGGTCAGGCAGCTGGTGACTTGCTCTGATGGACAGCCACACGTACTAGTCTGGTTCCCTCAGCAAAGCTCCACGACCTGCCAGGGAAACCATGGCACCAGCTCCTGCTGGCCACAGGAAGGCTGGTCACAGCAGCCAATATGTCATCTTCTGTTATGCAGATTTCTGTTACAATACAGAAATCAAACTGAGCTCAATGTTCACAAACCTCCCCCAAAAGACCTGGAAAGAAAGGTGCATCATTTAGAAGGGTCTGGGCAGTTCTGGTGAGATGGTTATTCCCTGGGGTCTGCATGCACAGTCTGTAACAATCTTTGAGCATCTTTTCCGAGCCCAGGGTGCATGCAGGAAGACTTGGAGCCTAACTCACACATCCCAACCACACGGTTCAAGTGAAACACAGACATGGACAGGAGGGGAAGCAGTGGCAAGCACGCAAACAATTTCCTCAGCTTTGCCAGGTGAAAAGAATTCTCAATGTGCAGGGGCAACACCAGGAGGAGGCCCAGGCTGGCACGGCCGTCAGCTCACACCATGCTCAAAGACTATTAGTGATGAACTGCAGGAAAGGAACCAATTGCTGGAAAGTAAAACCAACTTTCAGGCCTCTCAGGTGGCATCAGCAGTAAAGAACCACCTGGCAATGCAGGAGACGGAAATGACACGGGTTCAATCCCTGCATCAGGAAGATCCCCTGGAGAAGGAAATAGCAACCCAGTCTAGTATTCCTGCCTGGAGAATCCCATGGACAGAGGAGTCTGGCAGGCTGCAGGCCATGGAGTCACAAACAGTGGGACGCGACTGAAGTGACAGCTGGTTTTAAAATCAGTTGGCTTGAAGAGAGGCGTTTCTATGGAGTAATTTAAATTCTGACATGAGAAGAAAACACCAACACATGCAAGGCCCTTTGAGAGTAAAAGTAAAGATGGGAAGCAGAAAGATGCTCCTGGTTAGGTTTTGGAAATGCACTTCCTTGGCTGAAGAGTGACACAGCCTGTCATCATGTCAGGGTGGTTAATCCTGGCCATGGAAATGAGCCTCAGAGATGAACTTCCAGGGCGGGGTGAACCCATTCTACCTCTGGGATTTCCTTTGGATTTCAGGTCTATTTGGTGTGAAAAGGAACAATTTGGTTTTTCTGATCTTCCTGACGTGTTCATGTATCAGAGGAAGGTAGAAAACCACATTCCTTGAAAAAGTAAACTAAAAACAAAACAAACAAACAAACAAAAAAAACCCTAGAAAGTAGCAGAGAGGTCATGTTGTGTAAGGACATGAAACTCCAGGAACAGAGAGCGTTCATTCCCATAAACAGGCTTCCGCCTCTTGTGCTTAAATGCAGGGTATGAGGCTCTGGGATGGGAAAGTCGTGGCACAGAAACTTGTTTAAGCCATGGAAACAAGTCCTGCTGCTGGCCTGTGGCTGACAGCATTCCTGCAAAAGAGAAACTATGAGATGTGCATAAGACTGTGAACAAACTCAGGCATGAGTGGCTACTTAGAGGGCAGGACAGAAGTAAGGTTTCTTTCCTTTTTATAGAAATTAGGCTTAACCAAGAACCCAAGGAGGGATTCTTATATAAACTTGCTTATGTTTAGGAAAACAACCAAAGATCAAGCCGTGTGTTAGACCAAGTGCCAAGTGGCCAGAAACGGATTTAGTTTCCCGTTTTGAACTCTGTCTTCAGTCGGATATCTAAAGAAAGTCTGACTGGGGCAAGGAGGCACAGATCCAGGTACACGGGGTCTGACAGGGCTGCAGGCATGCGAGAGGGTGCATGGACAGTTATCAGTGGTGCCGAGGCAGTGTTCCGGGGTGATGCCATCCCGACGCACCTTCCCACCCAGTCCCCTGCAGTGTCAGGCTTCACACTAGCACCTGATAAAATGCCTGCTGTGCCTCTGGTGACACCACACCCAGGACGTCCCTCACTCCTCACATTATGCTCCCCTTCCCGCCCGGCTCCCCTGGTTATCCCCCTCTCCTTGCCCAGCCCTGCGCCCCTCCTGACAACACACCTCTCAGGGCTCAGCCAGTGGGAGGCGCCAGGAAGGTGCCGCGTCCTCGCTGCCTTGGCACCCACAAGGCTCTGCTGACCCTGCTCTCCCTCCCTCCATCCCCTCATCTCAGCGCGGGCAATGGCTCCCACGCTGCTGGCCCACAGCAGTGGTTCTCCTTACCCCGCACACACGCCTGGAAGCAGCCCCGCCGTGACCATGCCTCTGTCGGAGCCAGCCAGCTGGGTTCTCCCCGATGGGATGCAGGATGACACTCCCTCTCAGGCCAGCCTGCTCCCTGCTTCTCCCCGCTTCGCTTTTGACAACCATGGACCTTCAAGGTCTGGCTCCAAAGCCACTAGTCAATCAGCCCCACTCCCCTGTCATCCTAAAGCAGGCGGGTCCCGCCTGTGTGTTCCCTGTACTAGTCCTCCAGCAATGGTTACTTAGTTCTCTTCTGTTGTCAACAGGGACCCTGCCTTGTTCACTCAGTCACATGAGCGACAAGCCCAAAGCCCTGCAAACAGCAGCTACTGCGCATTTTACCTCCAAAAACAAGCGGCCAACACGCCCTCTGAACAACATTCAGAGAAAAGTGACAGACAGGAGAATCTATTTACAGACAAAAATTCATAACCACAAGAGAGTGACGGCACCTACAGATCACCAGGAGAAAAGAAAAATCAACCACTGGGAAAATGGGCAAAGAATATAAACAAATCCTTCTGAGAGGAACTAAAATGATTCATAAGTTTATGAAGAAGCATTTAATTTTAACAGTAATCAGGGGGGAAAAAGCATATTAAAACAACCATGAGAGCTGATTTTTACCTGTAGGACTAGTACTGACAATCTCCCCAGAGGATCACTGAGGGCCTGGCCTCCCACCTACTTTCTGGGGGAGAGCAGTGTCACCCGGCCCCACCTGCCTGGACCACCCTTTACTCCCTCCTCCCAGCCCTGCCCCCCCAACCCCCACCCCATGGACTCAGCTTTGCCTCAGCAGCTCCCCGGCCTCTGGAGCCAGACCACCTCAGCTCAGATTTTGACTCTGGCATGGGCAAGCGCTGCAATCACAGACAGGTTACTTAACTTTCCTGTGCCTCAGCTTCCTCTCTGTAAACAGGGGATAATGACAGTACCTACTTGCAGGGTTCTTAAGAAGATTAAATGAGTCAGTTCAGGGAAGGCATATAATAAGGGTCAAGCGGTATCTGTGGTCCCCAACATAGAGACGAGTTCCATTCCGAGAGGACCATCGTTAAGTCCAATTTGTTCCTGAGTCCAACAAAGTAAGCCCAGGTGCCCAACTAACACACTTGGCTATATAGTACTGCACTGTAATAGGTTTATAACACTTTTCATACAAATATCAGATAAAAAACAAACACGAAAAATAGAGAAAACAATTTTAATTTTACAGTACCTTGAAAAGTTCAGTAGTACCAACAGTATCACCACTGCTTTAACACTTGCTTCTGGACATCCTGGGCTTGAAATAAAGACGCTGCACTGCTGTCCTCTGTACAGGACTGCACACTAAAGCGCACAAGAGCGCAACCACGTGTAGAGCATGCGTGCACGTGACAGCATACACCAGACACATGAACTAAGTCACGTAAGTGGACATATGAACGCACATTCACATCTTTGAACGTTCACAACTTGAAGGTTTGTATGTCGGGGACTTACATAGTCACTACTCCTATTTGTTTTTGCTATTATGTAGCCTACAGAAATTCTCATACAGAGAAGAGGAACAAGAATGATCACTGCAATGCTGTTTATGATACAGGAAAAAAAAAACCTGGAAAAAATCAAATAACATGAATTAATAAGGCAATGCTGTAACCAAATATGTGGCTTCAATACAACAGCTTAAAACTACTTCAAAAGAGTGAGGTAGATCTCTACGTACTTCAGTAGAGAGCTTTCCAAGATGTACTGTTGGGTACATCTGGCATGGCCCATTCACCCTCCACGAAAACAGGACACACAGACACGAACGTGTGGATGGAGTGGTGTTGGGGGAGGGGTCAGTTGAGAATGGGATGAGGAGAGGCAGGGGACCTGGGGTCCTTCTCTTCACGAATCTTTCACTGTTTGAATTCTCTGTGAAGGGAGGATATTTACACAGCATACCAGTAGCTTTATCAAATAAGGAAAAAGTGCTTCATAGAATCCTTGTGAGCTGGACTGACACATGTCATCAAGTATGGGACCTTGAGCAATGCAGGTGATGCATGATGGGGGCTGAGGTGTAACCAGCATGGGAACCAGTGGGGTGAGGTTTGGCAGCAGGTGGAGGGGAGGGGAGGGTGGGGAACCTGTGCACCACCCCACCCAGTGCTGGCATTCTCCATCAGCAGCAATATGACCTCACAAAGAATCCACTGACCTAAATGTCAGGGAAGATTAGGTAAGGTACCACCAGGGCACTGAGCATTCATTAAAAATTTCACCACAAAACAGTTACAGACCCGAGAGGTACAGCTGCAACAACTGTGCAACAACATCAGCCTAAAACTGTCTGTACACGTGTGTGTGCACCCATATACCCAGATATACAGATGAACATGCATACATACACGCACACACCCACACAGTCTAAAAAACTAAATCATAAGAGGGCACAGCCCAAAATGTTAACAGTTTATCTGGGGCAGGGGTTCAGTTCAGTTCAGTTCAGTCGCTCAGTTGTGTCTGACCTTTTGCGACCCCATGAATCACAGCACGCCAGGCCTCCTTGTCCATCACCAACTCCCAGAGTTCACTCAGACTCAAGTCCATCGAGTCGGTGATGCCATCCAGCCATCTCATCCTCTGTCGTCTCCTTTTCCTCCTGCCCCCGATCCCTCCCAGCATCAGAGACTTTTCCAATGAGTCAACTCTTCACATGAGGTGGCCAAAGTACTGGAGTTTCAGCTTTAGCATCATTCCCTCCAAAGAACACCCAGGGCTGATCTCCCTTAGAATGGACTGGTTGGATCTCCTTGCAGTCCAAGGGACTCTCAAGAGTCTTCTCCAATTCTTCGGCGCTCAGCCTTCTTCACAGTCCAACTCTCACATCCATACATGACCACTGGAAAAACCATAGCCTTGACTAGACGGACCTTAGTCGGCAAGTAATGTCTCTGCTTTTCAATATGCTATCTAGGTTGGTCATAACTTTCCTTCCAAGGAGTAAGTGTCTTTTAATTTCATGGCTGCAGTCACCATCTGCAGTGATTTGGGGCAGGGGTAGAATTATAAATGATATTTTCTCAGTGTTTTTTGCTCTTTTCCATATTTTCCAACTTTTCTACATACCGTATTCTTTGGTATTACACAAAGAAAATTAAGTAACCACACAGTTTCATGTCCAGGCCAGGCCACCCTGGGTGCCACCCTGGGTCACGAAGGCCCTTCTGTGCGGTTCTGGTTTCTGGCTGGGTGTCTGATGGACAGTTCTCTACTCTCATCCAAGGTGGGAAACACGGGGGCTTCAATGGGCCGCGGGAGGCGTCCAAGGGAAGCCCCCTGCCCTGAGACTCTCAGACTCCTAGAGGTCAGGAGGGCTACGTCCACCTTCACTCCTGCACATACAGTCACTTCAGTCATGTCCGGCTCTCTGTGACCCCATGGACTGTCGCCCACCGGGCTCCTCCGCCCATGGGATTCTCCAGGCAAGAATCCTGGAGTGGGTTGCCATGTCCTCCTCCTGGGGATCTTCCTGACCCAGGGATTGAGCCCACGTCTCTTGGTCTAACCTGCACTGGCAGATTCTTTATCGCTAGTGCCCCTAAGCCTTTGAAGGGAAGCCCTAGCCCAGGGACCTGGTAAGAAGGGAGAGTCTGAACGTGCAGCTCAGCCCTGCCCCTCACTGGGAGGGTGCCAGCATCTTCTGGACATGGGGCACTGCTATATCTCAATCTTTCCTTTGCCCGGACTGTACCCTCTGCCTCACCAGTTAGGAAACTCTGACTGCAGCCCCACAGCCACCTGCTCTCTGCAGCCTTTCCCAAAGTGGACGCTGGAATGAAAGCTCCCTCCGTGGAAAGCCTTGCTCTGACAGGCCTGAGCCTCAGTGAGTTACTCAGCTGCTCTGTGCCTCAGCTTGCTCATCTGTGTAACAGGGTTAATAGGGCTCAGGGGTGATAATCAGAGCAGTGCCTGGTGAACAAGGGCAGCTCAAAGCCAACTGGTGGCAGTCGTGACAGAGGTCCTGGAACCCAGTGGCCAAGTAACCCAGTCCCCCGGTGCTTCTAGAGGTAGTGTGG
This sequence comes from Oryx dammah, assembly GCF_014754425.2. NCBI lineage: Eukaryota > Metazoa > Chordata > Mammalia > Artiodactyla > Bovidae > Oryx > Oryx dammah. The sequence goes on from NW_024070200.1 coordinate 40,143,534, forward strand.
GAGTGGACAGCAGGCCTGGGGCCAGACCACAAGAGGCTGCGGGGTGGCGGGGAGACAGGCTCCCTATCAGGCCAGGGCCCTGGAGCCTGAAGACCAGAGTTCTGCCCCACCAGGCAGCAGACAGGGCAGGAAACAGCACTTCAGTTAGTCCTGAAGAGGGGCAGGCTCTCCAGGTGGGCTCCACGGGAACGGGCGCCCAGGTTAAAGCAGCACCCCAAAACAGCAGATGCAGAGAAAGGAAAGGCATGTGGCACACTTCCAGCTCAGCAAAGGTCTGCACCAGCTGGGGTGTCCGGTGACTGTGAGGGCTCCATGTGGGAATGGAGAGGCAGGGGGCAGGGGCGGACAGCTCACTCACAAGGGCCACACAGTTAGGCTCTGCTACAGAAGAGCCTCTGTGATTTCAAGGCAGGGAATGAACAGTCTGGGGTGGGGAATGGCCCAGGGAGGCAGAAACCCAAGCGCAGAGAGGAGGCTGCAGGCATGACCAGGAGGCAGAGAGAAGGAGTCGCAGACAGGCACCAGGGAGGAAGGCAGAGGAACCCAGGGATGCCCTGGTTTCCAACTTGGAGGATTATGACGGGTGAGTGGAAGAACAGCCTCTTCTCCAGACCAGGGGACCTTAGGCCCTTATCTGACGAGAGGGCCCCCCTCCACCCTGCCCCTTGCTCCCTCCTGCCCCAACTGTCCACCTCGGGGCATCTGACAAGGATCACAGGGTGGGCTGGGTCCTTTCACAGGCAATGATGGTTCTGGTGGAATGAACAAAGGAGGTCATCTCTGAGAACCATAGCACAAACAAAATGGGAAGCACCCAACCACGAAACTAGACACGGTTTATTCACCCCGGTGGCACACAGGCCCTTTCTCCCATTGAGCAGACCAACAAGGAAGACGGCACCAGGGGCAGGAAGTCACAAGGCTCCAGGGAGGTCAGGAAGCTGAAGCCCACAGCCCCGTTCTGGCCAGGTTGTGCCCCACAGTGGCGAGGACTGCCCAGCCCTGCGAAGTGTGGCTGGTTTGGGCCCAAGCGGCCAAGGCAGAGACAATGAGCCTGTTTCTTCTTCTCCACGGTGCCACCGTCTTGACACTGAGGGCATTGATGAGCCGGTTACCATGGGAACTCAAGCTGCAGATCCCGTCCCATCCCATGAGCACAAGGCTCCCTCCCGAGATTTGATGGCTGTTCATCCCATTCTGTGCGGTGCTGGACAGGGCCTCATGCCTGCCGCCAGGTCTCCAACACTCCACGAGCAGAGACACTGGACCTCACAGAGACCAGAACTCGGCAGGATGACGGGACCCTCTAGGGTGAGGCAGGGCCGGGGTATGTAGCCGACCAGACTGGGGGGCAGCTACAGCGTCACAGGGCAGCTCCTCCCCCGCACCATGGAGCTGGGAGGGGCCCGCCGAGAGGTTCCCAGAAGCAGGGATCCAGATAAGCGGTGGAGGGGAGATGGTTCTGTCCAGATGCTGAGAGGAGCCTGATTGTGCTCAGTCACAATGCCTGCACCCTGCCCCCCACAAGAGGCTCTCCCAGAGGCGCCTTCCCCGTCTCTCTGAGGGCCCAGCACCCAGGGGAGCACTTAACAAACACAGTCTGAATCAATGTGGGCACGTCTGCCAGGCACAGGTCGCCCTGGGCCGACGGCTCTGCACCAGAGAGACAGCTCCATCGGACCTCATCTCCGGGAGCAGCCAGACGATGGGTGTGAACTGAGGTGCCCGCGAAGCACAGAACCCAGTGGAGGCACAGACAGGCTGGCAGACAGCACAACAGAGGCCTGGGAGCCCAGGGGCATGGCTGCAGAGCAGCAGCCAGCCAGGAAGGACAAGGCACTGACCAGGAGGGCCGTAGGAGGAGAGAGCCTTTCTCGCCTGACAGAAAAGCACCAAGGATGCCACGAGGAAGCAAGCGCAGAGTGAAGGGTCTGGCCAGAGCAGAAGGCGGTGGAAGGGGCAGGAGGGTCTACACGGCCTGAATGGGGAGAAGTGGGGGAACAGGAGGCCAAAGACAGAAGCGTGGTTCCAGACAGCACAGGAGGCACGGGAGCAAGGAGGTGGCGGCACCCTCCAGACCGCCAGCTCCGGGTGAACCCACAGGGAGGGGGAGGAGGGCCCATTTAGGGGAGAGCCTCAGACTGTGAGGGACTGTGTGCGGCTCCCGGGGAGGGACGGGTTTTTCCCTCCACCGTGGAGACTCGGGAGCAAGCCTCAGTGTGAAGGAGAAGGAGCCAGCAAAGACCACACAGCACGGAGCACGCAGCACGCCAGCGCCAGCACTGTATGCACACTCGAGGCTGGTGGGTCCACACGGGCCCGTGTGTCAGCTGGGCAGCACCCAGCTGAAAGGCTCCTCACCCGGCGGCTTAACCGAGTCTCAGATGCAGGGTGGCGGCCCTCTGCCAGGCGGGTGAGCAGGCAGGCGAGTCAGAAGGGAGGGCTTTGGGCCCCGGCCTACCGGTTCGTAATGTGTAGCAAGTCACGCTTAATTGGACCAAGGTCTCCTCACGGTGAACAGGTCCAGCGGCACCTGCAGGTCAGTACCAGGCTCCAAGGTGACAGCAGTCCCAGGGAACCACCGGCCAAGCCCAAGCACACACCAGGGTCTCCAGTCAGTGCCAAGGCCACGCTGCAGTTCCAGCAGGAAAGGACACGGACATTCATGATCGTGAAGGCCTCCATGGGCAGGGTGCTGGCTGGAGAGAGGGGCGGTGCCAGGAAAGACCAGAGGAACTGCTTTCTAGAGGCCAGATCTGTGCAGGGGCCCAGAGATCCCAAGGAGCCTTGAGTGTTCCCCAAAGTGTAGACAGTCCTGTGTAGTCCAAGATCAGGGAAGGGCCCAGACGGCCCTCAGGCTCTTCCATCCCACCAGGACCAACACCCTTGGCCTCTGCCAAGGTTTAAAACAACTTTCCCAACGGGCCATAGAGCTGGCTAGCCCCCTGGACGGGTTCTCAGTCCTCGGACCCTGGCCTTGAGGGCTCTCCCCGTGCCATGCACTGCAACTCAAGCTTTGCTCACCTCCCCCCACTGCAGCCCCAGTGACTCATGATACTGCCCATCAAATAAAGCCCTGTCCACTTCAATCCATTACCATCTGCATGAAGAGGGCAGACAGGAACATGTAATACTGCATGACCTTCGCAGTCCCAGTTCTGTCTATCCCCATCCCCCCACCGGGCGGCCCCCCCACCCCGCCCTGCCCCGGCTCACACCAGAAACTTGCCCTTGCTATTCACAGACCATCCAGGAGTATGGCTCCCGGTTGAGAGCATAAAAGCAAGATAGCCTCCAGGCGAAAACCAGTACCTAGTGACTGCTGTTCTGGGCTCCCCTCGTCCCTCCCAAGTCCCCAACACTCATTGGGGCAAGTTTCGGCCCATCACTTCTAACACCTGGCTAAAGCTTCAGTTTGCTCCTGGTTATAAGAACAAGCTGTGTGCAGCAAGACAATTTTCCTCTGTTGACAAGTGAATGACAAAGGCCCACCTGAAATTCTGGGCCAGGTATGCTCAGCTCGGTAGCTATTTTAAGTAAAACTATTTAAGGAAAGTTTAAAACCATTTATGGCTCTTAGATCTTTCAGGGCCCTGGCAGCCAGCCTGCTGTTTTATGCTCAGACTCAGAACCAACAAATTAGCTCAATACTCCAGGCAAAGCAGAAATGCAAGGGCAAGCACGGCGCCTCAGTGCCACCCTTAAGATAAACATCACTTCTAAGAGCTGCCGACGCCATGCTGCTGTGATCCAGTGGGGGCCAACGGCTTGCTGCCATACTTCTCATGTGAATGAACAACCTGTCTTTTCTCTGAGTGAGCAACGTCAGAGGTGATGATGTAGGCTAGGCTGAGGCCACCTCTGCTGAGAGCTGACCTGACGGAGAAAGATGACTGGCAGAGGGGAAGGCAGAGGGGTGCATGGGCTCCAGGTACAGCCCTGTCCCAAGAACCCTGTGACTGCAGCCAGGACTTCTGTTTCTCCAGGTCACCGCTTCCTACACAGGTGCACCAACCCAGCCTGGACTTTAGTCTAGGCAGGGCATTCTCACCTGAGCCCACGGGTGACCAGCCTGGGACTTTAGGCAGGGCATTCTCACCTGGGCCCAAGGGTGGCCCAAGAACAGTCATATATGGGTATGATGTGCATTTTTCTCCCCCTCCTTTAACACCGCACGTGAATATCTGTGTGTGCATGAATGTAGGTGTATGTGGATACATGTATATGCATACGAATATGCATGTGTATATCCATGTACATATGCATGTCTGTATGCAAGTGGGTGTATATAATATGTTCTGACACACAAAAAAGTGCAAAATGCTTAAACATAATTTTGTATATCACTTACATATATTATACATATACATATATGCCTGGCCTTCCCAGGTGGCTCAGTAGTAAAGAATCTGCCTACCACTGCAGGAGAGCAGGTCCGATCCCTGGGTCAGGAAGACCCCCTGGAGAAGGGAATGGCAACCCAAATCCAGCATTGTTGCCTGGAGAATCCCATGGACTAAGGAGCCTGATGGGCTATACAGTCCAAGGGGTCGCAAGAGTCGGACATGACTCAGCAACTAAACAACAACAAACATCTATATGCTTCTATAGTGGGTTAGGAATTAGAACACTGCAGATTAAGTTTGAAATTCTACTAACTAGAATTTGATGTGGATCCTTCCAGCCCAAGCTTCTATACTTTCACTACCTGTGTAAGCGTTCATAAGTTCTACAAAATGGCTTAGTGTTTTTTAAAAATTTACATAAATATGGTTACATTGTGCATCTGCAACCTGCCGTTTTCACTCAACATTATTTCTGGGAGGTATCTATGTAGATACACACCTAGTTCCCTCTTTTCTAAGTACTGTTGAGTACCGTCTGGTGTGACAACTTTTCTCCTCCATTCTTCTTCTGGAGGTATTTAGGTGGTGTCTCCCTTCATCTAGAGATGCCCCCATGGACACTCCTGTACAAGTCTCCTGGGGCAGCAGTGAGGATCTTCCAGGCTGAAGCCAGGATGTGGACAGGCTGACACAACCGACCTCCTATCGCTCTCCAAGCAGCTATACCCACTGCCAATTCCTGGCTCCTCCACAGCCCAGGCAGCCCTTGATGCTGACACCATCTCAGTCTGCCAACCCCACGGGTGTGAAGTGGGATGACCACCTTAAGGCCCATCAGTCCCCAGGGAGGCTAGGCACTTTTTCTCACCTGGGTTTCCCTTTCCTTCAATTCCCTATTCAAATATACCTCCCCATTTGTCTACCTGGCGCTTATCCTTTTTCTTATTCATTTACGTATGTTAGTTGCTCAGTCATGTCCGACTCTCTGCAACCCCATGGACTGTAGCCCACCAGGCAACGCTGTCCATGGGATTCTCCAGGCAAGAATACTGGAGTGAGTTGCTACTTCCCTCTCCATTATTCATTTATGGACTTTTAAATAATCTACACATGAATCTGTTATATGTTACAAAATACTGTTATATGTTATAAATACTTCCTACTCTCTTATTTGCTTTTTTAATGTTATGACACCTTTATTATACAGAAACTTTAATGGATCAATCTCTTCCCTTCTCTATTTGATCTTTTTGTGTCTTGTTTAAGAAATCCTTTCCTTTCTCAACTCTCCTATACTGTTGGTTAGAATGAAAATAGGTGTAGCCACTATGGAGCAAAGTATGGAGAGTCTTCAAAAAACTAAAAATACAACTACCATATGACCCTGCAGTTTCACTCCTGAGCATATATCTGAACAAAACTATAATTCAAAAATATACATGCAGCCTTATGTTCATGGCAGCACTATTCACAATAGCCAAGTCATGGAAGCAACCTAAATGTCCATTGATAAAGAAAATGTGGCACATATATACAATGACGAAGGAGCCTTGTAGGCTGCAGTCCATGGGGTCGCGAAGAGTCGGACACAACTGAGCGACTTCCCTTTCACTTTTCACTTTCCTGCATTAGAGAAGGAAATGGCAACCCACTCCAGTGTTCTTGCCTGGAGAATCCCAGGGACGGGGGAGCCTGGTGGGCTGCCATCTATGGGGTTACACAGAGTCGGACACGACTGAAGTGACTTAGCACAGCATAGCATATACAATGGAGAAGGAAACGGCACCCCACTCCAAATTTCTTACCTGAGAAATCCCCTGGACACAGGAGCTAGGGCTATTGTCCACAGGGTCGCAAAGAGTTGGATATGACTTAGCAATGAAATAGCATACAGTGGAATATTGCTCAGCCACAAAAAAGAATGAAGTGGCAATCTAAAATATGATACAAATCAACTTATCTACGAAATAAAAACAAACTCATAGACACAGAGAACAGCCTTGGGGTTACCAAGGGGAGGCATGGTGGGGGAAGGATGGACTGGGAGTTTGGGGTTAGCAGATACCAGTTGTTATCTATAGGATGGATAAACAACAAGGCCCTACCACATAGCACAAGGAACTACATTCAGTATCCTACGAATGAAGAATACAAAAAACAATATTTATGCATGTACAACCGAATCACTTTGAAATTGACACAATATGTAATTCAACTATACGTCAGCAAAATAAGTTATAAACAGAAATCCTCTCTTTTGCCGATGTGATGAAGGTCTTCCCCAATGATACACACTCAGGCCCTCATCCTATCTGGAGTTCCCATACAGAGTGGGAGGTGAGGGTCTGCTGCCCTTCCCTGCAGAGACCTGGCTCTCTCAGCACCGTGTCCTGGACTGCCCAGCCCTCCCATCCACAAGAACCTCTTTGGCTCACACACAAGCTCCCACATATGCCTGGGCTGGAGTCAATGTCACCGACAGACACGACCATCACCAGGCCATGGCAGAACTGCCATGATCACTGAAACTCATGGTGGCAGACACTGCCCTCCCCATCTTCCTCCTCGGAGTCATCTATGGTATTTGTGTGATTTCATATTCGATATAAAAATCTACTTGCACTAAAACTAGCTTATACTGAATTTACACATTAGTTGAGGGGACCTGTGACAGTCACCTCTCCCATCATGAATGTAATCTCTCTCTCCATCATTCCTGCCTTCTTTCTCCCAACACTTTTTTTACAGTGTTTTATAATCCTCTCCACGGGAGTCTGACACTTCTCTAGGATTGATTCCTAAGTATCTAACAGCTCTTATGCTGTCCTCGCAGCTGTGGCCATCGTCAGGGGTCTCTTGTCAATCAAGCCCCCACTTTTCTCTCTCCTTAGTTCTAATAGTTGGCCTCTGGGTTCTCTTGGATTATCCGTGTGGTTAATTTTGTCATCTGTCAAGAGTGACATTTGGCTCTTCCCAATCTTTATTCTTTTTTTGTAAACTGTGTTGCATTATCTGGGATTCCCATTATAATATAATGAGTTGAGAGGCAAAAAGAAACGTTTGTCCTGTTCCCAATGATGTATATTTTTAAATGGAGAGGATCCAGAGCCTCTCTCAGACTCTGAAAGGGATCCATGATTCAAGACAGGTGAATAACCACTGGTATCATTTGACCTGCACCACACAAGATAAATGGGATCAGGTCCATGGTTGTATGAAGGTAAAGTCAGGGCTTGAGTGCAGCAAAGACCAGGATGAAGAGTCAGGGCAGGCGCCGGGCAAAACACCAGCTGCCCACTAAGGGTCTAGGGAGGGTCACTCACAGGAAAACTGGGAGCCAGGAACGTGGAAGGAGACAAAGCACAGTGCAGCCGCCAGAGGTGACGCACTCTGCCGTGTGGACACAGCGCTCCCAGCCCTTGCGCCACCATGGCTCACTCACCCATAAAGCAAAGCCAATAATACATACATCTTACTTATGAGTCACAGATTCTCCTGGCTGAAGAAGGCAAATACGGTTTTTAAAGAGTTCTTATTGAGTAGGTAGAGGCCGGACTGCTCCAGGCCTTTTCCACACTACCAGTGACTTGGGGGAGGTTGGGGGGGAAGCTGCACTGGAAATAAAGGGTGATAGGCCCTCCTTGAGAAACCACACACGTGCACAAACACACACACACTCACCTCGAAGACAGCTCTTATCCCCTGGGTGTGTGACAGCCTCCTACATCAGTCCCAGCAGCATCCCATTCCCAAGCTGAGTGCCAGGCTGTGTGCAGCCCACCTCGGCTGCTCTGGACACTCCCCAGGAGATCCCGGGGAAAGGGTGCACATCCCAACGAAACCTCTCCCACAGGCAAAGCAAAGACGGCAGGCTTCATCGTACAAGCCCCTCAGTAGTGGGATGCAAGTTGTTTGAAGATGGGGGGTGGTCAGGGGGCTGGCAGCTCTGATGCATGAGGACAGGAGTGGTAAGGGGCCTCACCAGGCCTCTACTGCAATGTCCGGGAGATCCCCGCTCAACTTCAGTTCCCCTCTGTTCACTTAATTATAAGAGCCAGGAACCCAGGCACTTTGTAATTTACTGTGCCATTAAAGAGTCACTTTTAGCTGAAGACAAACTGCCGGGCCACCTGGGCGGAGCAACGAACTGTGGCAGGAGCCGGGCCTGAGCCAACAGGGGAAGCAGGCGCCAGAAGGGCACCAAGAAGCACTTTTTTCATCTGGACCGTGAACCAGGAGATTTAGGAACTGAGGCCAGTGCTGCCCAAAGGCAAATCTTAAATCACAGGATGTTTGCAGAGACCTGAGTGTTCGATATACAACAAAAAGACACACCAAGGACATGATGGGTTATTTCAGACACTCTCTGACCCGCGGTGTGAAGTACAGTTCAGACAGCAGGATCTACCTTTCCAGAAGGCCGCACAACTCACATTAGCAGCGTTCGCACCCGACAGGATGCAAAGAAATGTCACTCACATCAGAGCCGCACCAGAGGTGGCCCACTTCTGTCACGGATAATGATGAAACTAAATTTAACGCTGGCTGGTGGCAGGGTCTAAGTTATGAGCAGGCGCGTCCCTGTCACTCCACTTGATCCTGTGTGTGTAGTTTGTTGGAGGTTTGCTCAACGCACAGAGAGGTCCCCCACCATAGATCAGGATCAACCCGCCGGGCTGGGTTGGCACAGGAAAAGGGAGCCTGCCTCTGAGGTCCTATGGAGCTACCCCACCCGCGGTCCTGCCCCAGGCTTGTCCCCTCTTGCTCGCTGACAGCACTCCTGTGAGCCAGGTGCGGGAGTGGTCAGGCCCCGGCAGGTGCTCTGCGGCCCGAAACACTGGACCATCCCGTCCCAACCACCGCGCACCTAAGTACACAAGGTCAACGTCCCGACACGCGGGCGGATGGAAAAGAAGGAAGAGACCAGCCTAAGGTCACACGACCGGTCCGCAGAGAACTGCCATCGGACCCGCCGACCAGAGGCCCAGAGACGAAGCCAACTCCCCCCACTCCTGCCAGGGGCCTGGAGGGGATTAAAGGCTGGACCCTCGCCTCTGGCTGCGGGGTCCAGGCCGCCCGGAAAGCCCCCTCGACTCCGGCCGCCCTCCCTCCGAGAGACGCGGACGCCGAGGGAGCGCACGACCTCAGTCCCCACCTGCGCGCGTACAGGGTCCAGAGCCCCGCGCCGCCCGTCTAGTTGGAGGGCCGGCGCCGATGGGCCGGGTCGGCGGCGGGAGGACCTGAGGGGACACGGGAGGACAGCGCTCTTCACGGGCTCCCCACCGGCGCGGTTGGGCAGGTGTCCGCGTCGGGGTGCTGCCCGGTTGGCCGCCGAGGACCCCGCGCCGCGCTCCGGGAGACTCCTCACAGGGCGCCCCCTCGCGCCGCGCCCGCCGGCGGCAGCCAAAGTTTTGGGCGCGCGGGGCCATCCGCACTCACCTGGCCCAAGTTGAGGTAGCCGTGCGCCGCGGCCACGCGGTCCGCCACGGCCGGGCCGCCCAGCACTTGCACCGCCCAGTGGTTGGTGTAGACGGGGCGCGGCGGCGGCGGCGCGGAGCAGGCGGCGGGCAGCGCGAGTAGCAGCAGCCGCCCCAAAGGGCGGGGGCCGACGGCCGGCGCGG
>NW_024070200.1:40153900-40453806 GCF_014754425.2 Oryx dammah
TGGGGAGCAGGCGGCGGCCGCCGCGCGTTCCCGCCCGCGCGGCCCGGCAGTGCCCTGGCCCGCGCTCGGTGACCGGCACCCGGCCCTCGCGCGCCCCGGGCAAAGAGCTCCCCCCTCACCCCGTAACTTCCCGCAGACTAAGGGGGCGCTCGGGACACGCGTTCCCCCAGCGGCCGGAAGGCCCAGGGCATCTCAGGTGAGTCCCACTCCCAGCCTGGCTGCCGGCATCTCCCTCCCGTCGGGGTGCCTGGGGGCCTCATCATTTGCCTAACAGTGTTTGACCTCCTGCCCGCAAAGCCTTACTCGTCCCCGCGTGAGAGCGCGGCTCGTCTGAGTATTGGGCGAGGAAACCGCAAGGAAAGACGGGTTGGCCCCGCTGAGAACCAGGCCTGACAGTGTCCCACGTTTGGCTTCGGGAGGAACCTCGGGGACAGCCTTCCTGGGGGAGGACGGCGCTGTGGGTCCCCAACTGTCCATTTCCCAGCAGCGCGACCGTGGGCAAGCTGCCACCCCTTTATCTGTGAGTGCAGTGACAACAGTCATCTCCCCGGTGGCGCTGTTCAGAGGATGACAGGAGTGCTGGCCAGGCACCAGCTTTTGCTGAGAGTTTGTATGAGCTCTGGCCTGCCTCACAGTAGGAGATCACTAGTTGTGCAGGCTTAAACGCCACCCCACCCCCACCACCGGACCCTGGGACCAGTCAGGGAGACAGTCAGCGGGGTCTTCCTGGCTCTGCTGCCTCCAGCAGCCTAGAGTCCAGTAGAGACACACTTGGTGCACCTGGAGAGCTCCAGGAGTGTCACATATTGGACAGGAGACTGGCCAGGGTCTCTTCTGCCATTCCTCCTAAGGGCTGTTGGTCCCAACTGGCCACGCATGGGAAGCAAGGCTTCACCCTGATTAACACTGGCAGCAAAGCAGAAACTAGGCCAGGAAGGCCTTTAAGTGGGAAGAGGACCAGTGACCTGACTGTCTGACTCTGGATGGCTGTAGAGAGCTCAGGGTGTGCGTCTGTGGCTTGGCAGGTAGAAAGCAGGTGATGAGGGGCAGGAGCCGGTAGGGACAGAGCAGGACCCAAGGATGATGGCCTCCCTGGGGCCTCTCCAGCCTCCCTCTCAGGAGCCCTTTGGTTTCGTAACCCACATGATTCACCCTTTATGCAGGCATGAGTCACCCGAGTGGAGGTGGGAGCATGGGAGGCCCGACAGGGACCAGCCGAACTCCTGCTCACACGATCTCCTGCCAGAGGCCCCTTTTGGAACTGGAATTGATTCCCCACACCTTTTCCTCTTCTCTGCACTAAATGCAGTCTGTCCTCCCTTTCCTCCCCTGCCAAGTGGGCTCAGCTCCCTGGGCCTGCCCCACCAGGCAGAATGCAGACCCCTCCTTCCCCACCTGCAGACAGCCTCGCCCTGCCCACCCTCAAGGCAGGAGGCCCGAAGGCAGGCAGGATTGCCCTGTGGGAGATCATACCGCTCAATGGGGCAGAGGCAAAGCCAGAACCTGCAGCCCACCTCCTCCTAATGCTGCCCACAGAGGAGGGTCACTGTCACTTACCAGCAATATACCTGTCCCCATCTGGCCCCTGTTGGCCGGACTGTCCCTGGGCCCTGGCCTGGACCCTGTGTTGTTCTCCTTCAAGTCTGTGACCCTCCGGGTGGACTTAAAAGCTGTCAAACAGAGTGAAGTAAGTCAGAAAGAGAAAAACAAATATCATATGTTAATACATATATGTGGAATCTAGGAAATAATTTCCAGAGCAGAAATAGAGACACAGGTAGAGAACCAACGTATGGATACCAAGGGGGGATAGGAGGCAGTGGGATGAACTGGAAGATGAGAATTGACATATACAATCCTCTATGTATAAAATAGATAACTAATGAGAAGCTACTGTTTAGCACAGGGGAAAAAAAGGCACCATCTGTTTGCAGGACATTATTAAGTTAACCTTAAAAATGCATTCCAATATACATTAGGTGCAGACAAATACTGTTTGATTCCATTTATATGAAGTATTGAGAATAGTCAGTTTCATAGAGGCAGAAAGTACACTGGTAGATGCCAGGGATTGGGGGTTGGGGGGTGTGGGTGTGGGGAGGGGGATGGGGAGTTAGTGTTTAATGGGGACAGAGTTTCAGTTCAGGAAGGTGGAAAATTTGGGAGATTGATGATGGCGAGAGTTGCACAACTATGTGAATGTCCTTAGTACCACTGAGTTCATTCACCATATATATGGTTAAAAGAGTATGTTTTATGTGACTTTTACCACAATAAAAAAGAAAACATGAAAAAAAAGTGTGTGCCTCTCTTCACGCTAAGGCTATACTGCACAAAATCTAAGTTATTATGAGGCAGCTCATGCCTCCCAAGAGTGCACCCCATGACAGCAGTGATTTTGACAGACAGAGATAAGGGTTTTTCCATAACAATTTAGTAGATTAAGGGATTCAGCCCACTGAGCTGAGAGTAGACTAAAATGCATCTGAATTTTTATTTGGAGGGATTGGAATTTATTAACATCTGCTCATTTGAGGCTAAACTTCCCATTGATTGTGGACGTGCCCAGACAATATCTTGGCTTCAATGTGATAGGCAGACCAGCTTCCCAAAATGAACATCCCAAATCATAGTGCCTCCTGTGGCTTCCTGTTGATTTCACGGTGACAGGACAGCTCAATCACAGAAGTCTAGCCCTCTGCTCTGTGATGGGACCTGGAATGCAACTTGGCTCATCCTCCTGCAGGAAGGGGGTTTCCCATTCACTCTAGCTTCAGCTCTCCAGATTGCCCTTGGGGGTCGCACAGCTCTGCAGGGAAGGAGAGGTCAACAGTCCTACAGGTGGATAGGACATGGACCAGAAAGGTGACTGGAACCAGTACATTTTTCAGAAGTTTTTTTTTTTTAATTACTTTTTGACTGCACTGTGCAGCAAGTGGGAGTCTTAGTTCCCCCATCAGGGACTGAACACGCACCCCTTGCACTGGCACTGGGATAACCAGTGGTGGACTAGCAGGGAAGTCCCTTCAGAAGTTTAGCAAATGCTAATATGACAACATGGTGTTTATGCCAGCATCTTCTCAAATCAGACCAGAGATGGCAGCATTGCTGGTGGATATTACTTTACACAAAGGCTGACCCCTTTACACAAGTGCAGGCTTATACAGCTGGGGCCATGAGATGCCCAGTACTGCCCATACCACTGAACAGAAGATGATTTCACATAGCTACTGGGGTGTGCTGGAGCAGAATTTGCTGGAGGCAGCAGAAACTGCCTCCATTTAGGCAACAGGCACTTGACTGAAAAATTGCATTTCTGGACATGTGCTCTATTTGGCAGGTCAGGGTGGCCCCCACAGAGTGTCTGATGCAAGGGAAGAGCAAGCCCTCAGCAGACCTTCACCCCTGCTCTGTGCAGCCCCAGGCAGAGTTTCTGCAGTACCCTCTGCCAGAAATGGCAGTGATGATGCTGTCTCCACGCAAGAGCCGCAAGGCCAGTCAAAGCTGAAGTGGGCCAAGTCCCTCGCCCAGTCTGGCACCGAGTTTGCACTGAACAAATGGTGACCACTGCTGCTGGGCACCAGGAGCCTCCAGGGGGGCATGGAAATGTCCTGTCCTCCACCAGGCCTCGTTGCACATTTCCTTGCATTTTAACATCCCGGAAATCTCATAGAAGGTGTTTTGCGATCACCACTGGCCTGGACCGAAATTGAGATCTTCCTAAGTAGGTTTCTGTTTGCTCCCACCAGTGATCTGGGGCACAGCTCCTGAAACCCCTTGGGGACCACGTGGGTGGTGTGCCCCCAGATGAGAACTGGCTGGCCATTCAAAGGGTCGGGATTCCTCCCTGACTCCACAATGGCCAGGACAGAGGCCACAGGACTCTGTGCGGTCCCTCTCTGGTGGTGGTTTACTTATCTTCTGCACCGACTGCAGCCTTTCACTGGCACAGCTTCATGGAAGGGTCCCCGTGACACTCCCCAACTTGGACACATTTCCTTTCTTAGTAACATGTCAAAACCTGATCATCCTCTACTCAAGGTCACCTCTTGGATTTGATGACTGTGGCACTAGTGCCTCTGAGGCACACTGCAGTAAAGATAACCTGTGTAACCCTCTCACATGTATCTGACCTTTTTTCTTGTAGCATCTATTGACATCCTACAGCAGAGGTAGAGAGTGCTGTGTTTTTAATGAAAATCTGTTGTGATTCATTTGGCAATGCAAGGGCTCTTCCATTACCTGGCTAGTGTGAATTTTCAAATCCTATCCTGTCGGGAGTACCCCTGGGTGCTTTAGGCTATGCAGCCTTCAGAGGTGTGACACCTGATGAGACACACAAATGCATCCTGTGGAGCTGACAGCCCCGCCACCGAGCCTGGATGGCACACTGGTCCCCAGCCTGGGGGACAGGAGATGCTGACACAGACACCGCATATAGCACCCAATGAGAGAGCCTGAGATGAGGGAGGGGTGGGAAAGAGCAGACCTCTGCCTCCCTTCATGCACCTCCATCTTCACCCCACCCGCAGTCCCAGAGAAAGCTTCACCCAGGCCCAGGGCATCTACAGACCAGGGGTCCCCCAACCAACCCCAAGTCTTTTCAGCCCAAATCCCACCTGGAGCCACTGCCTCTAGCTGTGGCAGGTCAGAGGTCTTGCCCTTCCCAGGTTCTGTGCTCTGCCTTCCGTCCTGTGTTCCTGCCTGTTTATCTCATCACCTCCTTAGTGTGGGCTCTAATTCCTACTTTACTCCTTTCTGGGGGGATGTCTGACCATCTGGGATGGGGGGAGCCATAAACAGCTCCCACTCCCCACCTCCTTGTCTTTTTGGTTAGACTCTCCTTTTATATCTAGATCTTCCATGTCTGAAGAATCTTGTGAAAACTGCTTCTCCTGCAAAACAGTTATCCTGGATCTAGCAGTTGTCTATCTCAGTGTTCCTTTCATAAACTCCCACGTGGAAATTTAGTGTCAAGCGAGGAATTTATAAGCAAAACAACAAAATCCCTCAGAAGCTTGTCCCAACTAAGAATAAAAGCCTTGCGGTTTCTCCAGTTTCCCTTCTTGCCTTGGCTTCTAGGAGGCTCAGCAGATGAGCAGTGGGACCTGTATCTGGGTCCTGAGTGAAGACACCATCACTCTGACGCAAGGACGAGTTTCAGCTTTACTGCCTGAGCACTCTTTTCAAGTGAGAGTAAATTAGGAACTAGGGCCCCTTCGAAGTCCCTGCAAATGGAGCAAGGCAGCAGACGGGGTGGCAGTGGGGCTGCAGGCACAAGCTAGAGAGAAGGGTTCCAAACGAGCCCTTTCTAGACAACTACTGTCTCGGGGGCTGGAGTGTACACGGAGATAGTGGGGACATGCATCGCAGGGGATGCACAGAGTGGCCGAGCTGGGTGGGTGGACGAATTGGCTACTGGGGCCAGAAGGCAGCAATGCAGTCCCTCTCTGCCCTCCCCTGCTTTCCAAGCCACCCGTCCCCAGTTGCTCTGGTCCCCAGGGAACTCCTACTTGTGGCCCCACCCCACCCTGTGAGCTCCTGACTCTTAGCTTGATGGTCACTCTGGGCCCACAGTCAACCACAGTGGAAGGACCAGCCACCGGGTGTCTCTGACACTTGCTATCCACACTTCCAGGGTCATGCAAGTCCCCATACTCCTCTCCCCACTCCCACCCCAGCCCCACCCTCTCTCTCCCAGGCCCTCACCCTTCCCTACCACATTCTCAGGGGAGACCCTCCTCTCCCACCGCACCCAAGGGCTCTGCTGCCCCACCCCTGCGGCCTGAGGACGCCCGTCCCGCCCCATGGTCACGCAGGGGCTTCCCTGCTCCGGCTGCCAAGTGATCTCTGTGCACGAACAAGCTGTGGTCCCATCGTCTCTAAGACAGCAAAGACAACAGACTCTCCGGCAGCCCTCCGTTTCTCTCCCTCCTTTCAGAGCAGCTGTCACCACTGCCCACGTCACTAAGTCCAGGGGCCGGTTCTCAGCCTTGGTCCTCAGGCCCTTCCTGCAGCTCATGACCACTTGGCCCTGAAGTCTTTCCCACGCGGTCTCTGGGACGCCCCTCGCCCCTGCTGGTTCCCCACTGCACAGCTGCTCCTCAGCCTCCACAGCCTGGTCCTTCTTGGCATCAAAGGCCTCAGGCCCCCATTCTTGGGCTTCTTCCTTCTTCCCTGCCCCTGCCCCTGGCACAGGTCTGCCATTCTCACACTGTGGGCGCCCATTACAAGCTGATGGCTCCTAACCCCGTGTGGCCTGACAGCTGAGCTATGGACACTGAGGGTGTTTCCCCTCTGCACCCAAGGCCCCCCACACAAACAGCTCTGGTCAGCCTAGCCCCCACCCTGCCCCAGACTTCCCATCACAGTAGAGGGCAGCCCCTTCGACCCCTCCCCATTCTAGGCTCTCAGGGATCTGATCGTTTCTACCTTGGAAATGCGTTCAGAGTTTGAGTTCTCACCACTCTCACTGCTACCACTCACACGTGCCCCTGGTGTAACTTGGCAGGCTCCTAAATGCCCCCCTACTCTGACCGTGCCCCTTGAATCAGCCCACAACATGGGGGACCATGTGAAACAGTCACTCAGGCCACTCCCTGGTGCAAAGTGCCCCCAGCTTCCAGGCTCACATAGAGCAAAACCGAAGTCAGAGCAGCCCAGATGTCCTGTGTGACCCACCCCCCTCCACCCCCACCGCACACAGTGGACTGGTCAGATATTGGAAGCACATTGAACTGGATGGTTTGAGCTTCCTGGAGGAAGTGACTTTTAAGCTGAGCTCAAAGAAATAAACAGGAAATACCCAGATGAGTGGACATCTGTCAGGTCTAAGTAAGAAAACACAAACTGCACCAAGTGTTTACATTGGAAGAACTGGTGGCCTGGGCGAGGGAGGAGCTGAGGTGGGGGAGACAGGGGCACCCCTAGATCTGCACCAACTCCCCCATCCACCGCTGCCTGGTGTCACCAGCTCTAAGCATTGCACCTGCAGTAGGACCAGCACATGCAAAGGGCCTGATGCAAGAAGAAGGTAGAGGGGCAGAAGTACTGACAGTGAAAGGAGGGCGGCCTGAGCAGAGGCAGGGGCCAAGCTGGGGCAGCCTCATTAGCTCTGGCAAGAATCTGGACTTGATCCCTGGAGGAGAGACACTGCCCTGCTCCAGCCAGTATCTGAGCCACCCTCATCTTCAGAAAGCCACACCCCAATCCACACCTTTAGCCCTTTACTCAACACCCTCACTGCCTCTGGCCTCTTCAACCCCACCCAGACCCTGGCCTGGAAAGTTCCCTGTGACATTCCCCTGCCCCTCCTTCCCAGCCCCATCCTGGAAGAGCCCTCACCACTCACACAGGCTCTGGGGGTAACTCCCCATGTGGTCTCCAGCTCTAGCTCATTGCTCCTCAAACCCACCCCTACCACACCTGACAAGCTCCTAGGAGCCCTTTCAGACCACCATGAGTCTCTGCGGCCACCAGGGTGGAGCCCAGACTCCACAAGGCACAGCCCTCGTACCCTTAGCAGGCTGGCACTGTCTTTCTTGTTCGTCTGGCCCTGTCATGGGCAGCCATGTTCCCAGATAGACCAGCCCTTCAAGCCCAGGCTGCCTGGCTTTGGACATCTCCCTGGGCGTGCCTTTCTCCCCTCCATACCCCCACACACAGATTCCTCCTGCCTTGGGGCAGCTCCTCCAAGAAGTCTTCCTTCACTGAGAGTGTCCCTCCCTCCTGTCCCCAGGAGGAATGCTTCAGTGCTCTCTTTTCTGTCCTGGAACCTCTCACACCCAGCTTGGTGCCAGCAGGGGACTGAGTCTCAGAAGCACTTTGCATCTCATGACGATCCCTGGGCCCCCCATTCATCCCTGTGAGAGGAAGCCTCAGGCCCGATGCCCCTCCCCTGCACAAAGCAGCTGGAACCTCCTTCTGGGGCTTCCTACAGCAGTGTCTTCCAGAACCCTGGGGAGGATGAGCTACTCTGATGTGGGTGGGCAGGACTGTGAAGGGAATTCTCCAAGTTTAAAGAACAATTCAGTGGAGCCCTGGGTTTTCCCTATAAATGTGACAGTGATCATCCTAAATGTCACTCTGAAAAGGTTCTCTATCCTTTGGTGACAGGTGACAATGACTTTGCTGAAAGAGTTAAGACCAGAACACCTAACCACAGACGTCCAGGAGCAGGTCAAGGGTCAAGGGCCAAGGGCAGGAGAGCCAGGTTCTGTCCATGCCGAGCCGCCTGGTGACCAGGGTGGGCATCGGGCTTGTCGAGCCAGGGCCTGAGGGGCTTCGTGACGTCAATGGGTCACATGAAACAAGGGCCACAGAGACGAGAGAAGCCTGGCGACCGCAGGCCATAAGAAGCAAGACACAAGGACATCCCCTTTCCTGTCCACGTGCTCGCTGCTTTGATTTTCTGCTGACATGAGCACAGCTTCAGGCAGGCTTGCCCTGGCGCAACCAGAGCCTGGTTTGGGCGGGGCAGGCAGCAGGCAGGGTACGGCTCTGGGAGGAAGGTGGAATCCAGCCCAGCACCAGCCAGCTGTGTCACCCTGGACTGGTCACCTGGCCTACTCAGCCTCTGGAATGGGACTTGAGATGGGCTCTCCCTGGAGAGTGGACCAGCACCATGCCGTAGCCCACAGCAGAGCTCCTGAGGCGCGTGTCTGGTTTGGCAGACGCTGGCAGGGGTTGTGGAGACAGCAGAAGCGTGGGGCGGCAGGCACTGTGCCGAGTTACATTTAGATGTTACTAAAACCTAAATGGTTTCTGTTATCTTGCTTGGATCTATGTGGTGGATTTAGGGCTTCCAAAAATCCACTTGAGGCTTTTTATATACTCACTATTTATAGTCTAAACTCTTCCAAATCCCTAGCCCAGCCAGCACATCCCGTTATGCTTTCTCTCCGCCCAGACACTCCAGCCTCGGAGAACAGAGCTACGGGATCTGCAGTCCCAGCCAGCACAGCGCACTTTCTCCTGGGGATGAAACCAGGGACTCCTCTGCTCCTTGCAGAGTCGCCGGTCACCACGTCCAGCCCCTCTCCCTTGTAGGAACTCCAGCAACTCTATCCATTCCTGGCATCCCATACAGTCATTCCCAAAAGGTGGAAAATTCGGTTGCTGTTATTCAGTCGCGCAGTTGTGTCCAACTCTTTGTGACCCTATGGACTGCAGCACACCAGGCTTCCATGTCCTTCACCACCTTCCAAAGCTTGCTCAAACTCAAGTCCATTGAATCAGTGACACCATCCAACCATCTCATCCTCTGTCATCCCCCTTCTCCTCTTGCCTTCAATCTTTCCCAGTATCAGGGTCTTTTCAGATGAGTTGGTTCTTCACATCAGGTGGGCAAAGGATTGGAGCTTCAGCTTCAGCATCAGTTCTTCCAACAAGTATTCAGGACTAATTTCCTTTAGGATTGACTGGTTTGATCTCCTTGCTGTCCAAAGGACTCTCAAGAGTCTTCTCCAATACCACAGTTCGAAAGCATCAGTTCTTCAGCGTTCACCTTCTTTATGGTCCAGCACTCACATCTGTACACAACTACTGGAAAGACCATAGCCTTGACTATACAGACCTTTGTCAGCAAAGTGATGTCTTTGCTTTTTAATATGCTGTCTATGATTATCATAGCTTCCCTTCCAAAAAGTGTCTTTTAACTCATGGGTGCAGTCACCATCCACACTGATTTTGGAAACTATGGTCACCATATATTTCTGTAGCCCATATGATTTTGTGTCCTGCTCTCTTCTGGATCAGGGCCAATCCCTTATTCTTTGTCTTTCTCCTCAGCTCCTTCTCCCTCATCTTGTGAGCTGATCCTTCATATAAACCAGCAACAGTGAGCAGTGTGCTCCATCACGGGTCACAGATGTCACTGTTGTTCACTCAGTCTCTGCCCTTAGGCCAAGATGCTGTGCCTCTCAGGTCAAAGTTCATGTGGGACTTGGGGCACAAACAAGACAGCATGGCAGGAAGTGAGCTCAGGTCCTGCCCCCAGAACAGGAAGAGAGGGTCCAGACTGAGCAGATGTCCAGGCAGGAGGATGAGAGGCAGTGGGCTTACAGCACAGGTTCCTGAACTGACCATCTATCCATCCCTGCCCTTCCTAGCTGTGTGACCTCAGGCAAGTCAGTTAACTTCTCTGGGCCTGGGTTTTCCCAAATGAGGATAAAATGGGCATAATATGTGTGTTCACCAGGAATGAATCGGTAGATATAGACTTGTGCCCTTGCCCAGACAGCATCACATAAGAGCTGTGACTATGAGGTAGATGTAGACTTGTGTCCTCGTCTAGACAGCATCACAAAAGAGCTGTGACTATGAGACAGGGTAGGTATAGACTTGTGTCCTTGCCTATACAGCAGCATATAAGATCTGTGACTATGAGGCCACAGGCTGGGAGGCATCTGACCGCTACCTGTGAACATAGACGCTGTAGAAGTGTATGTGTACTGTGTGAACACAAACGTGCTCCAGGCTGGCCGGCCCCAAGGTGCCACTCCTTGAAGACAGATGCTCCACACCCTAGACCCAGAAAGAGCACACCATGTGCAGCTCTGGGGCCACCAGACGGGAGCCAGGCAAGGGAGGGGGGAGGAGGGGGGCCAAGAAGAGAAACACACCCAGCCTTCCTGAGGCCTCTGCCAGGCTCTCCTGCATGTCTGTATCTCACTAGTTTTGGAAACTGCCCTGAATAGTACCTATCATTTCTCCCATTTCACAGATAGGAGAGTTGAGGCTCAGAGAGAAGAAGGGCCTTGCTTAAGGCCTCAGAGCCCCCTGAGGTTGAGTGAGCCAGCGAATGTTCTAGGCAGGATGGAGGTCGTAGCTCTGAGGGCACAGGATGAAAGGCGGACGAGGAGGCCAAGTCACTCCCTGCACACAGTGAGTGAGCCCCCTGGGTCCCTGGGTCCCTGGGTCCCAGACCAGGCCGCAAGGGCAGGGAAGCAGAGCCCCGACTGGTCCACCTGCGTCTCAGCAGGAACGGGCAACAGGCCCAGGGAAGTCCCTGCTGTCAGTGACCTGACGTCTTTGGCATCCCCATCTGGCTGTGCTCCTGGGCTCTTGAGGTCCCTACAGAACTGCCCCTGCGGTCAGCAGGCCATACTGTGCCCCTGGAAGAAAGAGGAGGGGAAGCCACTCCACACTGCCAGCCTAGTGAGGCGGGGAGGGAGACCAGGTTTTCCAAGCTGGGGACCCCTGGCAGGGGTACCCACCATCCCAAGAGCTGCCTCCACTCCCAGTCTGGGACACTCTCAGTCAGTTACTGCCCCTGCGTGGTGGCAAACTGGCCCTTTAGGATGGAAAGCCCAAGGACACACCCACAGCCCATGGCCCTCCTCCAGAGGCAGTAGCAAGACCACATCCAAGGGTGGGCACTGAACACCACCCTGGGATGTATGTGTCCCTAGAGCAGACGCAGGACTAGTTGGGAGGCTTGCAGACGAATACCAGCCACCCAGTTAAATCTGAATTTCAGATAAGCAATGAAAAGATTTCAGTATAAATGTATCCCACACAATCACTGGGATATACTTACACTGTCTATCTCAAATTCCCTCTTAACCTGGCCACCATGTATTTTTCTTTGCTAAGTTGGGCAGCCTTACATGGTATCATATGCTTCAGCTAGAGCTGGGGAGGGCAGGTATCCCTGATACTTTGAGAAGTGTCAGGCAAAGGCTTTGGAGTAGAAATTCAGAACACTTTCTGATGGGGCCAGGAATCGAGGCAACGCAAACCAGCAGCAAAGTCTTGCCTTCACCTTTCTGATGCCTTCCTCCTTCTGATGTCTTCCTCCTGAAAGACAAGGCCCTCTATCGATGTCTAGAAACATCTTTCTGCCCCCCAATGTCTGCAAGCCTACCCTGCCAGTGGCTTGTGGGAACTGAATTATACCTTCTTTTTCAAAACAGAAAAGAACAGAAAAGGTCTTCTCTCCAGAGCAGCAGCCACATGCCCCTGAGCTAGGCCATCAAGGATGAATATTCTCTTAAAAATTATGGTGCACTTAAAAAGGAGCATGTTATGTCAGCAGTGGTGATACGACAATTTATTACTGTCTACAAAAAGAAGGCTCTAATGACGTGGTGGAAGCTGGCTCAGTGGGCTGTAAATTATGAGCCATTCTCTTGTTGGCAGAAATAAATCCTCCCGTCAGTCACTGTGCTGCCTGTGATGGCCGGTGGGCTGCGGGGCGGCAGGAACGACATGCCCACTGCCTGGGAACAGCACCTCCAGTCCTCGGGCCCCTGAGTTGTTCACGGGAACACTGTGCCGTCTCTGGTCACAATTTTGGGAAATGTGTCTTTTTTGAGATGAAAAAATAGCAACTAGTTATGGTCTTCTAATAGGCAAATAAAAGAGAAAGAAAGAAAGGAAGGAAGAAGAAATGAAGAGGGTAGAAAGCAGAGTTCACTGTGGAGGAGCAGGGCCCATGGTCAGAAGGCCTCACAGACACCCTACTCTGACAGCGCTCCTGTGCCTCCTGACCCAGGCTTCCCTTGGCCAGAAGATGAAGGAGCTGGGCTGAAGAGCAGACCCACAGGGACCGCTGTTACCATAGGTGAGGCGAGGAGCCTCCTGAGTGGGGAAGGGTTCAGGAAGAGCCAGGGCAGCACCTGCTATAGATGCTGAGGCGGGGGCTTCCTTTACGCTCCATGAAGCTGAGCTTAAGGAGACTCCCAGAGCCCGCTCCCTGAGTCCAGAATTCAGTGTAAACAGCCTCAAAGCCCACCTGCCTGCCCCTGGCAAAGCTTGGGAGCACCCCACATATCCCCTCCCATGGCCTTACACCATCCAAAGGTGAGCTGTGCAGTCAGCCCTTCCTCAGGAACCCACTGCCAAGGCATGCCTGGACACACGCAGCCAGAGATGTGCACACCGCGAGC
This sequence comes from Oryx dammah, assembly GCF_014754425.2. Classification (NCBI taxonomy): domain Eukaryota; kingdom Metazoa; phylum Chordata; class Mammalia; order Artiodactyla; family Bovidae; genus Oryx; species Oryx dammah. The sequence goes on from NW_024070200.1 coordinate 40,166,791, forward strand.
AAGTAACACGGGTGATCGCTAGGCAGCAAACACGACCACATATGTCTAGGGTGAGTGAGCCTGGGCTTATATGCTTTCACAGAATGGCTAAAGGATTAGTTGGCAGGGTTGCCAGACAAAAACTGGGTTGATGTTGTTCAGTCAGTAAGTCATGCCCAACTCTTTGCAACCTCATGGACTGAAGCACACCAGGCTCCCCTGTCCTCCACTATCCCCTGAAGTTTGCTCAAGCTCATGTCCATTGAGTTGGTGATGCCATCCAACCATCTCATCCTCTGTTGTCCCCTTCTCCTCTTGCCTTCAATCCTTCCCAGCATCAGGGTCTTTTCCGATGAGTCAGTTCTTCACATAAGGTGGGCAAAGGATTGGAGCTTCAGCTTCAGCATCAGTCCTTCCAATGAATATTCAGGGTTGATTTCCTTTAGGATTGACTGGTTTGATCTCCCTGAAGTCCAAGGACTTTCAAGAGTCTTCTCCAGCACCACAATTTGAAAACTGGATGCTGAGTTTAATTTAAATTTCAGATAAACAATGGGAAAAAAATTTAAGTATATCCCACCTAATAGTTGGGATATACTAATAAAATAATTTGTTATTTATCTGAAATCCCAACTTACCTGGCTCTCCTGTACTTTTCTTTGCTAAATCTGGCAGCCTTAGATGGTTAAAAAATGCTTCAGCTGAATTGGGAAGGGCAGAGTATCACTAATACTTTACGAAGAAGTGCCAGGAGAAGAACTTCCTTGGTGGTCCAGTGGCTAAGATGGCGAGCTCACAATGCAGGGGGCCCAAGTTCCATCCCTGGTCAGAGAGCTAGATCCCACATGTCACAGTTAAATATTCCACATGTGCTTGCTTAGTCACTCAGTCATATCCAAGTCTGTGTGACCCCAAGGACTGTGGCACATTAGACTGTTCTGTCCATGAAATTCTTCAGGCAAGAATACTGGAATGGGTCGCCATTTTCTTCCTCCAGGGGATCTTCCCAATGTAGGGATCAAAACCACGTCTCCTGGGTCTCCTGCATTGCAGGCAGATTTCTTTACCTGCTGAGGATTCAGGGAAGCCAAAGACTCTGCATGCCACAACTAAATATCCCACATGCTACAACTAAGACCCAGGAGAGCAAAAAAAAAGTACCAGGCGAAGGTTTTAGCTTGAAAATTATGAACACTTTCTGATGCGACCAGGAATCAAGGCAACGAAAACCATTAACAGTGTCTTGCTGAGCTCAATTACAGCCCACCAGGAATCTAGACAGGTTAAAATAACACAAAAATAAAAACAAAGACAGACACAGACAGGAAAGCCATCACAATAAAGCTTGGAGCCTCCAGCAGCAGAATCCAGGGCTTGGGATTGGCTCAAGTCAGGGAGCTTTTGGAAGCTGGTGTATCAGGAAGGGTTTGGGTGACCCAGGAAGCATCCTGTTACCTGTCCATCCCCCTCCCTCCCTGGCCTCAGAGGGCTCCGTGGTGTGAGGAGTGGAGTGAGAGACCCAGGCCCAAGGCCAGAGCAGGTGAAGGTTTCCTGTGTGCATCTCCCTGGAGCATCCCTCCTGGCTCCCACCACGCACCCAAGCACCCCAGCAAAATGGACCACTGTCCAAATCAGAGGCTCCATCGCAAACAATTCCTGTTTCTTCTATCATTTCCTTTCACCTCTTACCTGTCTTCCTTGAGTTTTAAATTCTGTTTTCCTCCATTTTTTTTGTACTTATTTCCCTCTTCCCCCAAGTATTTTTCTGATTGTGAGCAAGACTCTTGTCACATTTTACAATGTGACGTGAATTACACCTGTTGTCCTTTCTGCCCCATAAGACCAGATACCCAGGAACCTTTTCAAGAACTCTGCTTGGCTGGAGCAGCCATGGTGAGAGACAGCACATGGGGCGGCTTGGACACCAGGTGGGAGGCTGTGGGCACACACAACACCCCCTACAAGGAGGGGTCCAGCAGTGTCTACAGCACTGTCTTCTAGTCCAAAGCCAGGGGGCAGGGTTAAGAGTTGGTGACTTCAGTTCTACCATAACCAGCCCTTCTGGAGGCCTGCAGAATAGTGAGCATCAAAGTTGTAAGCAGTCCTAGGGTTGTTTGAGCCTCAGGTTAAAGAGAAGCCATGATACAGTAATTTACTGAACTGTTTCCTAATTATTTGAAAATGGTCATCCTTGTCTGCCACACATGGAAACAGGGTGCCAACCATGAGCTCTGACTAATCCATACTTCTTCAGGATCAGGGAGACCTGGATGTACCTGCCATAGCTGGACCCAGAAACCTTATTCTGTATTATTTTGTGCTTTTCCCAGAAAAAAAGTGATGGACTGAAGAAGAAAAGCAGGTACAGGCTGTCCTCAAGTGAGCACGTTAAAAGGCAAAAGCTATAGAAAGGTCAAACTTTGGCCACGAGCCCATCATCTGAACACTTTCCAGCCGAGCGTGTCTACAGTGGCATCATGCCCTCCCAGAGCTCTGTCAGGCAAGGGTCGGGGGGCTGCTATTTGCTGACAGTCACTGGGAACCTGAACCAAACCCTGATGAGGGGGGTCATCATTCATGTCAGCAGAGCAGTCAGGAGGGGCCTCCTCAGTGGGTGTCCCAGTGCCTTTCAGACCAAGCGTTAACAGCCCACCTTGGCCCCAGACCCTCTCCCACAGCCCTGACTCTGCTCTTCTCAGTCTTCTCTTCTAAGTGAGGCTGCGATGCACACTACCTCTGTGCAGACACACATAATGCAAAGCTTTTCCCACAGGTGCCAGGCAAAGGGTCAGACACACAGCCCCAGAGGCAAAGATAACCAAGTGGTCATTAAAACCAAGCAAGTGAAATCCCGGGAAGCATCTAAGGGCTGGTGGAAAAGACAATGCACTGGAAATGGCCTGAAGGGGCTGGCGAGACGGCCTGCATTTTTGGCCAGGTGAGACTTTTTTCCTTGTGAAATACATGATGTACAGTTTCCACCAGCATCGTGAAAGCCAGGTTGGATCTCAAGGTCAGAGCATCCGCTGGTGCTAAAACTCAGCATCCCCAGGCAGTCCAGGCCATCCTTATGCACCTTCGGGTGGTGGGAATGAGCCAGGGAGGAAATCCCGTGGGGGCTATGTCCATAGGTCTGCCATCTCAGAGGCCTGAGGACACTAGGCATGTGACCTGGACGGTCAGACATGGTCCATGGGAGGTCTGGCTCAGCAGGTAAGAGGTCACGCAAACAGGAACTGCCTCCCACAATGAGATGAGAGGGGAGTTGGGAGGACGGAGGCCCTGTGTGTCTGCCAGGCGGCAAGTCACTACCAGCTCTCCAGGGTCTGTCTGCCGGGACCCAGACGGGATGCAAAATCTCCAAGACTGCTGGACTACACAAGCACACAAGGGGCTCTCTCTGAGCAGAGGCCACTGGGGAAATCTGTCACAGAGGAAGGTCCCAGCCAGCAGTTGGCTCTATCACTAAAGATCATAATAGCAGACTTTCTCTTATACTTAGTACTGTTTTATTTTTAGGCCTTCTAAATCACATTCTACAAAAACTGCTTGTCTGTTTTGATTCATAACTCAGACACTTCACTCTTCTTATCATTCGCTAGCCATGTACACACACACACGAACACATGGCCTCAAAACAATACCCCATGTTCACTGTAAGCTTATCCTTATTCTAGGGTTAGGAAAGTGAAAGTCGCTCAGTCCAACTCTTTGCAACCACATGGACTGCCTGCCAGGCTCCTCTGTCCGTGGAGTTCTCCAGGCCAGAATAGTCAAGTGGGTAGCCATTCCCTTCTCCAGGAGATCTTCCCAATCCAGGGACTGAACCCAGGTCTCCTGCGTTGCAGGCAGTTTCTTTACTGTCTGAGTCACCAAGTCCTAACTAAAAATGGACTGTCCCCTCATTCCCAGCAAAGTCAGCATCCTGGAGCCTGATGACAAATGGACGATAAACACTGAAGACCCTAGTATCCTGATGGTTAAAAAATGTGCTTTTCCCTATCAACAAGCCTTCGCATCCAGACCTCAGAACAAGGGTGTATTCACAGTACAGCTGTTCTGCACCCGACTCCTCCTCTCGATAACCAGTGACGTGGTTGGACAGGCCCTTGTGGCTCTTATTATGACTGCAAGACACCCTTCAGCAGTAGCCATCAGGAAGCCTGGAGAAAAGAAAGGTTTACTATTTATAGGACCCAGAAACCACAGTCACAGGGAAGTCTTGGGCCAGGGTTTCTGTTTCTACTGAGGCTGAGTATGGGGGTCTAGGGTTTCACAGGCTCACTTTTTATTGGTGAATTTAAAATGAAAGAGCGGGAAGAGAAAAAAACAAGTAGCCCAAGCAGTCAGTTACTGAAATCAAACAAGATCTCTAAAATGAGGAGCACCAGTGGGAGAGGCAGCCTGGGTCTTTCTCGAGTCCCGTGGATGGTGGTGTATTTACCAGGCAGCCGTTTCTGAGGTGGATGCTTAAGCAACCAGGGCATCAGTCAGGCACTTGCATTATAAAACAACAACAAACAGTTGTCTGGGCTTGTACTACATCAATATTTTATTTTATTCATTTAAGCATTTCAAAATGCTTTTCTGAATATGCGTAGCAGAAGAGGGCATGTAATGAAAAGCAAAGACCGCCCTCTCCTTTCCTTTCCCAACCCAGAGGCCCACAAGCCGTCATATTTAACCATTTCTGCATTTGGCTCTTCTGGTGCTTAGCATCCTAATTCTAGCATACTCTGGCTCTATCGTGATACTCAACTTGACCCCTTACTATGAAACACAGGCTTTAGCTAACTTAAACTACATCCTCCCCTAAATTTTGACAGTTACTATTTAAATTTTTCTGTTGATTACCTTGAAATATTCAGTCTCACACCTAAACTTTTACTTCTTGTTCTATTGTTTTCAATCTATTAATTTCTCTCAATGATACTTTGACAACGGCTTCCCTGATGGCTCAGGGAAAAGTATCTGCCTGCCAAGCAGGAGATGTGAGTTTGATCCCTGGATCAGAAGACCCCTGGAGAAGGAAATGGCAACCCACCCCAGTATTCTTGCCTGGAGAATCCCACAGAGAGAAGAGCCTGGTGGGCTACAGTCCATGGGCTTACAAAGAGTCGCACACAACTTAGCAACTAAACAACCACAAATTATACCCTAACAATTTTTACATTGCCAGAGTTGATAATTTTATATACTCTTTTATGAACATAATTCTTGCATGTTCTGTCCATAGGCTGATTCTTTAAAAAAAAAATACTGTTTTTATGTTATTATGGCTTCGAAAATATTATTCAAGTCAATCAGGTAGGATTTTTTTCTCTCTCTGTGGGTTCAGTGTCATTAACTCCAAGAATCACAAATGGTCAATCATTACACTCATGTTACTTTGTTTCTTTCACATTTAGGCATAGATATGAGCTTCTTACATAGCTTTTCCTTCTTCTTGGAATTTTTATTGGCCTTATTTTCCCTTTGCTAGATCTTTGTGATTACCAAGCCTCTTAATCATACTATTTCTTGAAGCTTTTTGCTGGAATACATCCTGCAGAAACAGAAAGAGCACTCTGGAGATCAATTTTCTGAGTACTTACAAGTCTGAAGTTCTATATTTTCTCACATGCATGACAATTTTCTCTGTATAGAATATTGTGTTTTTAATTATATTTTCTAGAATTTTTTTTCTAATATCTAGTGTTCCTGATAAGACATTGAGGACAGAATATTTTTGCTCTCTCAAGGATGACTTCTCTTCTCGAAGCTTTAGGAATTTTTCTTTATATTTGGTGTCCTGAAATATCTTGAGTCTGTATCAAGGCATGAATCTTTTATTCTCTGTCCTACTTGGAACCTGGAGGCTTTTTTAGTCTGGTGATAAATATCTTCCTTCACTTTCGAGAAACTTTCTTCTATTGTGTCTTTATTCTTTTAATAGAAGTTGTATATTTACATGGTTCAAAAATAGTTTTACGAGTCTCACATAAGGTTAGCTGTTTCCTTCCCATTCCCCAAAGCTACTACTTTTAATGATTTTTGCCCTTGGTATTTGCCTCTGTATTTCTAAATTGCATGCTTAAATTCCAATGTCTCTTTTTGTATATTTTAAATATAATGTATTTACTTCAGACAATGTACAATAAGGGTTCAGCTCTCTCACTCTACTTCTGTACCCTAAAATACATTTCTTCTCCTTCCCATTCTGCTAATAGAATGATATCATAATTTTTGGACAAATCAATATTTAGTATTTATAACATTATGACTATGTATACATTATTAGAGGCTGTAGCAGGTAGTACATTAAATTTTTCTTTCCTTTCTTATACAATCTTGTGTTTTCACTGGAAGCCAATATTTTTTTCCATTTGTTTGGTTTTTAATGTACCTATCCCAAACCCATCCCCAAACTCTTCAATAGAAGAGATAATCTTCCCTTTCTTGGGAAAGAAAACATAAACAATTTTTTAAAAGTTCCCAAGATAGTACATGTCTGAAAGTGCCCACCAGTAACAACAGCACAGTGAGGGTTTGAAGACACAAAGTCCTAAGAAGTCACTTTCAGTAAGACATTTGTATACCTATGACTGATTCATGTTGATGTTTGACAGAAAACAAAATTCTGTAAAGCAACTGTACTTCAATTAAATAAATAAATAAATAAATAAAAATTGTGAAGGTCTTTCTCACCCTTCACCTTCACTTGCAGGACTAACACTGGGTCTTGTGTGGGCCTCTGCTTTCTCCCTAACTGCAGTGCCTTCTTTTTGCCAGCAGTGTTTTGAAACTTTTCTCTGATGTGTCCTGTATGGCTTTGTTTCCACTCAGCATGCTGGGTTGTGATGAACCCCTCAGTCTTTCACGTACAGAAAGTCTCCTTGAGTTGATTCTTTGGTAAACTGTCCCCCTCCATTTTCTTTCTTCTCTATTTTTGAAAGTTTTATAATTTAAGCTGTTCTACTTCCTGCAAGGAGATCCAACCAGTCCATCCTAAAGGAGATCAGTCCTGGGAGTTCACTGGAAGGACTGATGTTGAAGCTGAAACTCCAATACTTTGGCAACCTGATGCGAACAGCTGACTCATTTGAAAAGACCCTGATGCTGGGAAAGACTGAGGGCAGGGGGAGAAGGGGACGACAGAGGATGAGATGGTTGGATGGCATCACCGACTCAACGGACATGAGTTTGGGTGAACTCCAGGAGTTGGTGATGGACAGGGAGACCTGGTGTGCTGTGGTTCATGGGGTCGCAAAGAGTCAGACATGACTGAGCGACTGGACTGAATTGAACTTCCTGCCTAGTCTAATTTCCTCACTTTTTAGCTTCTATTCTCCATTTCTTTGTTGGAGTTGTTCTAATTATTAGATTTCCTCAACTTTCTTTTTAGGCTTCTACTAAACATTTCATTTCTGCTTTTTTATTTTTAAATTCCCAAGTCATTTTTGTGTTCTAAACCTTCCTTTTTACAGCAATATTCCTTGATCAGCTTTATTGAGATATAATTACTATGTAACTGTTCACATCTAAAATATACAATTTGGTAAGTTTTGACAAATGTATATAAAATTGAAATTGTCACCACAATCAATATAATAATTTTTCTTGCATGGATTATGTGCTTTTCATGTTGGATCTGAAAAATCTTTACCTGACTCATGCTCACAGTGATTTTCCTTATGTTTCCTTCATCTACAAGATTTGTAGTTTTAGGTTTTATATTTTAGTCTATGATCTGATGTGAACCAATAAACAAGGTTCATTTTTTTTGCATATGTGTATCTCACTGTTTCAGTGCCAATTATTGAAAAGGCTATCCCTTTCTCCTTGAACCACTTTGGCATCTTTCTCAAAACTCAATTGCCCCAGTTTGTGTAGAACTGATATTTTTTCTTTCTTAAATGTATGGAATACACTTAAGTGAAGCCATATGTGCTTAGACTAATCTTTTTGGAAAGATTTTTACTTACAAACTAAATTTCTTTAATAGATCTATTCATATTCAGATTATGTATTTTTGATTCGGGTTATCTATTTCAGACTCAGCTTTTAAAAATTTTTATGTGATAAAATATTCATAACATACAATTTACCATTTTAAACATTTCAAATGCACAATTCAAGGGCATTAAGCACATTTACAATGTTCTGTAACCATGACCACTATTTCTAGAATATTCTCATCATTCCAAACAGAAACCCAGTACCCATTAAACAGCAAACCTTTTCCCTACTCCTTTTGGTCCCTGATAACCTCTATTCCTCTCTTTGAGTCTGCCTATCATAGGTATTTCATATAAGTGGAATCATACAACATTTTCACTTTTGTGTCTGGCTTACTCAGTATAAAGTTTTCAAAGTTCATCCATGTTGCAGCAAGTATCAGAATGTTGTTCTTTATTATGGCTATCTCTTTCTTTTTGAATGAGCTTTGAAAGTTTACGTCTTTTCAAAGAATGTCTCTTTCATCTCAGTTATTAAACTGATTGATATGAAGTTGTTTATAATACTTCATAATTTTCTTTTTAATATGTAAAAGTCTATAGTGATATTAGCTCTCTCATTCCTGATATTGGTTATTCCTATCTTCTTTCTTTTTTTCTAATACTTCTGGCAAGAAGCTTTGAGTTTTATTGATTTTATCAAAGAACAAACTTTTGGTTTCACTGATTTTTTTCTTTTGTTTTCTATTCTCCATTTATACTCTTACCTTCATTCTTTTCATCTGTTTTGAGTTCTTCTTCTCTTATTTTTTATAGTATAAGATGAAGTAATTTACTTGAGACTTCTCTTTTTTCTAATATATGCGTTTGGCACTATACATTTTCTTCTGCATAGTGCTTTAGCTGTATCCCACAAATTTCGACAGATTGCATTTTCATTTTGATTTAGTTATCTTTTGATTTCTTCCTTGACTTTTGGGTTATTTTTAAATTTGTTCATTTCCAAATATTTGAAGATATTATAGGTATCCATATAATCCCATAGTGGTCAGAGAATAGACTTTGATTTAAATTCTTATAGTTATTGAATTTTTTATTGCCCAAGAATTTTATATTTTAGTGGGCATTTCATATGCACTGCAAAAGAATGGTAAGTGGAAGGTTCTATAAATATCAGAATATGTTGGTTGAAAATACTATTCAAACTTCTATATCTTTACTGATTTTTATATACTTTTTGCACAAATTACTGAGAGTAGAATGTTGAAATCTCTAACTAGAATTTGTATCTGTCCATTTTCCCTTACAAATCTTTTCACTCTTGCTTCAGGTATTTTGAATCTCTGTTATGATATGCATTAATGTTTATATTTGTTTTTTATACTCTTGTTAAATTGCCTCCTTTAGGGTTATGAAATTATCCTTTTTACCCCTAATTATATTCTCTGCTCTGAAATTTAATTTCTCTGACAGCCATTCCTGCTTTCTTTAAATCCAGACAACTGGATCTTTTTAAAATCTTTTTTTCACCTTTATATACTTTCTTTCAACTTTTACTTTTAACCTATCTGTGTCTTTATATTTTAATGGGCTTCTTTTAGGAAGGAAGTAGTTGTCTTGCTTTCTTTTATTCACTCTGAATATCTGTGCCTTTTGATTGGGGATGTTTATACTATTTACATTTAGTGTGATTATTAATGTGTTTGCATTTAAATATGTCATTTTGATATCTGTTTCCTATTTGTCTCATCTTTTATTTGTTCCTATTTTCCTTTACTGTTGGTGTCTTTTGGTTTATTTTATAATTTAATTATCTCCTTTTTGGGCTTTATTAGCTATGCTATAACTTTACTTTCTTATCTTGGTGGTTACTTTAGTGTTTACAGTATACATCTTTAACTTATTATAGTCTCACTTAAGTAATATTATACCATTTCATGTGTAGTATAAAAATTTTACAATAGGATATTTCCATTCTCCCTCCCTTGAATTTTGTGCTATGTTTTGTCTAGATTTTACATGTTACAAACTTTACCTTCTATGGTTATTACTTTTATAATTAAAGATTACTTTTTAAAAAACTAGAAAAGAAATCTTATATTCACATACATATCATTTCTGGCGTTCATCATTTCTTTGTGCAAATCTAGTTTTACCCCTAGATCATTTTCCTTCTGCCTTTATAACTTCTTTAAAAATTTCTTGTAGTTTGTTTCTGCAAGTGATACTTTCTGCTTCAGTATTTTCAAAAATGTATTTAGCATTGCCTTTGTCTTCAAAGTACAGTTTCACCATGTATAAAATTCTTATTTGACATTTTTCCCTTTCAGTACATAAACATGTTGCTCCACTGTCTTCTGGCTTGCTTTGTTTCCAACAAGAAATTGCTATGACTTGTATCTAACAGCAATGTACTTTTTTTCTTGGTGCTCTTTTCTCTTTATCTCTGATTTTAAGCAATTTTATTATGATGTGCCTTTGTGTAGTTTTCTTTACATTTCTTATGCTGGGGGCTACTGACCTATGGGTTTATAATTTTCATCAAAATTGGAAAAATTATGGCATTATTTCTTCAAACTTTTTTTTTCTGTTTCCTACTCCTACCTCATGCACTTATCTTCTCCTTCTAGGGTTCCAATTACAAATAATAGGTCATTTCAAGTAGCCCTCCAGTTCAGTTTCATTCATTTTTCCATATTTTTAGTTGTTTTAGGAGAGAGGATAAATCTGAACCCTGTTACACTATCATCAGCTAAAACAGAAGTCCAATAATCTTGTTTGATGGATATATTTGTTTCTAAGATTTCAATCATGATTTTTAAGCTTTCTTCTGCTCATCACAAGAGAGCGATGGTCACCTGAATGAACACGATGAGGATGGGAATCTCGGGAGGTCTACCTACTTCTTGTAAAGGTCTTCAACCAGTTCTCTCCATTTGAGCCTCACCCAGTCCCTTCATTCAGAGTTAACTGATGCTTTCAACTCCAGAGTCTTTTGGTGGCTCTTCAGTTTCTAGAGTTTACCCTAGTGTAGGCTTTAGTGGGTCTATTAACAGTTATTGCTCATCCATCTGCCTCTCAGCTTCCAAATGGATTGCTTCAGTCTCTCCTCCCATTCTTTTTGCCCTTACATATTCATCCCCCTCGTTTTCATTTTACTGAAATTCTGAGAGGGAGCAGCCATAAATTCAGGTGTTTATTCTGCCACATTAAATCAGAAGATAGATCTATTTCTAAAATATTTCTAAAGTATCTCTGCATGGAGTGCAGCCAGGGTTGCACCACGTGCAGCTGCACTCTGGGGCTCTGGCCCCCAGATGACCGGCTACCCCACCGGTTTCCCTACCATCTCTGGACCTGGCCATCCTCTTGCCACTTCTCTCAGGTCTGCTCTGTCACGTGGCTCCCTCAGTCAGACCACCCACCACTGACGGCAAAAGCATGTGTCTTATAAGCAGAGTATGGCAAAATTTTGAGGCAACCTGGCAGTCTTAGTTTTTCAGTAGAGGGACTGCCTACTCACAGCATGGATTTCTTTAATATTTTATTTTTATTTATTTATTTATTTATTTGGCTGTAGTGGGTCTTAGCTGATCTTTTTGCAGCGACCTTTTAGTTGGGGTGTGCTGTATCTTTAGAAGCAGCATGTGAACTTAGTTGCAGCATGCGAGCTCTTAGTTGCAACATGTGAGACCTAGTTCCCTCACCAGGAATGAAAACCAGGCCCCCTGCATTGGGAACATGGAGTCTTAGCCACTGAATCACCAGGGAAGTCCCACATAGACTGCATTTCAACCAACGCCCCCACAATATCACTATGAGGCAGAGGAACAGAGGCATCCTCAATAAGGATAAATAATCTTGAGACTGAAGACATCATGGAATAGAAGCTCTTAAGCTCACACCCTTCCATGAGAACACTCAAATCACAACTAACTACTGAACAACTATCAATAAAAAAAAAAGTGGAACCTACCAAACAAAGATATATTACAACCAAAAACAAAGAAGGAATCACAAGATGGTAGGAGGGGCGAACACGTGATATAAAAAAACAACCCCATACCCTCCTGGGTAGGTGATCCCCAACTACAGAATAATTACATGGCACAAGTTCTCCCACGGAAGTGAGAGAACCTCGTGTCAGGCTTACCAGCTTGGGGGTCTGGTATCGGGAGGAAGAGCCCCCTAGGGCATTTGGCTTTGAAGGCCAGTGGGTCTTGATCACAGGGCCGGGAGAAACAGAGATCCAGCCTCAGAGGGTGCACAAAAGGTGTCATGTGTGCCAGGACCCAGGGCAAAGCAGTGACTCCTCAGCAGCCTGGACCTCTCCTACCTGCTGCTTAGAGGGTCTCCTGCGGAGGCAGGGGATGGCTGTGGCTCTCTCCTGGGCCATAAAAGCTGGTGGTGAACATACGCAGAGTACTCAGCTGAAGGCTGACATCTTGCTTGGCACATCAGCACCAAGACCTGGCCCACTCAATAGCCTGCAGACTCTGGTGCTGGGATTCCTAAGGCCAAACAATCAGCAGGTTGGAACATAGCCCCACCATCAACAGACAAGCTGCTGAAAGACTTTCTGGGCTCTCACCCTCCTCTAGACAGGGCCCTTGACGTGGTCCTGCCCAATCCTGTCCTCCCCCAGGGGGCCAAGGCCCCATTCTACCCAACAGTGGGCAGGCACCAGTCCCTCCCACCAGGAAGCCTGCACACGCCCCTAGGTCAGCCTCACCCATCGGGGGGCAGACACCAGAAGGAAGGAAACTACTATCCTGCAGCCTGCAGAACTGACTCTGTAAGCACAGGTCAGAACCGACCTGGGTGGCTGGTCCCTGGCCCCTGGGTGGTGAGAGGGGAGAGGACTGCTGGGACACATAGGACATGCCCTACAGAAAGCTACTTCTCCAAGATCTAAAAACACAGCTAAGCTACCACATACATAAAAACACAAATAGAATTTATCATGTAGGAAACGAATCGCCAGTCTAGGTTCAATACAGGATACAGGATGCCTGGGGCTGGTGCACTGGGATGACCCAGAGAGATGATATGGGGAGGGTGGTGGGAGAGACGTTCAGGATTGGGAACTCATGTACACCCGTGGCGGATTCATGTCAATGTATGGCAAAACCAATACAGTATTGTAAAGTAAAAAAATTAAAAAAATAAAAAATAAAGAGCAAAAAAATAATAATAATAAAATAAATAAATAAATAAATAAATAAAACACAGCTAAGCTACTACATACACAAAAACACAGATAGAATTTAAACAAAGTGAGACAGACAAGAAATATGTTTCAAACAAAGCAACAAGACAAAACCCCAGAAAAACAACTGAGTGAAGTGGATACAGGCAATCTACCTGAGAAAGAGTTCCAAGTAAAGGAAAGTAAAGATGATCCAAGAACTTGAGAGAGAATGCAGTGCACAGTGAGAAGTTACAAAAGGTTTTTAATGAATAAAATAAAGAACAACCAAACAGAGGTAAATATTAAAGTGAAATGAAAACTGCACTAAAAGGAATCAATAGCAAAATAAATGAGGCAGAAGAACACATAAGTGACCAGACAGAGCACTGGAAATCACTGCTGTGGAACAGAATAAAGGAAAAGAATGACAAGAAACCAGGACAGTTTAAAACACCTCTGAGACAATGTCAAACACACCAACATTCACATGACAGGGCTCCCAGAAGGTAAAGAGAGAGGGAAGAGGCCTGAGAAGATATCTGAAGAGTTAACAGCTGAAAATTTCCCTAACATGGAAAAGGAAGCAATCACCCAATCCAGCAAGCACGGAGAGTCCTACACGGGATTAACCCAAGACAGACCACACTGAGAAACATAACAGTCAAACTGACAAAAATTAAATACAAAATATTAAAAGCAACAAGGGAAAAGGAACACTTAACATATAAGGAAATCCCCATAAGGTTATCAGCTGATTTTTCCCAGCAGAACCCTGCAGGCCAAAAGGGGGTGGCATGATATATTTAAAGTGATGAAAGGGAAAAACCTATAGCCAAAATACTCTCCACAGGAAGGCTCTAATTTAGATTTGACAGAAAAATCAAAAGCTTCACAGAAAAGTAAAAGCTAAAAGGATTCACTACCGCCAAACCAGCTTTACAACAACTGCTAAACAAACTTCTCTAGGTGAAAAAGAAAAAGCCACAACTAGAAACAAGAAAACTACTAAATGGGAAAGCTCACTGGTAAAGACAAACATATTGTAAACATAGGAAAGGTTTGATACACACAAATATAGATATCAAAACCAGTAAACATAAGAGAAAGAGGGTATAAATGCAAGATATCTCAAATGCTTTTGAAATTAAGAGATCAGCAACTTTAAAAAAGCATGTATTTACATAGATTGCTATATCAAAACCTCAAGGCAACCACAACCAAAAATCCATAATAGATATATATACACAGAAAAATGAAAATGGAATCCAAACTGAAAATAGCTATCAAACCACAAGAGAAGAGAACAGAGGAAGAAAGGAGGAAAAAAGACATACTGATACAAATCCAAAACTCTTAACAAAATGGAAATAAGAACATATATATCGATAATTACCTTAAACAGATTAAATGTTTCAACCAAAAAACACAGACTGACTGAACGGATACAAAACCAAGACTCATATATATGCTGTCTACAAAAGACCCACTTCAGATCCTGAGACACATACGCTGAAAGTGAGGAATTGAAAAAAGGTACTCCATGAAAATGGAAGTCAAAAGAAAGCTGGAGTAGTAACAGTCATATCAGAAATAAAAGATGTTAAAATGGAAGTTGTCACAACAAAGAAGGACACTACATGATAATTAATCCAAAAAGAAGATATGACAATTGTAAATAAGCATTTACCCAACATAGGGGCATATCAATATATAAGGCAAATGTCAACAGACATAAAAGGAGAAATTGACAGAAACACAGTAATAGTGAGGGACCTTAACATCCCACTTATATCAATGGACAGATCATCCAAACAGAAAACCAATAAGGAAACTGTGAATTTAAATGAAATATCAGATCAGATGGACTCTGCTAATATTTACAAAGCATTCCATCCAAAAGCAGCAGAATACGCCTCCTTTTCAAGTGCACACAGAACATTCTCCAGGACAGATGACATGCTGGACCATAAAGCAAGCTGTGGCAAATTTAAGAAAATTGAAATTGTATCAATCAACTTTTCCAACCACACTGCTAGGAGATTAGAAATCAACTACAAGAAAAAAATACTGCAAAAAAAAAAAAAAAAACCAACCCACAAAAATGTGAAGCCAAATATGCTACTTAACAACCAATGGGTCACTGAAGAAGTCAAAGAGGAAATCAAATAATTCCTAGAGATAAATGAAAATGAAAACACAACAATCCAAAACCCATAATCCAAATTCTAAGAGATGCAGCAAGGCAGTTATATGAGGGAAGTTTACAGCAATACAAGCTTACCTCAGAAGTAAGAAAATCTCAAATAAACAACCTAACCTTACAACTAAAGCAAGAGAAAGATGAATGGGGGAAAAAAAATTAGTAGAAGGAAGGAAATTGTAAAGATCAGAGCAGAAATAAATGAACTAGAAACTAAAAAACCCTAGAAAAGATCTAGGAAACTAAAAGCTGGTTCTTTGAAAAGATAAAACAAAATTGATAAATCTTCAACCAGACTCATGAAGAAAAAAAAAGGAGAGGATTCAAATCAATAAACTCGGAAATGAAGACATCACAATAGACCCCACAGAAATACAAAAGAACCATAAGAGACTACCTACCACGTGTTACTACAAGCAACTATGTGTTAATAAAATGAATAACCTAGAAGAAATAGACAAATTGTTAAAAAGGTATGATCCTCAAGAAATACCAAGAAGAAACCAAAATATGAACAGACCAATTACAAGTACTGAAACGGAATCTGTGATTTACAAACTACCAACAAACAAAAGTCTAGGACCAGACAGCGTCACAGGTGAATTCTATCAAACAATTAGAGAAGAGTTTATCTTTCTGAAACTACCCCAACAAATTGCAGAGAGAGGAACACTTCCAAACTCCTTCTATAAGGAAAGTATCGCCCTGATACCAAAACCAGATGAAGATAACACAGAAAAAAAATTTACACACCAATATTACCAATGAACATAGATGCAAAAATCATCAACAAAATTCTAGCAAACCAAATCCAACAACACAGTAAAGGATCATACACCATGAGCAATTGGATATATCTCAGGGATGCAAAGGTTTTCAATATTTAGAAATATTAAGAAATATTAGAAATATTTAGAAATATTCAAATATTTCCATTTTCAATATTTGCAAATCAATCAGTGCTATAAACCACCTTAACAAACTGAAGAATTAAAAACCATATGATCATCTCAATAGATGCATTAAAAACCTGTTGATAAAATTCAACATCCATTTATGATTAAAAAAAAAAAACTATCCAGAAAGTAAGCATAGAGGAACTTACCACAATATAATAAAGGTTATATATGCAAACCCACAGCTAACATCATACTTGAAAAGCTAAAAGCATTGCTTCTAAGATCAGAAACAAGACAAGATGTCCACTCTTAAGCTGTAGCAATCAAAGAAGGACAAAATAAAGGGAATCCAAATTCAAAAAGAATAAATAAAACTGTCACTGTCTGCAGATGACATGATACTATGCATAGAAAATCCTAAAGACACTACCAGAGAACTATTAGAGTTCATCAATGAATTTGGTAAATTTGCAGGATATACATTAAAAAAAATAATAAACCCAAGAAAAAAGAAATAGGCAGAGGCTCTAAAAAGACATTTTTCCAAAGAAGACATACAGATGGCCAAAAAGCACATGAAAAGATGTTCAATTTTTTACTTATTAGAAAATGGAAACCAAAACTACAATAAGTTATTATCTCACAGAATGGCCATCATAAAAAAGTCTACAAATAGTAAATGCTAGATACAGTGTGGAGAAAAGAGACCCCTCCTAGACGGTCAGTGGGAATATAAATTGGTAAAATCAGTATGGAGAACAGTATTGGAGGTTCCTTAAAAAGCTAAAAATAGAGCTACTATATGATCTTTCAGTCTCCCTTCTGGGCATATATATCTGGAGAATACCATAATTTGAAAAGGTACATACATCCCAAAGTTCACTGCAGCTCTATTTACAATACCCAAAACATGGAAACCATTTTAATGTCCATCAACAGATAAGTGGATAAAGAAGATGTGGTACATAGATACAACAAAATATTACTCAGCCATAAAAAAGAATGAAATTACGCCACTTGCAGCAACATGCATAGACCCAGAGATTATCACACCAAGTGAAGCAAGTCTAACAGAGAAAGACAAATTAACATATGATATAAGCTGTAGGTGCAATTTAAAAAGGACGTAAATTAACTTATTTACAAAACAGAAACAGATTCACAGATACAGAAAACAAAGGAGATGGGGGAGAGGGATAAATTAGGAGCTGGGGATTAAAACATACACACTACTATATATAAAATGCAGGCTTTCCCGGGTGGCTCAGTGGTGAAGAATTCACCTGCCCAATGCAGATACAGAACATGTGAGTTCAACCACTGTGTTGGGACCATCACCTGGAGAAGGAAATGGCCACCCACTCCAGTATTCTTGCCTGGGAAATCCCATGGATAAAGGAGCCTGGCAGGCTCCAGTCCATGGGGTCGCAAAAGAGTCGGACATGAATTAGCAACTAAACAACAACTACAAATATATGAAATACATAACAAGTACTGACTGTATACCACCGGGAACTATACTCACTCAATATCTTATAATAACCTACAATGGAAGAGAATGTAGAAAAAGGAATATATATATCTATATAGTTTATATATATAACTAAATTACTATGTACTTGCGACTAACACAACATTATAAATCTACTATATTTTAATAAAATTTTTAAAAGAAAGAACAAAAAGTTTGCTTTTTTTTTTTTTGGTAATATTCTTCTCTCCATCTTCTGTCTAAAAATGGATAGCCTGGGTGGGGCTCTCTTGGAGTAATGCTATAGGTCCCTTATGTTTTCTCTTATATTTTTAATCTCTGTGTCCCTGTGTTTCACATCCAAATGGTCTCCTCAGCTTTGTCTCTCAGCCCTCTGTCTGAATGCTTAGCTTCCGAAAGCCTCGTGATTCTCCCCTAGAGCCCTCAGAAGGAACACAGCCCTGCCAACACCTGATTTCCAGCCTCTAGGACTACTGCTACTGCTGCTGCTCTAAGCCAAAAACCAAACAAACAAAAACCACTGCTTCTGATTCTCTTTTCTGATTTTGTGGATGCAAAATCTCACCCAAATTTCTCTGAAGATACTATCAGATTGGTGCAAATGTAATTTTGGTTTTGGACCGTGAATTTTAAATAATTATATCCATACTCAAACACATCTTTATTAATCAAAATAGGAACCACTACAATCAACACATTTTTGCCAACAAGAAATAAGTCTGTTTATCCCTGAAGGTTAAAAATCTGTGTTTTAGGATTCAACAAACTCTTGGAAACCATTTTCTGCATCCTGCTGGTTGTGGAAGCATCTTCCCTGCAAAAAGTTGACAAGATGCTTGAAGAAATGGTGGTCCTCTAGTGAGAAGTCAGGTGAGAATGGCAGATGAGGCAAAGCTTTGTAGCCCAGTTCGTTCAACTTTTGAAGTGTTGATTGTGCAATGTGTGGTCAGACATTGTCATGGTGAAGAACTGGGCCTATTCTGTTGACCAATGCCAGCTGCAGGTATTACGATTTTGGGTGCATCTAGTTGATTTGCTGAGCATACTTCTCAGAGGTAAC
This sequence comes from Oryx dammah, assembly GCF_014754425.2. Taxonomy (NCBI): domain Eukaryota; kingdom Metazoa; phylum Chordata; class Mammalia; order Artiodactyla; family Bovidae; genus Oryx; species Oryx dammah. The sequence continues at coordinate 40,185,549 of NW_024070200.1, forward strand.
GGTTTCACCTGGGTTCAGAAAGTTGTAGTGGATCAGATGGGCAGCAGACCAACAAACAGTGACCATGACCTTTTTTTGGTATAAGTTTGGGAAGGGCTTTTCTAGGTTCAATCACTGAGGGGTCATCACTGGTTGTTGTATAAAATCCACTTTTTGTTGCAAGTCACAATCCAATACAGAAATGGTTTGTTGTTGAACAGAATGAGAGAACACCACACTTCCAAACAATTTTTCTGATTTGCAGTCAGCTCGCGAGGTACCCACTTTACTTCAAACGCCAAATGACTATAGAATGGTCAATGTTGAGTTCTTTGGCAACTTCTCATGTGGTTTTAGGACTTCCCTTGTGGCTCAGATGGTAAAGCGTCTGCCTACAATGCAGGAGACCCGGGTTTGATCCTTGGGTTGGGAAGAACCTCTGGAAAAGGAAATGGCGACCCACTCCAGTACTCTTGCCTGGAAAATCCCATGGATGGAGGAGCGTGGTAGGCTACAGTCCATGGGGTCGCAAAGAGTCGGACACGACTGAGCAACTTCACTTGGTCATGTAGTTATAAGAGGATTAGCTTTGATGATAACTCTCAATTGGTTGTTGTCAAATCTCGATGGCCAGCCACTGTGCTTCTCATCTTCAAGGTTCTCATCTCCTCTGCAAAATTTCTTGAACCACCACTGCACTGTAATGTTCATTAGCAGTTCCTGGGCCAAATGCACTGTTGTTGCAAGTTGCTCTACTGCTTTATGACCCATTCTGAACTCGAATAAGAAACTCACTCAAATTTGCTTTTCATTTAACATCATTTCCCTAGTCTAAAATACATATAAAATAAACAAGTGGTAAGTCATTAGTAAAAGAAAAAGCATGGAGTGAGAAATGCACATTAAAATGATGTATAACATAACCACATTTACTTAATGTATTCCAATATCAAACAGCAAAGTTCAACAATGCAAAACTGCAGTTATCTTTGCACCAACCTAATCACTAGATTTGTGAGGTTCTCTCTCATCCCTGGGTTGTGATTTTAATCTTATGGGGTCAGCTATTCTGTTTAGTTTTCTTGGTCTTTTTCTTTCAGATGGCCAGTTTTCCCCATGTGTCTGGTTATCTTCAGTCCTCTATTCATATCTGAGATTGAAGGAACATATTTACTGTAGCTGGCATGTTGTGTCTCATCAACAAGCCATACTCTAAGCTAAAAAAGGCTTGGAGGCAAGAATCATGCGTGGGCTTGGCCATGTGCACCAGTAGACTTTGCTTTAGGGTTCACCGGTAGGATGCTGGTGCTCTTGGGAGCATTCTTTGATATCTGAACAGGAAGTCCCCACACTGAGACTGTTGGATCTCCTTGGTCAAGTGCCTTTAGGAGGAGTCTTCTGGTTTTTCAGTTCACTCAGGGGTAAATACCTGATTGTTGGTCTCTCCTGGTGAAGTGGGTAGGGTTTTAGGCTAGAGACTAATTGACACAACTGTTCTGTTGATAAACCTTCAATTAAACATCCTGTCTGATGCGCCTGTTCACTTTCCAGTCTCTCTGTGTTCTGCTGGGAGGACTGGCCACTGTTGTAAGCCCCACTGCCATGTTCTTGGAATGGGCGCAGCCATCCTTGGCTTCTTCCCATCTGTCACCTGGCCTTTTCCGTCTCTCTGTATCCATTTTAATGTCTTCTTTGCCTATAACCCCTTCTTCTGCTCCCTCTTCCTGTTAAGGAATTTTTTTAGTTTTGTATTGAGATTTGGAAGGAAAAAGAAAAATCCATGTGAAAAATCCACCATCTTAAAGCAGAAGTCTGTTTTTCCCTAGTTTTATGAGCCCTTAAGCTTCTGCAGAATAAACACATAATTGGTTTTTCCTTAACTTAGAGAAACATCTAAGTAGGAGTCAAAGGACCTTCCAAGTTCTTGAGCCAGCCGGTGCCATGGGTCTGTGGTGCCCAGACTTGATGTCTGCTGGTCTGTGGGGGTTACGGTCTCCTGGATCTGAAGCCAGATTTGCTGTAGCAAGATCTGTGACTCCGAAGGATTATAAGATACTGAATCACTGCCTCGGAGACCCAATAAGCAACCGGAAGCTGCATCTTGGGTTCATCTGAGTTGGAGTCAGAGCACACTGGTCCCTGGAGGGGGGGGTTCTATCCTATGAATAACACATCACCTGAGACTGTGCTGGAAAGATGGAGCACCCCAACCCTGTCCGAGGGACCTGCTGCTGTGACTGCGCAGCCCCCAGTCATCACTGGGTGCTGTCTCACTGACGTCAGAGTCCCCGACAGGTGATGGATCACACACCCAGGAGATGGCCCCCGGAGGAAGTGAAGGGTCTGCAAGAAAATTCTTCATGATTACTGGAGAGAAGACAGCTACCATGCAGCACATAAAGGGCCTTTTTTCTCCCCACTGTCAACTAGGGAAGAAGACTGATATGCACTTGCTTTTCCCAGGTTAGCTCCTGCTCTCCTGTAATATGTCTGGATACAAGTAAGAATAATTCCTCAGAGAGTCACCTCCTCCCCTCAGAATCCTTATTCCCTGAGTATCTCAAAACCCCAGAGGTTCAAAGATGAATAAGCATTAAAATGTCACCATCTCTGGGACTAGGTGCTTTCAATTTCCTGTTTCACAACCACTGAGATGTAATTTCAAGTGCAAAAATATCTGTCAGGGAGAATATTAAACAACCCCACACCTTTCAGCCCTCCTGTCTTCAGCTATTTACAGATGTGTTTTAAAAACATATGATTTAAATATGAACAGCAACTTCCTGTTAAACTTTGGATGTAGCAAAAGGCAAGAAATGTGGCCCCCGGTGGTGAGAGAGGAAAAAAATAGTTTTGTATACAAAGCCCTAACATAATAAACAAGCAGAAGCTCTTCCTGATAAATAGCGCCAAACAAACATTCATATCCTTGCCTTCACCGTATTCAAAATATTTTCACTAGACCAAGTGCAAAGTATTATTATCATTAATATTAAGTTTATCCTTCTGGGAACTGACTCAGGCTCCAGTTCGACTAGAAGGTCCGGTGGGAGCCAACGGTATGGACATTTATCATGGCAGTTACTTTGGCTTTAATTCTCTTCCTATAAATACTGCAGAGCCAGGGATGGAAGCCCATGCCCCATGGCCCCAGGCCCGCAGCAGCCACCCCACCAACCAACCAACCAGCACAACAGAAATGCCAGAGCAGTCAACAGGCAGAACTCAGCTCCAGGGACAGTCCCCGGGGGTAGGGGTGGCGCAGGGAAGAAGGGATCTGGGTGCCCACCGCTCCCTCCAGCCGCCGCGGGAACCTGGCTGGGCATGGACAGACCCCAAGGAAATCTCGCATCTTTGTGTTCTTTGGTCACCAAAGCCAAACGCTCCAAGGGTTCTATTTCTTTTAAATCGCAAACAAAATCCTGTTTAGCGACGTTTTCCGCGGGTGCGAAGGGCGCCCTCATCACAAGGCCGCTGACAGAGGAGTTTTCATATCCTGACGGGGACCCAGCAGGCCAGCCGCCTTCTGCGAGGCTTGGCTCTACCCTCCCAAGGGACCGCTCAGCGCATCCTTGCTCACACTTAATCCGGAACAGGAACCACACCTCCCGAAATTAGATGGATAAAACAAAGGCGACCTCGTGCCAGTGTTTCCAGGTTGAGGACACGAGGCCCGCAGGTGACAAGGAGTCACGTCGCCAGGACAGGGAGTGAGGGGGACACCCCGTGGAGGGGAGTCGGGGTGGGGGAGGCATCCCGTTGCGGGAGGGGGGAATTAGGCGAGGGCGGAGCCCCGCAGGCCGTCCAGGCCCTGAAAGGAAGGAAACCCTGGGGAGGCGCTGGCCGCGAGGAAGACCAGCTCACTGGTCTCCTTCAGCCAGGAGGCCCTGACTGAGGCCAGCCAGCTCCCCACTCGGCCACCACCCCAAGCCCAGAGCCCAAGGAGCCCCTGTGGGAGAGCCTAGTGGCAGATCCAGCTCACAGGCGCTGGTCACTGGGACGCGGGGCGGGCGCCGCTGGACCGACAGGGACTGCGCTGCCCGACCCCAGTGATCGCCGGCCGGCAGCGGGCAGGCTTCCTTACCTCACAGGTTCGCGGGGGCTCCAGAGGCGGGCGGTCCTGGCCCCTCCTCAGCCGGGTCCTGAGGGTGGGTGTGCCAGCCCCACGCCAGGGTGCCGTCTGCCTTCACGTGGGCCTCAGGTGGCCGCGGGCTCTGCACAGTGTGTCTCCTAACTGCTCCTCAACTTCCAGTGAAACAAGATGGAAGGGGTAGGGTAAGCAGCAGCAAGCCATGCCCACAGGCGCCATGACAGTTCCGGGGGACCATAAAAGGCCCAAAGTGGGTGGGGCCCCAAAGCCTGGAAATCCACCCGCTTTCTCTCAGTAGTTAGCCTGTGAAATTACCCTGCCGCTAGGTCACACAGAGTCGGACACGACTGAAGTGACTTAGCAGCAGCAGCAAGAACTAACCACTCCATATTTCCCAGCTGCCTCTAGCCTTCTGAGATGCCCACACTGTGTCTGTGGAGTGTCTCTCTCTCAGTAAACCTGCTTTCCCTTTACTGGTCTCACTCTTGAATTCTTTCCCACGCAAAGCTGTAGACCCTCACTTAGTGGCCCATCCCAGGGATCACCAGAGAGCAGTACACAGTCATCCTGTCCTGCCCCACTTTTCTTCAGCACCATCAGTGAGGAATAAGTAAATCTCCCCTTAGGAAAAAATCACTGCCAAAAAAAAGGTCACATAATATGCTTGAGTGGGCATTGGCAGACATTTTGAAAATTATGCTGATTATCTATCACACACAAAGAACAACACAGGGCAAAGACAGTTGTGTCGTGAGCTAAACTGTGTTCCCATAAAGGATGTGTTCAAGTCCTAATCCCCAGTACCTGTAAGTGTGTCCTTTATTGCGAAACAAGACATGATCAAGTTCAAGTGAGGTCATACTGAATGATGGTGGGTCCTGATCCAATACAAGTGTGGTATATATGAGAAGAGGAAACAGTCACTCGCTCGGAACACCAGGTGGTGATGGAGGCAGAGGCTGAAGGGCTGTAGCTGCCCAGCAGGACTCACCTGGGATTTCTGGCCTGTAGACCCTGTGAGACAACAGATTTCTGTCATTCTGAGCCACTAGCTCCTGGCAACCTATCAGAGATGTTGTTGCTCGGTCACTAGTTGTGTCCGACTCTTTGCCACTCTGTGGACAGAAGCACGCCAGGCTTCCCTGTCTTTCACTGTCTCCTAGAGTTTGGTCACACTCATGTCCACTGAGTCAGTGATGCCATGACATTTCAATATCCAGGCCATTATAGGGACACCAGGGGGTTGTCTGTACCCTCCCCTTGGTTCCAGGCCTCAGGTAAAAGGGCAATTTGATGGAATTCATCTTTACCCCAGGCCAAGGTCAGCAACAACCCTCGAGGAGGGGCAGTAGAGTATAAAGATTGAGAGTCTGGACCCTAGAGCCTGAATTCAAATCCCTTCTCTTTCCCTTCCTGGCTGTGTGATCTTGGGCAAGTCACTTAACCTCTCTGTGCATCCGGAGCCTTATCTACAGAAAGGAGATAAAATTGGAGCTCCAAGGAGTAGATGAGTTCAGAAACGTAAAATGTCTTGAGCAGCGTCAAGCACACAGTAAGTGCTTGCTGAGGAGAGCCATCCTGTCCTCACATGTCTTGTCTGTCCCGTTTATAGCACAGATCCAGGAGTTCACCTGATGGTCTGTACTAAAGTGAAAGGGGGCAGGGGACTCAGGCCTGGAAGGATTATTAGGCCAGTACCTGGAGTGACAGCAAGGTCAGGGTAGTGGACAAGGATGAGCAACGTTCTGAAAATGCCAGCGAACGGGCTGGAATGCAGATGCCGGGTAACAAAACAGGTGCCTGAAAGTCCTGCACACAGGCCCTGGAAGTGAGAGGAGGGGGGCTTCTCGCAGGGGTGTTGAGACAGGAGATGCTGGAGACCTGAGGCTGCCCTGCCCGCATGGAGCTGGTGGCACAGGAGGCCACTTACAAATAGAGGTGGCAAGGGGACCGCTGCCTACAGTGCAGGTCATGGCACCATTAGCCCGTCAGAGAGAAGGGGACACTGGAAGGGAGGAGATATTTAATCCCTGGGGGTCCAGGGATATGAGTGCTCTGCAGTGCCCATGACTGGCTGTCAGCACCCAACTCTCTGGACTCTGTGCTCGGCAAGACCTGGTCCAGTGCCTCCCAGCTGCTCGCCTGGCCACAGCCTTGCAGGGAGCAGTGGAGCCTGAGGACAGCCAGCTCAGTATGCAGAGGGCATTTGAAGCTGTACCTAAGCTTGCTTCCCCGCCCTGAACAAGCAAGAAAGAGAAGGCAAACATGCCCTTGGGCAAAAGTCTTCATTTGAGAAGTTAAACAAACCACATCTAATTTGTGAAGATACACACAGTCTTGTGGTGGTTACAGTAAGACAAACAGGCCCAGAAAAATCCCTAGCAACCTCTTTTAGCTCAAGGAAACATAAAAACTCAGGCAAATACCTTCAGAAGCAAATGGCAAAGGAAAAAAAACAAAACAGCACAAAACTGTCCCAAGGCCATAGGACAGCGGACTCTGTGACAAAGATCTGTAGTTCTGGCCTTGTTTCCATTCTTAAAAAGAATCCATTCATTCACCATCACAACTCTTGGTAGTAAGCCAATACATCTACTTCTTCACTTGTCATTTTTAGACAATACTTACTGATTCTACAGTATTAAAAATGAGAATTTCACTAATTTACCCTAACCTCGCCTCCTCCAAAATACGATTTTTTATTTTTCATATTTTTTACATCTGCAGCCTTGAAACGCATTGTCTGTGCACTGTAAGGAGCACTGAGCTTTCACCATGGCATCTCTGCCCTCTCCTCCATTTCCCTTTCCTGTTTCTCCCTTATCAGCTGCATTTTCCTTTTACAGCATCAAAGATTTATAACATTCCGTTTGACAACCATAATTGAGTTTTCTGTTCTTTGTTAAGTTTTATCTAGGTAAAAAGAAGTAAACAACATTTGCATTTTTACAACTCCTTAAAGTATTCACAATAGTGTCAACCAAAAAATAAAAAAGCAGAGCTTAAAAGTTATGGCTCAGCTGTAAAGAATCCACCTGCAATGCAGGAGATTCGGGTACAATCCCTGGGTCCGGAAGATTCCCTGGAGAAGGGTATGGCAACACACTCCAGTATTCTTGCCTGGAGAATTCCACGGACAGAGGAGCATGGCGGGCTACAATCCATGGGGTCGCAAAGAGTTGAACACAACTGAATGACTAAACCACACCAACATAGGCTGGGATGGCAGCCTCTCAGCTCCCTTGGAGGGACTGTTCCAATGAGGTAAGGGAGGAGACCGGATATATAGGAATTTTTGCTGGGGAAAAAAATAAAAAGGTTGAACATGAAAAGATTGCTGCTAATCACAAAAAAACAGGTATTTCAAATTAATGATTTAGTACTTTTCTATGTCTAAGAGGATGTAAGAGTCTGGGCTTATTGAATTTATTCCTTTGAAAGGAACTTTTAACTGTTTCAGGCCAGTATTCTGTTTTTCTCCATCCTGAAACCCTTCAAGGTGCATTTTGGTGGGATGGGGTCGGGGGAGAGCTGCAGTGCCTGGTGGCTTTAGGCTTTGTGGACACAGCAATATCCTCTATTTACTGAAATGGCAGGCAGCATTCTCTGTCTACCTCAGTCGTGCAGTTTCCTTCTCTACAGGCTGATGGCTTTCCCAAGTCACACAAAGGAGAACGATTTTAGCCTCAAGATTGAAGGATTCTTTCTCTTCCACACATTCATCTTGCTCAAAATCAGACCACGAGTTCAGTTTATTCATGATGAGAACATGACTTTTGTAGACCATTTTCTGTTTTTTTTCCCTAAATGTTCTACTACCCTTTCTTTTTTTTTCCTGTAGACAAAGAGGAACTGCCTTCTGATTCTTAAGCTTCTCAGTTCTGTGCTGATCATTTACTCAGCGGCCTGTCTGGGAACGTGGCATTCTACACTCCCATGGGCACCACAGGGCTGCAAACCTGTGAACTGTATTCCCCAGTAAGGTCTGTCTCTGGTGGCAGCAGCTGGCAATGGCAGGTGCCTGAAGCCTCAGACGGTGGAGGGCCTGGCAGAAGGGTGGGGCTCTGTGTGTTCAGACTCTGCACTAGCCGGGGGCCAGCTCCCTGCTTCCCAATGAATGGCGGTAGTGCTCCCATGCCCTGGGTCACCCCACTTCCCACTCCACTCCTCCAGTTCTAGAAGGGGCTGGGGGCTCCCTGTGGCCACTGATCTCTGGGTGTTACACACTGAGTTCATATGTTGAAGCCCTGGACAGGACATTTAAGGAGGTAACTAAGGCTGGTAAGGCCATAGGATGGAGACCTTACCCTACTTGCCTGTCTTCTTACAAGAGGAGATGCCAGAGTTCTCTCTGTCTCTGTCTGTCTCTCTCTGCACACACACAGAGGAAATGTCATCTGAGGACATGGGGAGAAGGCAGCTGTCTGAAAACCACAAAGAGTCCTCACCAGAAACCAAACTTCCAACACCTTTTCTTTCTTTTCTTTGGCTCTGCTGGATCTTCATTGCGGTGCATGGGCTTTCTCTTGTGGTACGTTGGCTTAGTTGCCCCACTGCATGAGGGATCTTAGTTCCCCAACCTCAGATCAAACCCGTGTCTCCTGCATTGGAAGGTGGATTTTTAACCACTGGACCACCAGGGAAGTCCCCAGACCTCCAACACCTTGATCTTGGACTTCCAGCCTCCAGAACTGTGAGAAATAAGTGCTGTGTAAGGCCCCCAGCATATGGTCATGGCTGCCCAAGAAGACTAACACACTGGGTGACATTCACTCCTCACATCTGTGCCTCTGTCCTTCAATCCTTATTTTTTCCTCTTTACATTTCAGCTTGAGAACTGTTTATTGACACTCCTTCAAGCTTACCAGCTCTTTTCTGGACCACATCCAGTCTATTAATGAGCGCATCAAAGGCATTGTTCTGATGTTTCAGTTGCTATTGATATCAATTCTTTCTAAGAGTTTCTATCTCTCTGATTACCTTATCCTTGTAGTTTTGCATGTTGTCCACTTTTCCATTAGAGCCCATAGTTGTTTTAAATTCCTAGTCTGGTAATTCCAACATCTCTGCCATATCTGAGTCTGCTTCTGATGCCTGCTCTGTCTCTTCAAGCTGTTTTTTTTTTTTTTTAATTATTTATCTTTTAGTATGCCGTGTAATGTTTGCTTAAAGCCAGACAGCTGTATCAGGTAAAAGAGCTGGGGATGTAGGTAGGCCTTCACCATGTATGTCAGGCTGTGTTTACTGATGACTATAATTGTAGGGTCAGGGGCTAAAATTTACTCTAGTGTTCTTGTTTACATCTCCTTGTCTTTTGAGTTTCCCTAGAGGCTTCTAAAATAAAGCCTGAGACGCACATCTTATTAGTTGTGTTCTGGTTGTTATTCAGAAGCCCTGCTGAAGTGCTGGTGGTTGTGGGGCAGGGGAAGCTTCGCATAGCCCAGAGTTTGGGTCTCAGCCTTTTGGAGGGTCTGTGCCTCTGGGCTGTGACCTTCACAAGCTCTTCTCAATACCCCAACTCCCTATAAGACAGGAAGGCTGGAGGGGATGGAATTAGACATTTCTCTCCTCCCAGGTCAGTTAGGGCCTGATAAAACCCTAGTTGGTCAGACTCTAGCAAACTAGTTTCTCTTGAGGGCAGGCCTTGTTAAGAAGAGCAGAATGCTCTGGAAATATTTCAGAATGGCTGCATTTCTTTCATTTTTTCATACTGTTCATGGAGATTTTGTTTTCTTGAGTTCTAAAATCACTGTGGACAGTGACTGCAGCCATGAAATTAAAAGATGCTTACTCCTTGGAAGAAAAGGAGCTATGACAAACCTAGAAAGTATATTAAAAAGCAGAGACATTACTTTGCTGACAGAGGTCTGTGTAGTCAAAGCTATGGGTTTTCCCAGCAGTCATGTATGAATGTGAGAGTTGGACCATAAAGAAGGCTGAGTGCCAAACAATTGATTCTTTCAAAGTGTAGTACTGGAGAAGACTCCTGAGAGTCCCTTGGGCAGCAAGGAGATCAAACCAGTCAACCCTAAAGGAAATCAACTCTGAATATTCACTGGAAGAACTGATGCTGAAACTGAAGCTCCAATACTCTGGCCGTATGATATGAAGAACTGACTCATTGGAAGAGACTCTGATGCTGGGAAAGATTGAGGGCAGGAAGAGAAAGGGGATAACAGAGGATGAGATGGTTGGATGGCATCACTGATTCAATGGACGTGAGTTTGAGCAAACTCCAGGGGATGGTAAAGGACAGGGAAGCCTGGCATGCTTCAATCTATGGGGTTGCAAAGAGTCGGACACAACTTAGCAACTGAACAATAACTTTTCTCTCTCTCTCTGTTTTTGTCATTTTTTTGGTGGCAGGGGGTAGGGTGGGGTGGGGTGGGTGGGGGGAAGGGGCCACTCTGTGCGGCATACAGGATCTTAGTTCCCCAACCAGGGGTTGAATCCATGTATGGTGTATTCTGCAGTGGAAGCCCAGAGTCCTAACCACAACCTCCAGGGAAGTCCCCAGAATGACTACTGTTCTAACTCCCCTGTTGGAAGCACAAGGGAAGATTACGCTCTGAAATTCACTGCAGGGATTGTGGAGGTGAAGCTCATGAATGTGTGGGTCCCCACCAAAGGCTGAAGCCCTCTCAGACACATTCACACCAGGGCTCCAGCCCTCAAGGGGCAGTTTGGGCCTTTCTGCCTCAGCGCTGGACCCACAGACCCACCGGACTCACTAGAGGCTTCTGCTCCAGTGAGCCTCTATTCTCCATATCTACCTGTCTCTCCAATATTTGGGGCAGTGGTTTGCTGTGACCCCAGTTCTCCTGTAGGTCTAAGGAGAGTTGTTGATTTTCAGTTGGTTCAGCTGTTTGGTGAAGATAGGAGTGGTAACTTCCAAGCTCCTTACATGTCAGACTGGAAACTCTAAGTTGCTTTCAATACATCTTAAAGCAGTTCCCTCATTTCAACCCCCTCTGTTGGAAACATCTGTAGGAGTTTCTGCTTTCTGACTGGACACTGACCCAGGCACTGAGTCTCCTCTGCCTGGAGACAGGCCTCCCAGGCCCTCCTGAAAGCCTCACCTCCTGACCAGGGGGCCCCCAGGCTGCTGCACCCATGTCCTCTGAGGACTTCCCTTCACCAAAAGCCTGTTTTTTGGATCCTTCCTTCTTGATTTTCCTCCTTGTTTTGCTGGAGTACTTCCTCAGGAAACTCCACAAGAAAAGCTTGTAGAATTTCTAAGTTTTCAGTTGTCGGAAAACTGCTTTAGTTAGTCCAAACCCTTTTGAGAATTGTTTCAGCAGGTATAGAATTCTACATTCAAGATATTTCCTCTTAAGCCTTGGAAGGCCTTTGTCTTCGAGAATGCAACCTCCCTGAGGAGGTCCGGGCTTTATTTCTTTACAGGCAGTCCTCTTGTATTTGTTTATTCTCTCCCTGAATGCTTTCAGTACCTACCTTTCATCCTTCATGTTCTCAGATTCATGAGGCTGTGTCTGGGTGTGGACATTTCATTATCCACCCCAAGTGACCCTTGTAGGTCTCCTCAGTCTGACGACTTACAGCTCTTACCTCAGAGAAGATACCCTTCAGTCCATCTGAGATTGCTTTTTTCCCCACCCTGTTCTCTGCTTGTTCTGGGACTATAATAGGCAGACGTTGGACATCCTGGTTTGAATTGCTATTTGTCTTTTTTTCCCCATCTCTCTCATGTTTTCAGTTTTTTTCTCATTTCTATTCTATTTTCTGGGAAGCGTCCCAGTTTTTCTTTTATTGAAAGTTTTGTTTAAAAGATCGCATTTTTAATTTTTAAAATTTCTTCTTGATTATGTAATTATTTCCTTTTCATAGCATTGTTTTTTGTTTCACAGATTTAATAACTTCTCATATCCCTTTGAGGATATGAGAATTTTTAGGAATTATCTTGTGATCCCTGTGTTGTTTCTTTTCCTATAGGGCTGGCTTGCTTGCTTATCTTTCTATTTCTCATTCACATGGCAGGTCTCTCTTATGTGCCTGGGACCATTATATCTCCTTTCATGTTTGAGAGCAGAGCTCCAGACCAGTGGTCCTGGGTTCTTGGTAGGTGGTTCCCCTGTGGCTGCGGTCAGTCTGGACTCCAGTAGTCCTCTCCTTTAGCTGAGGAGGGTGACAGTGAGATCTAAGTGGGCAGGGCTTCTGGCTGAGAAGCTTCAGGCCTAAGCAACTGGGCTGACAGCTGGTGTGTGAGAAACAGGAAGGCCTTATTGGAGTGGTTCTCTGTCCTGGCTGCTGCTGGCTGCTGCTAAGTCACTTCAGTCGTGTCCGACTCTATATGGACGGCAGCCCACCAGGCTCCCCCATCCTTGGGATTCTCCAGGCAAGAACACTGGAGTGGGTTGCTGTCCTGGCTGGTGGATGTCTTAAAAATCCTGATGCCTGGGAGATGTGCAGAACCCATGAAGTCAGAATCTTTTTAGGAGGTGGGGCCCCAGGCATCAGCATTTTCTAAAGTGATTCCGATATGCAGCCAAGGACGAGGAGCTCTGTTCTAGATCAGGGATCCTCAGCCTACAGTGTGTGGCTTTCATCTCCTGGTGGGGGTGAGGTGGGGAGAGGCTGGTTAAAATACAACCAATGGGCCCCAAGGCTGAGAGCTTCTGATTCAGCAGGTATGGGGTGGACCTCGGAACCTGCATTTCTAACAAGTTCCCAGGTGATGTTGATGCTGCTGGTAGGGAACGTATTTTGAGAAGCATAGCTTTAGAGTTAATTCTTGCACATTGGAAAGCTTGTTCAATGTCTCTAAATAAGAGCCCATTTTGTGGCCTGAGGTTGTCGTTGTTCTGTGCCTTGGGGTGGGGAATGGCCAGACTGATCTACTTCATAAGCAGATTTCCAATGAGTACTGCACTTTTCAGCCTTCCCCTCCCCCACCTCCTGACCTGCCAGCTGGCAGCCTGTGCCCTTCTGGTTGGGGGAGGTACCAGCAGCCTGCAGCCTCCCTCTGGTGATGTCCTGGGCTGGACTCTTCTGTCCTTTCTCCTCCGTTCATACCCATCCACCTGGTTTCCAGCTTACAGAATCATTTCGTGTTTTTTTTTTTTCTCCAAAATTTTTGACTGCTAATGCCCCCTGCTTCCAGGCCGGCCTGGACCACAGCAGCCAGCTCATCGTCTACCAGTGACCCCCATGTGCACCCTGGACACTTCCTGTTCCACCCATGCAACGCTTCTTTCCAGCTTGTGGTCATGGCTGTGGCTCTAGAGCTTACGTTGCTGGTTCACCGTGTCCAGGCACCACACTTCACAGATGGGGTCTACTGTAATCTCCAAACACGAAGAGACAGGTATTCTATTTTCTCCATTTAGGAAGGAGGGGCGTGAGAAGCAGAGATGCCTCTCCATGGTTGGGGCCCATGACTCCCACACAGGCTCATGTGCTGCTGGCTGCGCCTACAACAGGCTCTGCCCACCGGAAGCAGCCATAGGACAGGTGATGCCACACCTGGGCCACGGCGGTATTGCAGTTTTGCAACTGTGACCCCATTCTCCCTGTTTAAAAAAGTATTTTTTTAATTGTATCTATTTTAAAAAGATAATTTCTTTTGAAAATTAAAGTGAATTGAAGTTCATTTTACTCTGAGAGCTTAATAGTAGCTCTTGAGATAAAGTGGATTTCAATTGGTTTAACTTTGAGAAGATTTTAGTAGCTTGTAGGATGCACATAACTGTCACAAGATCTCACAAAACTAGGTGAGAAATGTCCAGCCCATATTGGAGAAGGATGCCGATTTGTTATCCACGGAGAGTTCCGTCGGCTCCTACGGGGATAGAAGACCCCAGCTAGGGGCCAGAATTTCTCACGTTTTCTATGGAGACCTTCAGTGGTTTCATCCCCAACCTTTAGCCAAGGAAGGAGGAAGCTAGAGAAGCTCACTGCCTTGTGGTTCCCCCATAGTGCCTGTTTGGAGCCAGATCCACAGCTGAATCCAAGTGAATCTGTGGTTTCGGGGAGGACGTTCCAAAGGCATGTGGTTATGACCAGAGGCCATGCGGACACAGAAACTATAGCATAGCCCGAGCCCCCAGGAGCCCTGAGCTCTGTGCCCCTTTCTGCCGGCAGCGGTGCCGTGGCTGCTCTCTGAGCTCCTAATCCTTTTTCCTGATCTTCGCAGTGAGCCTTCAGTGGAGGAGTCACAGGTCTCAGATGAACCCTGACGTGGATGAAGAGCAAACAAGAGTACGGCTTAGAGGTCACAGTGCACTAGGACGGAGATGCCCAGGCCCCCGAGAGGAGGGATCGCAGAAGCGCGCACCTGAGCACCTGTGCGCGCATAAACAGACGCACACAAGAATGCGCGCGCACACGCACGCATACATGGGCGTGCAAACATGCACAGACACACATATGTGAGAGGGAGGCGGGGAGCATCCTGGCCATTCACATCTGACCCAGGGCCTGAGTGATGTCCAGAGGGGACAGACAGCAGAGGAGAGAGAACAGGAGCGCTGGCACTTCCCGATGCTCCATAAACCCGGAGGCAAGTGCGGTGACAGAGCAATTTGAGCCAAAGTCACTCAGGGACCGAAAGGCAATTACTTAAATATTTAAAGCAGACGCCAAACGAGGGGCTGTGGAGGCAGCTTTGTTAATATTTAACACGATCTGGGCAGTCACTGGGAGAACAGCTGTTTACTGAGAACAAACAGCTCCGATTGCTCAAAGCTGGGGAGGCTTTAGGGGATTAGCAGCTGCCAGGGTTTCCAGCTCCAGCAGCCCTCGACCAGGCCCTGGCCGGGCAGAGAGGCCTGCAGCTGTCCCCGGGGGCAGTGAGAACCATAAACACGCGTCACGGGCTTAGCGGCTCGGCTCCAGAATCGCGCTCTGCAGGAAACCCAGCCCTGCAGCTGGGCCTGGGAGGCGGCTCCTGGCTGGCCGGCGGCCCCTCGCGTGGGCAGTTGCGCCCCGCAGCCCTGGCTGGGTTGTCCTCCTGGACTCGTGCGCTGTCCCAGGGGGTGTCCTTGCAGACTCCGGGCACACAGCCGGGGGCAGGTGCTCTCAAATGGAGAACCTCTAACTTGCGAAAAGAATCCCAGGCTTGCTTGAAAGCCCTCCAGCTCACACTTGGGCCTTTCGGGACACCAAGCAGGACGGCTTCCCGGAGATGACAAGCCAGCCTGTTTTCTGGAGTGTTCTCTCCGTTGCTCCCACCTTGCAGTTGCCTGGTCTCCACCAGCGTGGTTATCTTGCCGAGTCTGGATCAATCCGGGCAGGAGTGACAGATCATGCACTCACCTCAAGCCTTATACCCACCCTCCCCCACCCCCACCCCTATTTTCCATCATCCCTAAGGCTCTCCCACAGAGACCTCCTGGAGCCCCGCCTCCCCCCGCCTGTCGTGGCTCTTGGGGTCACCTGCACGTGAAATTCCAGCTCAGGACCAAGGGCTGCTGCCAAACTCCCCACTTCATCATCCAGGGCATCGATGGTGGAGTTGCCCAACCGTAGACCCACAGACCGAGACACCTCCCGGCCAGTCACTGCCCACCCTGCCCAAACCACAGCTGACCTTGACCTCCGGACAACTCTGAGGCTAGTTGCACACCTGGCCATTTCTTGGGAAGGATGAAGCGCTGAGCAGTGTCCCATTGTGACAGATCTGTAGACAGACTGGGGCCTGCACATCGGTCCTTGGTGAAGTCACTTTTCATTTGTTAGAGCCAATGTTTGCGTGAAGACTTAGTCCCAGGTTTCACAGAATAAATATAGTTTTATACCCTGAGAAAAAGACATGAGGCTGTGTAAGGTATTGGAAGGTTTTCTCTGCGCACAGCACGGTTTGACAGCTGGAAACCAGAAAGGAACATGAAAAGAATCTGAACAGCATGCCACTGGTCAGTAGTCATTTGTCTTCAGCAAAGAGGGGTCACAGGGTTGAGGAACACACAGGGGCACTGAGATGGTGCTGGGCATTTTTATTTGAGGCTGTCCAGCATCAGAATGTCCTTCTCACATCGGGGGAATCAGCTCTTCTGGTGGGAGGCCAACCCCTGCTTCCTTCTACAAAAACCCAAAGGTCCAGAAGGAGCTCTTCCTGAGCCCTGGAGGGGGCACTGGCCTGGGCAGGACCCCCAGCAGGCCTGGGCACAAATAGCAGAGGCCTGGATACAACCTGGGCAGGCCCTGGGCTGAGGCTACGGCCCCCAGCGCCTCTGGGGTTCTGATCATTTCCTCTAGGTGATCCTCCAGCCACTGGGTCTCCCTTTAAAAATGCCTCTCCTTTCAGTCACCCCATCATTCATTCACTGTCACCCAACAGAAACGCACTGAACACCTACTGCAGGCACGAGCCGGCTGCGAGTCCCCCACCAGCAGGCAGGAGTGTGTACTGACCATGGGTGTGGGGGAAGGGGTGGCCCCAGGTGGCCGGCAAGGCAAGGACAGGCTTCGAGAGCCTCAGAGCAGAGAAGGGAACCGTGGACAGAACTAAAGTGCTGGTGGGGCTGAGGGTTGGGAGGGCTATTGGCTCTGTGGGCACAAGGAAGACCCTGCCTTTGGCAAATCCAGTCTCCCCAGCCAGTCGCCCTCTCCCTCCCTGGTGAGGACGTGGGTGTCCTCTTTGGACAGGGCAGAGGTCAGTGTCTGCCCCGCATTGCAGCCCTTTGGCTTATTTGTCTGTTTATTCCTTTTTATGTCCTCACCCTCCTAGCAAGCTGAATGTGCATCCTTTTATTGGTATGTGTCCGTGTATATAACACACAGTGCTGTTTTTTATTATCTTCATTACATTTTTTTTAGATTTTACTTTTTTATTGTGGTAAAATATACCTAACATAAAATTTACTGTTTCAACTACTTAAAAAAAAATTTATTTGGCTGTGCCAGGTCTGAGTTGTGGCAAGCAGGATCTTTAATTGTGGCCTGTGGGATCTAACTCCCTGACCAGGGACTGAACCCATGCTCCCTACATTGGGAGCATGGAGTCTCAGCCACTGGACCACCAGGAAAGCCCCACCATTTTAACTCCTTTTAACTGTACAGTTCAGAGGTGTTAAGTACATTCACTTAACTGGTTGCATGTGCAGCCATCACCACCATCTGTCCACAGAACTCTATCTTCCCCAAATGACACTCTGCACCCATTAACACTTGCTCCCCATTCTCTCCCTCTCCAGCTCCCAGCACCCACCACCTACTTTCTGTCCTTAGGACTTTGACTGCTATAGGGACCTCACCTAGGGCTTCCCTGGTGGCTCAGATGGTAAAGAATCCACCTGCAGTGTAGGAGACCTGGGTTTGATCTGTGGGTCAGGAAGATCCCCTGGAGAAGTAAATGGCAACTCCAACATTCTTGCCTGGAAAATCCCATGGACGTAGGAGCCTAAAAGGCTATAGTCCATGGAGTCGAAAAAGAGTCGGACATGACTATACCACCACCAGGGACCTCACTTGAGTGGAACTGCACAGTCGTTGCTCTTTTGTGACCGGCTTATTTCACTGAGCACAGTGTATCAAGTTCATGCACATCACAGCAGGTGCCAGTTTCCCTCATTTTTAGCGCTGAAGAGTAGTGCAGTGAGTGCTTCCCAGGGGGCTCAGCGGGAAAGAATCTGCCTGCAATGCAGGAGACAGAGGAGATGCAGGTTTGATCCCTGGGTTGGGGAGATCCCCTGGAGAAGGAAATGGCAACCCGTTCCAGTATTCTTGCCTGGAGAATCCCATGGACAGAGGAGCCTGGAAAGCTCCATAGGGTCGCAGATTCAGACACGACTAAGCGACTTAGCACACAGTAGCACGGTGTTCTGAAACCACGGCTTGGTTATCCACTCA
Organism: Oryx dammah; assembly: GCF_014754425.2. NCBI lineage: Eukaryota > Metazoa > Chordata > Mammalia > Artiodactyla > Bovidae > Oryx > Oryx dammah. The sequence continues at coordinate 40,203,427 of NW_024070200.1, forward strand.
TCTGTTGACATACAGCACCGTATTTTAAATTTACATGATTAATATGACTCTGTTGGCCTTGTTTGTTGCTTATTTCCACTCAGCACCATGATCATGATTCATTCCTGTTCTGTGTGCACATCCAGGCCTTGGCTTCTAACAGGGGCTGAGAGTCCCAGGCTCCCCTGCCCCCAGGTGAACCCCTCCTTCAGCACACAGCCCTGCCAAACCATCCATGTGCAGGTCCCACCTATCATTACCCTTCTTTCCACAGTTGCAGTTTCCACCCTTTAGTTCTTTTTATGACTCCCTGTTTCTGTTTTTTTATTATTAATATCCTCCTTTGCCTGAGAATATTTATTATACTTATTTTAAATTCTGGATCTGCCTGAAAATGCTGCTCCCTGGGGTGACTGTGGTCCAAGGTGTAATCTCTATGTGAGCTGCTGTACTTGTGGGCTCCTGCCTCCCCAGGGTGTTGTCACCCTGTCTGGGGACAGATAATGGGGGACAAGGTGAAGCCCAGGTTGGATCTGAGTGTTGGCATCCCTCCCGGAGGGGCTTCAAGAGACAGATAAGCCCCAAGACCACAGAATTCCTGCCCACCTCCCTTCTTTGCTGTTGCTCCACCAGAATTTTCATTAAACTGATAGATGCCAGGGGTCCTGGGAGGAGGCCGGCTTTCCGAGTCTCAGAGGGGGAGGTGAGGAAGGGGTGTGGGAGAAAAGTTGATCTGGAGGTGCCATCTTCCACAGCTCCTCACCTGGAGGGACGGGGCCACCCCAATCAAACCCTCCCCGATTCGAGGCTACTGCCTGAGCCTGGTCTCTGTCTCGTATGAATGGGGCAGAGACAGAAACAGAACCACCCAGCTCTCCTCTGCCCTAGAGGCCGTCCCCTGCCCACCAGAACCCCCATCACCACCCCCAGGGTTCCCACCAGCCTCGGGTCTCCCCAGGGCTTTCCAGTTGTGTGTCTCCTCCCTCTCCTGAGGGGTCTCCAAGGTTGATGCTGGTGGGGGTAAGGACAGCCCCTGCTTGTTCTCCATCTCGTCCAGACCCCTCCTTCTGCTAAGTGTTAAGTCGCTTCAGTCGTGTCCAACTTCATCCGACCCCATGGACTACTATAGTTAGCCCACCAGGCTCCTCTGTCCCTGGGATTCTCCAGGCAAGAATACTGGAGTGGGTTGCCATGCCCTTCTACAGGGATCTTCCCAATCCACGGATGGAACCTACATCTCTGTCCAGGAGGATTCTTCACCACTAGCACCACCTGGGAAGCCCTTGCTTCTTTTCTGTCTCGTTCAGACCCTCCTTCTACCCTCCCCCAAATCCAGATGGATTCAAAGCCCTGGCGGATGCTTGCAAACATAGGTGAATTCATGGATGAGATGGTGATGGACCCTCTGGAGCCCACCTTCAGCGCTCACTGGAGGCCAGCTGGTAACTGGGCCTCTGCCCTCCCCCAGCCCAGGCCTCACTCTCTCCAGGGAGCACCCTGTGCCCATCAGTCTCTTTGGACATGGATAAAGTCACTTCTGATCCACTGAGCACATTTCACAGGCAATAGTGAAAAAAGGGGCTTCGCTAGAACTTTCCTTTAAAATGAAACCAAATTGTGAAAATGTGTAAAAATTCATATGAGTTCATTTTGTCTTACAAATTAAAAAAAAAATATTACCAGATACAGAGCTATGATCTGCCTCTTACAATAAAAAATGCAGGAACCTATTGTTAATTAGTCTTTTGGCATATTTCATATTCTTGACGATTTTAATAGCAAACATTCCTATAGTATTTACTAAGTGCCAGGCACAGTTCTAAACTACAGATGTATATATTTAATATATTTAACGTTCTTAATCGTGAGAAGCAGCATCATTATTATCCCCATTTTACAGATGAGAAGACTGAAGTGCAGAGAGTTGAAGCAACTTGCCAGCCATACAGCTGGTGCTGGGGGGCCACGGACCCAGCCCCTCACCCTGGGTCAGTGGCATGTATGGCTCACTTCCTGTATGACGACTGTGTCCTGGTTAGGAGGAGGGTCAGCCTTGCAAAACCCCAAGGGCCTCCTGCATCTTTGGAGCTTTTCTCTTTGGAAGTGGTTGTTGGTTGTCAGTGGTCTTCAGCAGATCTGTCCTGGTCCCTGAGAGGGATCCACCTCACAGCCCTCACTATGCTGTGTAACTCAGGAGGTCAGCTCTTCAGTGGGTCCACCCTGAGCCCCGTGGTACTTTCCCATGTGTGGGACCCTACAGCTCATTCCACCTGGCTGGTTGGGGGAGCCCTCGATGCTGCAGGAGAGGCTGATGTTCTGGGCTGTTCATTTGCTGGCTAAAGGAGGCCTTGTGTCCAGCCCTCGTTTGGGCCCTGGGGTAGACAAAACAGACACAGTGCCTGCTCTGTTTTTATGGAATGGACATTCTGTTACAGTCTAATGGGGAGGGGAAACATAAACAGGACAGTTAAATAAAATACCCATAATAAGGAGGAAAATGGAGCAGGAAAAGAGGACAGGAAGTGGTCCATAGGGAAGCTGCAATTTAAATAAGTGTAGGGATTTCTTTGGAGGGAAAGATGCTAAAGCTGAAACTCCAGTACTTTGGCCACCTCATGCAAAGAGTTGGATGCAAAGACTCATTGGAAAAGACTCTGATGCTGGGAGGGATTGGGGGCAGGAGGAGAAGGGGACAACAGAGGATGAGATGGCTGGATGGCATCACTGACTCGATGGATGTGAGTCTGAGTGAACTCCAGGAGTTGGTGATGGACAGGGAGGCCTGGCATGCTGCGATTCATGGGGTCGCAAAGAGTTGGACACGACTGAGCGACTGAACTGAATTGAACTGAGGGTGAGGAGGGGTCTCTGAGATGGTGAGAGGGAGGGATGGTCCCCAGGGCCCTGAGATCAGGAAGGACAGAGGGCAGGCGCGGGGGCAATCAGGCTGGGAGGAGGGAGCAGCCTCACTCCACTGAGGGGGCTTTGGCTCTGTCTCTGTGTTGGGGGCAGGGGACAAGCAGGACAGAGACTTGTGAGAGACATGGGCTTGGGGGTCATGACATTTAAGCAGAGGGAGGTGAAGGTGTCCAGCGGCAGAGGCAGGGCAGAAGGCCCAGGTGAGACCTTAAGGAAGGCGCTGGGAGTCGCATGATTCTCTTGGTCCAGTGCACGCAGAGGGCATCTGAGGACTGGGCTGCCCAGGAGGTGGTGTTGCTGGTGGAGGGGTCAGTGGCTGGAGGGCAGCACGCCCCTGTGCAGAGCTGCGGGATGGAGCGCGGGGTTGAGAGCGAGACAGCCTTGGAGAGAGAATGGCAGAGGTACTGGAGACAAGCGAGTGTAGACGGCTCGCTGAGAAGTTTCTTGGAAGAGGATGGAGAGCAGTGACGGGAGGAAAGTGGGTCACGGGAGGACTTTTTGTTCGGTGTTGGCCTTTAGGATGCGAAGAAAGAGAAACACCCACGTGCGTCCAGCTGGAGACTGTGACCTAGGAGGGAGGTAATACTGCTGGGAGTGGACCGAGGGGGCAGCGGGGAAGGGGGTGGGGCAGGGATGGGGTCGTGTCCCAAACAGCCGCAGACGGGGGAGCAGGGAGGGTGGGTGGACAGAGGGCGGGGCTGTGCAACTCCCTGACTCAGAATGGGGGTCCTGGCCCAGCACCCTGTCTTTCACTGCCCCCACCCCTCACTCTCCCCCTCCCCCGTCGAAGCTGCTCTGTAAGTGCACAGACGCTGAGCCGGGGAGGAAGGGACAGGTGGTGCCATTGCGGGGTCTCCTGCAGGGGACCGGGATGCAGTGACAGCAGGTGTTGCGGCGGCGGTGGGAGGGGTCGTGGGTCCCGGAAGGGGCGGCGGTCCAGCGGATGCCCGGACGACTGGACAGAACCCGGCTCTGGGGCGGGGCCTGGGGCTGCCTGGCTCACTGGATCCCGAAGCCTTCTCCTCCAGCCCCTCCCCGAGCTCTGGCAGGAGTTAGAGGCTCTGCCAGTTGACGCCCTGCCTGCACATCTGCACCAGCCGGGGTCAGGACTGAAACCTGCAGAACTGCTGGTTCCTTCCGGAACATTCCACCATCCGGGCCTCGTTCAAGCTGGCCGGACCTGTGCCCCAGAGACGTGACCCCCATAGGGTCCCTCCATCCCCACCCCAGGGGAGCCTGACGACCAGGAGGGGCTCTGAGGGCTGCCTTCCATGCCATGCCGTCTAAATGCGGGAAGGAGTTTCCTCTCCACTGTCAAATTTATGGTGTTCTTTCCATTTACCAGCTGTTTCTCTAAGCTTGGCTTTATCTTTAGTGAATATCTTCCGATCCTATTTAAACTTTTTGACATACACATGAGGAATGTAGCTAAAAATGAGAGTCGTGAAGAGAAACATTTTTTAAGTCAGTGCAAATATTTTTGGAATTTAATTTTCCTGGGGAAAAAAAAGACAACATCCTGCAGACAGAGTCCGCTTCCTGTGTTTTCACACCCCTGGCCTCTGGGGTCTTTATTTGTAAGCCTAACACAGTGATACAGGACTCCACAAACCACCTCCCTCCCAGCAAAATCATAACAATCAAAATAACAATCAAACCGCCCTCCCCCTCCTCCCTTTCCTTCCCTCTCCTTTATCTTCTTGGATGCTTGTGGACAAATAAGATGACACCCCCTAGAAGACAAAGCTCCCAGACATGGAGAATCAAATAAAACAAGCTGGGACTTCCCTGGTGGCTCAGACGGTAAAGCGTCTGTCTACAATGCAGGAGACCTGGGTTCGATTCCTGGGTCGGGAAGATTTCCCTGAAGAAGGAAATGGCAACCCACTCCAGTACTCTTGCCTGGAAAATCCCATGGACGGAGGAGCTTGGTGCAGGCTACTGTCCATGGGGTCGCAAAGAGTTGGGCACAACTGAGCGACTTCACTTTCACTGCTACATCACTAGAAGCCTAATTCAGCAGAAGCTTCCAACAGTGACGCAAACAGATGCACAGAGCAACACAGGAGAGAGAGTGTGGAAAAGGGGCAGCTGGCACAGGGCTCAGCCTCCAGCACGCTGTCACACACCGTTCACATGATAACAGACACCTAGATCCTCTTTCCAAGGCACTTGAGACCGAGGACGGCACTCGTGTGGCTGAGGGACCTTCCTCCACTCATAACCTGCTCGGCCTGCGGCTGTCTGGGTGCCCTGTCACGGTCCCTCAAGAAGTCCAGGCTGGGGTGCAGGCACTTTTTTGTCTTCCCGAGGTGGGTCAAGGTGACAGTGAATGTAGCAGGCTCTCCTGGAAGCCCATACAGAGGAGGAGTCAGGCTCTCCATCCATGAGGATGGCAGGCTTTGTGACTGAGCCCACTGATGGTATGTAGTGGAGGGGATGCGTGGAGCTCGAGGGGTGTGGTGGTGGGGGAGGAAGTGGTCAGAAAAGCAGCTCTCACCTGGACCCCTCTACCTCTCAGGACAAGCACTGCTTTACTAAGGGTTGTCATTAAGTTTTGGGGTAACTTGTTACACAGCTGTTTCAGTCCGTTCAAAAAGTGGTGTAACAAAAAGTGACATTAACTGGGAGGCTTATAAACAACATCTACTTTCCATCTCCAGAGGCTGAGAAATCCAAGGTCAAGGTGCTGGTAGAGTTGGAGTCCAGGAGACCTTCCTGGGTGAAGATGGAGCAGGACAGAAGAGGTGGGCAGGTGCAGGGCTGGGTGTCTCCAAGACAGGACCACCGAGGTGTGCTGGAGCTCCCCCAGGACGGGACTGGGCAGGCTTCCCCTGCCACTGTAGGGTCAGTCACCTGTGGTATTGGGAGGCCTCTTCCAGAAGTACTGAGGCCCCTGGGGGCGGCTGGCACCTTGTCCTAGGCATCTTGTCCCTGTCGGGCACAGGTCTAGGGATCTGGAGGGAGGCAAGTGGGGCCTCAGGGACCCCTCCACCTGCCATCGGCCCCACCAGCCCCACCCTAGTCCCCATGGGTGGGGCCACTGGGCTCAATGTGGCCTAAGGCCCGCTCTCCAGGGGTAAGTGCCCATTCCTGAGAACACTGGCCTCCCCTTTGCTTGGGGTTACGGCATCCTGCTCCCTGTGAGGAGCACCTGGCAGGTGCAGGAGGAGGCCAGTCTCCAGCCAAAGGGTGGAGGCTCCATGTCCTGCCCGTTGCTCTTGGTTGCTTCATGTTTGCTTATGCAGCACCTTCTCCACCTGTCTACCAAGCCGGGCTTAGCTTTGGACAAACCTGGCCGCTCAGGCCAAAGTCAGCCCCACCTCACTGTCTTGTTTTCTGTCGTTTCTCATTCTCGTGGCTCTTCCCACGTGCTGGAATTCTCCAGTCCCTCTATCTGGCCCATGTGTCCACTATCAGCCATCTCCCCTCTGAGACCTCAGGTTGGCAAAGACAGGGACCTGCCAGCAGGGCCACTGCCTACCCATTAGGCTCAGAACCTACAGCCTGGCAGGGTTCAGGCCGCCTGTGTTCAGGGGGCAGGGGAGCGAGTGGGTGACCCAGGCTCCCGTTGTGGGGTGGGTGCTGGGGATTCTGATGGACTGTGCACAGTCACAAGAGCCCCAAAGGGCTGGGCACCACGCATAGACAACAGTCAGCAGCGCTGAGGGGCGTGAGGAGTCCCTGCTGGGTCATCTGGTCTCTAAGGAGGGTCTGCACGGGCGGGGAGGAGAAGCACTTTGGGGGTGTAGCAGAGCACACCTGGGCCAGGTGCAGGGCCGGCTGAGGTGGGGAGCCACGTTCAGGCTCATCAGGCCTCGCTCCTTCAAGCACTGTCTCCCCTGCACACTCCAGGCCCTTCTGAAAGCCCTCGCTTGTGTGGCGTGAGGAAGGGGGACACAGAACCTTCTCCACATCCTCCACCCCACCCTCTCCCTGTCCACGGACCCTCGGGCATCTGTGCTGCTCTACGGGGCTTGGCCATGGGGGCTAGAGGACACCCGTGCTCCCTGGGACCGTCTGGACGGCTTGTTTCCGGCAACCACGTGTGGGTGGAAAGGAGCCTGTGGGGAAAGGTAGCCTCTAAATAACAATATGGAAAAAATGTTAAAGAGATGGAGCTAGCCTGGGATGGCTGCAAGCCTCGTTCATTAAAGTAAAAAATAAGGAAAACTGGCATGAAAGTCAGGAAAATTACAGGGTATTTCCTGCAAGGAATAAACGGGACATCCATGGAAATTTCTTGAGGCATAGTAAGTTTACTGTTTCTCTTCTTTAAAAAAATATCTAGCTGTGGTTCACCTGTCCCCACCCCCGCCCCAAGAAAAGCAGTTATTTATGGCTGCAGAACACTCCCTGTTCAGAGCAACTTCAGAGAACAAATGCGGCTCCTGGAGCCTCCCCAGCGGTGAACACTCTGGCACTGGGTCAGGTTCAGGGGTTTGGGGGTTTGCTTGAAGCCATTAATTGCCACATAAAGCCCTTGAGAAAAGCCCTGGATCTGGGGTCTCGGCCATAAAAGCCCATTGACAACTGGTGAGAAGCTGGTCTTCCAGTTCTTGTCGTCGGAAAGTCCAGTCCCCAAGCAGGAACTCCTGATGACTCACTGACAGGATGGACATGTGAGGGCCACCTGGGGGGTCATTACTGTGAAAACCCCTCCTGGAAGCTGGCCTCGTGGGCCGCCCGGCCTGGGAGCTGCTGCCAGTGTTATTACAAGGGGGCCGAGGGAGCCCCGACGGGGGACTGAGGAGAGCATGGAGGCCTCACTCTCCCTCCTGAATGGAGCAGGCTTGGCCCGCCCCGACTTTAAAAATGACCCAGCTAAATGCCTGGGTCTGGCTGCTCTGGCACATGGCAGGGGAGTTATTTAGAAAGCAAACACCTAAAATAAGCCTAGACACAAACTCTTCTCTACTGCTTGGAGGGGCTTCCCATGAGCACTGTGCAGGAGAGCAACCGAGAAGGAATGAGCTTCCCCAGTGGCTCAGATGGTAAAGAATCAGCCAGCAATGCAGCAACCCCTGGGTCAGGAAGATCCCCTGGAAGAGGAAATGGCAACCCACTCCAGTATTCTTGCCTGGAGAATTCCATGGACAGAGGAGCCTGGTGGGCATGCCCACGTGCACGTACACACACCCAGTCAAGATGGATGGGGTTTCTGAGACAGTGGAATCCAGGAGGGCTGCCTGGCACAGGATGCAGCCAGGGTCACAGTGATTTGCAAAAGCAAGTGACAGTTTCTTTTGCCCCTTGTGAGGATGGCCACTGAAATGGGAAGAACAGTGGACACCAGAGTCTAAGTCCATTCTAAGCCCAGGCAGCTCTCTTCTCCACAGCACTGTGAACTCTGACCCTGCCTCTCCCTTCATGACTGTGTCTGTTCCAGAGACCTCCACCCACTCTCAACGGGGCACAGCCCCTGTGGTCAGGAGTTCATCAGCCCAAATGGCTTGAGGAGGAAGTGGCTCCAGTTGGGAAACTGATATTGGAGTCTTTACGAGTGAGTCAGTGCTGATGGTTTGGGGCTGTTTTCATTGATCGGGTCACTGGGGTCACAAACTCATGCACAGCTGTGTTTTCCTTTTCCACCATGTTCTGCTCAGTGATGTTCAATATTCACGACCCGAGTGAAGGTTTACACAGAAAACAGTCCTCTGAGTAAATACAAATGGCCAATAAGTACAAGAAATAAGGCTCTACCACACTTGGGGTCAGGGAAAGGTGAAGTTTCAAACTCCACACTGGTCAGAAGGTTTGCTCTGCAGAGATAAAAAAGAGAAGGTGTGTGTGGTAGAGATGGTGATACCAAGTGCTGTGTGACGGGGACACAGGCTGTTTTGTCCATAACTGACAGCAAAGGGCGCCACCTTTCTAAGAAGGATGGCAAAGGTTTCTCAGTATTTTTCTTCACAATGTCCAACATTCAGTAAAAAATTACCAGGTTTGAAAAATGACAAGGTTGGACCAAAAGAAAAAACTGGACAATAGAATCAATTTGTACTGGAGAATCTGATATTGTTGTCAGGCTGTTAAGAACTTTGAAACACTAGAGTCATGTGTTCCAGAGATTAAATGACAAGACAGATATTCTCACTAGCATCCTAGAAGCAATAAATGGACATTATAAAACTTTAAAATCCGGTAACTAAAATTAAGGCACTGATTTTCAACTAAAATTAAGTTTAACTACAGATTACACAAAGTGAAGAAAGTAAGTAACTGAAGAAAGTAACGGTGAAGGCAGATTAGAAAAATATATCCAGACTGAAGCAAGAAGAGAAAAAAATTAAAAATACAAAAAGAATTTAAGAGAAATGTATGTAATTCAAGTCCCAGAAGGAGAAGAGAGAGGGAATGGGAATGGGGGCAAGAAGTAACATTTGAAGAGACAATAGCCAAGAGTTGTCCAAAAATGATGAAAGACAGAAAGCCACAGATTGAAGAAGAGTTATAAAGCCCAAGTGGTACAAATGAAAACTACACCTGGACATGAACCTGGTGAAACTGCTGAAGACCAAAGAGAATATCTGAAAAGCAGTCGTTAAAGACTGTAAGATGAGGCTTGGATTCAGCGAGTTTGGTGCCTAAGCCAGAAATGTGTCTCCCATGCAGCCACATAAGACACAGGATGCCTGAGTAAATTTGAATTTCAGATAAACAAATTTTTGTGTGTTTAAGTAAATGCATGCTAAGTCACTTCAGTCATGTCTGACTCTTTGTGACCCTATGGACTGTGGCCCACCAGGCTCCTCTGTCCATGGGATTCTCAGGCAAGAATACTGGAGTGGGTTGCCATTTCCTTCCTCAGGGGATCTTCCCAACCTAGGGATTGAAGTAAGTATGTAAACATGCATTATTTGGACCATGCATGCATGCTAAGTTGCTTCAGTCATGTCTGACTCTTTGTGAGCCTATGGACTGTAGCCCACTAGGCTCCTCTGTCCATGGGATTCTCCAGGCAAGAATACTGGAGTGGGTTGTCATGCCCTCCTCCAGGGTACCTTCCCCACCCAGGGATCAAACCCGTCTCTTATGTCTCCTGCATTAGCAGGTGGATTCTTTACCACTAGCACCACCTGGGAAGCTCTATTTGGACCATGCTTACACTAAAAAATTATTTATCATCTATCTGAAATTCAATCCAAAGCAAACCTAACTGGGCACAAGTGCAGTTTGGGTTTCTAAGTCCATGGAGCCTCACCTTATTCCATGGAAGATGGGCCAAGCTTGGTGAAATGGTGGCCCAGGGCCCTGCCTCCATGGATGGGGTATCCAGGCCCAACCCAATTTGATGGCTTTCAACAGACTGTCCCCTAACCTTCACAAACACTGTGGATTAAACAGCTCAGTGGTATAAACAGTTCCCCAGAAAGTTCTAGGTCTCTGTTAAGGTTTTTTGATATTATCTTCAAACAAACAAACAAACAAATACATTGAAAAGGCTCATGGTTCTCACTAATCTGTGTTACTCATAAGAATTGGCCTTGACTTTTAAATCTCTGTTCTCAGCCTCAGTTTCTTCATCTGTCCAGTGAGTGCCTGACTCATGGACTCAGGGCTGGGTTACATGAGGTAACATCTGTAAAGTGCTTCATTCAAACTGACAATCACTAGTACTCAACAAATGGCAGCTATTGTTGTGTGGTAGACTGAGTAATGCCTCCCTGCAGAGATATCCACACCCCTATTCCTGGAACTTTCATGTTATGTCACAAAGCAAACAGGATTTTGCAGATGTGATTAAGGTGAAGGACCTTGAGATGGGGGGATTATCCTGAATTTTTCAGGGGGACCCAATGTAATCACACAAATCTTTAGAATCAAAGAACCTTTCCCAATGTAAATTGGTGTAGCCACTGTGGAGAACAGAATGGAGGTTTCTCAGAAAACTAAAAATAAAATTACCATACAATTCAGCAATCTATAGCAATCTATAGTTTTAATCTATAATTATAGCAAACTATAATTAGAAAAGATACATTCACATCTATGTTCCTTGCAGTGCTTTTTAAAATAGCAAGGACATGGAAACTATCTTAATATTCATCAACAGATGAATGAACAAAGAAGAAGTAGTATGTATACACAATGGAATATCACTCAGCCATTAAAAAGAACAAAATAATGGCATTTGCAGCAACATGGATGGATCTGGAGATTATCATACTAAGTGTAGTAACTCAGAAAGAGAAAGACAACTACCATATGATATCACTTTTATGTAGAATCTAAAATACGACACAAATAAACTTATCTATGAAACAGACTCACAGACATGGAGAACAGACTTGTTACTAAAGGGGAAAGCAAGGGGTAGGGTGGGGAGGAAGAGAAGATAAATCAAGAGATTGGGATGAACATGTACACACTGCTACATATTGGTTTTCCTCATCAGTACACTTGGCATCCCTATCTTTCATCACTGGGAGCTTCCCAGGTGGTTCAATGTTGAAGAATCTGCCTGCAGTGCAGGAGATGAAGGTTCAGTCCCTGGGTTGGGAAGATCTCCTGGAGGAAGGCATGGCAACCCACTCGACTATTCATGCCTGGAGAATCCCATGGACAGAGGAGGCTGGTGGGCTACAGTCCACAGCGTCATAAAGAGTCAGACACAACTGAGTGACTAAATCATCACCAGTCTATGTATAAAATAAACAAGTTCCCCATGTGTACAGCACAGGGAACTATATTCAATATCCTGTAACAAACCAAAATGGAAAAGAAATAAAAAGACCCTTCCCTACTTGTAGTCAGAGGAGCAGGTGGCTGTGGGTGGGGGGCAGAGAAATGAAGCCTGCTGTCTTTGAAGTGGGAGAGGGGCCATAAGAACAGGGTGTGGACAGACTCTCAAAGCTGGACAAAGCCAGTTCATACTTGGAAAGAACATCTCAGCTGCAGGGGGCGCCCGTCCAGTGCATGGAAGATCACAGGACATGTGAAGCTAAAGCCACTCACCTTGAAGCCTCTCCGGTTCCCTGGATAGATGGGTGACCCTGTCAGTGTGTTATTCTGTTAGAGGTTAGAGAACCATTGACCAAGACTGCCTGCTTGAGGCCAGGCATGAGGATAACCACCTGCATGAGCTGTCGCACAACAGTACAGTGAAAACTACCTGGGAAAACTCAGGAGGTGCTAAAATTCATCTTGGCTGAGATGCCTGCACCACCAGGAAGGACCCTGAGTCACCAAATATGGACCAAGCAAGATGACTGGCCGAGACAACCTGGAATCTAACCTATCACTATGAAACCTGAGACTGTGAGCCTCATGGCAGGACAGTTCTCCTGGGTTCCCTGACCTGCTGCTCCCCATACGGGGGCCCCATCCCAGCAAAGTCTCTTGCTCTGTCAGCACATGTGTCTCGCTGGACAGTTCATTTCCGAGTGTTAGAGGAGAGCCCACTCTTGGGCCTGGATGGGGTCCTCTTTCCTGTAACAGCCTGTGCTGCTCCCCAAGATGAAGGAGGTCCATTCACGTGCTCAGCGCTGCCATCTGGGTTCTGAGTGGATGCCTCTTTCAGGGACAGCATCTCCTCCCTGCTTCTGTGGCCGCTTGGCTCACAACTGGATGCCAGGTCCTCAACTACACAGAAAAGAAAGCTTTAGTTCTAGCAAAGGTCAGGGGCAGGGGGGTCCTTTCAGACTTGAAGCAACAGAGTCCAGGCTGGGCAGGTTCTCTCTCCCCAGCTGCCTATTAAAGAGCTGCAGCAACGTCCACTGAGGAACCAGTGGCCAGATGTCTTCAGCCTTAAAAATACTCCTCCTCCCTGAATGTTGCCATAGCACAAGAAAGAAGAAAGGAGAAAAGCACAGTGTGAAAAGATACCTGTGCCCCAGTGTTCACTGCAGCACTATTCACAACAGCCAAGACGTGGAAACAAACCAAGTGTCCACTGACAGAGGAATGGACAAAGAAGGTGTGGTACATATACCATGGACTACTACTCAGCCATGAAAAGAATGAAACAATGCCATCTGCAACAACGTGGATGGACCTAGAGGTTACCACACTAAGTCAGTCAGAGAAAGACAAACACAGTATGATATCACTTGTGGCATCTAAAATATGGCACAAATGAGCTCATCTATGAAATAGACTCACGGATGCAGAGAACAAAGTTATGCTTACCAAAGAGGAATAGGGGAGGGATAAATTAGGAGTTTGGAATTAACAGATACACATTATGATATACAAATAGATAACCAATAGGGACCTGCTGTATAGCACTGGGAACAGTACTCAGTGTTTTGTAATGACCTATAAGGGAAGGGAATCTAAAAAAGAATACACACACACACACACACACACATTATATAAGAGCTATATATATATTTTTTACATGGGGGTGCTGGTGCTAAGTTGTTTCAGTAGTATCTGACTCTTTGTGACCCATGAACTGTACCCCGCCAGGCTCCTCTGTTCATGCCATTCTCTAGGCAAGAATACTGGAGTGGGTTGCCATTCCCTCCTCCAGGGGATCATCCTGACCCAGGGATTGAACTCCCATCTCCTATATCTGCTGCACTGGCAGACAGATTCTTTACCACTAGCACCACCTGGGAAGCTCATATAACATATATATATAAACATATATTTAAAGTTAGATATATATATGCATATATATATATATATATATATAGCTGAATCACTGTGCTACACATCTGAGGCTTACACGACATTGTAAATCAACTATACATCAATAGAAACATGTCCATCCTCCCTGAACAGCACAAGAAGCCAACCCTCCAGGAATATACTCACAGCCATCAAGGATGAACATGGTTGGGGGAGCATTCTCTGCAGGAATCTGGGGGCGCACCAGGGACACTGCTGCAGACACAGACTCTTTCACCTAAGCGGAAACCCCTGATGTGGCAGGACGTGGTGAGGCTTTACTGCAGTTTTTATGTATTTGCTGCAGCTCTCCAGAAAAAGCCATCTGCTCTGATTCAACTAACCAGTCAATCAGCTGTTTTTGAAGATTGCTGCATGGGTGATGGCTGTGTCACTTGTTCCTGTGGGTACACGGATGAGGCTTCCCATCCAGCTCTGGGGAAATGTCCCTCAGGTGCTTGAGCTCTGGCTGAGACCCCAAAGCTGAGGACGACAGCAAAGAAGCACCTTCCATGTTGTCAACAGAGTGCCAGCAGCTCCCATTCTGGGCTTTGCTAAAAAGGTGAAACTGATTCTGTGGCGCTTACTCCAGGGGCATCTGCCAACCCCTTGTGGAAACTTGAGAGAGGAGTGGGGTCAAGTGAGGTCACTGCCTGTTGGGGAAACCTGGGGGGTGTCCCTCAGGTCAGGTGAGGGAGGGTCCTTTAGAAATGGGGTGCCCCATGGAAGAAAGATGGGCATCATGTTTCCCAGGTACACACTGGCACACCCCCTGCGATGAGCAGGTTTCCTTGGGAGATACCTGGTGAGTGCTTCCTGGTGGAAAAGTGCAGAGGATAACCTTGCTCCTAGATAAGTCCAAGTGCTTAAACAGTACGAGACTGCAGGCCAGGCCAGGGGCAGCAGGGGGACAGCCCTCACTCAGACCTTTGGTGGGTGGCTCGAGCCCTCCCCCGGAGGCTGGCTTACCGGGAGAGGCATTGTTCTGGCCAAGTTCCCCCCAGAAACTTACCCCAGGTGGTTAAAACGAAGAGATTTATAGAATCCTGTTTATTGAGGTGTTGCTGTTCAGTTGCTAAGTCGTGTCTGACTCTGCAACCACATGGACTGTAGCCTGCCAGGCTCCTCTGTCCATAGAATTTTCCAGGCAAGAATACTGGAGTGAGTTGCCACTTCCTCTTCTAAGTGATCTTCCTGACCCAGGGATGGAGCTTGCATCTCTGTGTCACCTGCATTCACGGGTTCTTCACCACTGAGCCACCTGGGAAGCCCCACTGTCTCCCGGAGTTTGATCAAACTCATGTTCACTGAGTCGATGATGCCATCCAACCATCTCATCCTCTGCCGCCCCCTCCTCCTCCTGCCCTCAATTCGGTTATTGAGATGAAATTTACATAAAATGAAATTCATTCTCACTGGATGCACCATTTAATGAGTTTTGCTAAATGTTTACAGCTGTGTAACCACCACCACGAATGAGAAGTACAAGATTTATTAATACATGACCCCCCAAAGCCCCTGTGCTCTTCTGCAGCCAGTCCCACTTCCTGCCCTCACTGACACGCTGTGTCCTCCGTGCCTTTTATAGAAGGTCCTGTGATGGGATCACAGGGTGAGAAGCCTTCTGTGTCTGACCTTGTTCACTTGGCACGTTTTTCAGATTCACCCATGTCGACTGCATGAGCCTGTGGCTTGTTTGTTTTTATTTCTGCATAGTGTACCCTTTGTTCATCTGTTCTCTGTGGAAGGACATTTTGTTTCTGTTTCGGGGTGACTATGAAAAATGGGCTATAAATATTCATATACAGATCTTTGTGTGGACATATGTTTTCATTTCTCTGAGGCACATATCACATGTTAAGTGTGTGTTTAACATTAAAGAAAGCTGGCAGACCTTCCCAAAGTGCCTGTATCATTGCGCATTCTCGTCGGCAGTGTATGCAGGTCCCATTTCCTCCAAATTCTTGTCAGGACTTGATATAGGAACTCTTTTGGAATTGCAGCCAACCTATTAGGAGTGTAGAGGTGTCTCATGGGGTTTTAATTTCATTTCCCTAACAACTGATGCTACTACTGAGAGTCTTTTCATATGCTCATTTGCCTTCTACATATATTTGGTGAAGTGTCTATTCAAATATTTTGCCTATCTTTTTTTTTTTTTTTAGAAAATACTTGTAATAGAATAAAAATGAAAAGAGAATTTACCAGTACTTGTTGCATGCAGCTGAAGCTATTAAATGCAATTAAAGACAATGTGGAGTCTTGAATAAGGTATGAAAACAAATAATGGACATTAGCCTAAAACTTTGTGAAATTTGAATAAAATCTGTACTTTAATGATACTGTATCATATGTTAATTTCTTGGTATGTTGTGTTTTTTTTTTACAACATAGTATTTCTTTATATTCAAATTGGATTAGAAGTTTCAAGCCTCATTCAAATTTTTCTGACTTTTGAGTTTTTTATCTTCGTCTTATGAGGTATAAGAATAGCTCACTCTTTGTGTAATCTGAACAAGTGATTTGTCAGAGATGACTTTGCAAGTATTTTCTCCTAGTCTGCAGTGTGTCTTTGCTTTTTTTAAATTAAAAAAAAAAGTCTTCTTAAAATTTAAGAAATATTTATTTATTTTGGGGGGCATTGGGTCTTAGTTGTAGTGCAGAGGATCTTTCTTTGTGGTGCACGGGCTTAGCTGCCCAGTGGCATGTGGGATCTTAGTTCTCCTACCAGGGATCAAACTGGTGCCCTCTGCACTGGAAAGTGAAGTCTTAACCACTGAACTGAGAGGGAAGTCCCTATACCATCTTTTGAAGAACAAAAGTTTTAAAACTTTGATGAGGTCCCATTTATTAATTCTTTTTCTCTTATACTGGGTGCTTCTTGTGTTGTAGCGGGCACACCTTTTCCTAACACATGTGCCTATAGATACACATTCTCCTATCTTTTCTTCTCAAAGTTGCATAGTTCAGCTTTTACTTTGAGGACTGCGATCCACAGCAAGTTAATGCTAAAATGTGGTGTGAGGTGAGGGCTGAGCGTCATTCCACACAGAGGTCTAAGTGTTACAGCCTGCTTGTTGATAAGGACAAAAAGACCTTTTTTACTTGAGTATAAAGTACTCGCAGAAAAGTGCAGGTCTGAGTACAGCTCAAGCAGGTTTGCAAACTGAGCACCTCTGTGTTATGAGCCCCAGATGGAGAAGTGGACCATTTCCTGCTGACCAGACATTTCAACTGCCCCTCAGCCCAACCCAGCCGTGACGACCATTTCTGGCACTCTAACAGCTAGGAGGAGTCCTGCCTGCTTTTAAACTTTCTCTAAGTGCAATCATACACACTGTCTTCTTCTGAATCTCTGTTCTTTCACTCAGTAGCATATTTGTAAGTCATACGTGTGTTGCCTGTCCGTGAAGATCACTGATTCTCACTGCTGTGCCGTCCTCCGCTGAGTGGTGGCACCACAATTCATGGGCACGTTCAGCGGTCAACACACATGTGCCTGGTATCTAGTTTAGGGTGGTTAACAGTAGTGCTTCTAGGGGCTTCCCTGGTGATCCAGCAGGTAGGAATCCACCTGCCAATGCAGGTGTGATTCTTGGTCCAGGAGGATCCCACGTGGTTGGGAGCAACTAAGCCCACGCTTTGCAACAAGAGAAGCCACAGCAATGAGAAGTCCACGCACTACAACCAGAGAAAGCTCGTGAAGCAATGAAGACCCAGGACAGCCAAAACAAGCAAATAAATACTTCTTTTAATTGAAAAAAAAAAAAAGTAGTGCTGCTACACGTCTTTTAATGACCACTGCACACGTTTCTATTGGGAGTTCTCCTGAGAACGGAGCTGCCGGGGAGTAGGGTGTGTGTATGCTCAACGTCAGTGGACACACCAAGGACCTTTCCAAAATGCTCACACTCTCCCCCTGCCCCTAGAAGTGTGGGGTGTCCCAGCTGCTCCACAGCCTCACCAGCACTTGGCATTTTCCACCACTCTCATTTCCACCACTCAAGTGAGTGTGCACCCATACCTCACTCTCATTTTCCTGATGACCAACAAAGTTGAACCTTTTGTCTGTTTATGAAACACATGAACTCAGTTCATTTTCTTGTGACATGCCTACTCAAGTCTTGGTCCATGTTCACGTTTTCTTTCTCTTGTTGGTGTGCAGGAGTCCTGTGTACGTGTGCAAGTCCTTTGTCGACCTGCATGTTGCTGATAACTTTTTCTGATATGGAACACCATGTGATGTCTTTTGTTTTTTTTTCCTTTCATGGCCATGCTGTGAGGTCTGCAGGATCTCAGTTCCCCAGCCAGGGACTGAACCCAGGCCCTGGCTGTGGGAGTGCCAAGTCCTAAACACTGGAAAGACCAACCAGGGAATTCTCAGAATTTCTCTGAAGGTGCCCCTTCTGGTGGATGCCAGACTCGAGGACTGGTGACAATAGAGAGCCATTCCCACTCCAGGGACAGAGGTCAAGGGCACCCTGAGCCCAGAGAGGGCTCGTGCTGGGAGGCGGGGTGGGCTGGCTTTTACCCTCCTGTCTCCTGCTGAAGCCTTTATGGGCTGAACCACAGGTTGTTAGGTAAAAGACAACCAGGTACACCAAAAAATGTCTAACGGGCTTTAATGGCAGAGTGCTCCCGGGCGGGGTTCCCAGACCCAAACGGGGCAGGTCGAGGGATTCCGCACGGAACTGCGTTGGGAGTTTGTTTATATATGCACGTCTCGAGGGATGGCTGGGTTAGCGGATGGGAGTTTGGATAGGCTGCTGGTTCGAGGCATTGCGAACTGATAGGTTTTTCTATGTGGCTGAGGCGGGGCAGCTTATGCAGCTGAGGCGGCGCGGTTCATGCAGCTGGGAGCAGGGCGGCTTTAGCTGGCGGAGTGTGCTGTCCTTGGTCCCTGGCATCTGGGAGGCGCCCTCCGTTAGGGACTTCCCCTGCCGGCGGGGGAGAGGAGGGGCGGCCCATCATGGCCCCCGGGGTCCGACCTTACATTCTGACCCTTTTGATAGGATAAGGGGCGCCGTTATCGTTTCTCGCTACTTCCTGCTGAACTGGGGCGTCGTTGGGGCTGAGGGTCGTGGCCGGATCCCGGTGACCTTTAGGGGGCCTCAGGGTCTCTGGACGGGAGTTTGGAGTATGCGGCCACCATCAGCATCCATCCAGTAGCCGTCTGGGTCAGGTCCCTGACCCTCTGGAGGATGATCTGAAAAACACAGGGTCCTATAGACAGGATGAGGAACAAGGCGGTGAGGGGTCCGAGAAGTGGGAAAAGCCATTTTGCCCAAGATGACTTTCACCATCCCCAAAAGTTGGAACCGCCTGACTCGGCCTGTCTAAGCTTGATGCTTTCTCTCAACTCTTGGACCTTGTTCTGAACTATCTCCGAGGCATTAATGAAAAAACAACAGTCTTCCCCTAAGAACTGACAGGTTCCCCCTTTTTTGGCCGTTAGCAGATCTAGGGCCCTTTGATTTTGGAGAGCTACTCCTGCCAGAGAGGTTATCTGGGTCTGTAATGCCATCAAGGAGTCTGCCACCTTGTCCAGGTCTCGATTGAGGTCTGCGGACAGCTTATAGTAAAAGTGTGTGGCTGATCCCAATCCCCCTGCCCCCAGTCCCAAGGCTGTGAATAAACCTCCTCTGAGGAGCAGGGGAGCTGCAGCCAATGCCCTCCATCGGCAGTGGGTTGGTCGGATCTGATCTTTTATCGCCTGTGGTGTCAGAATGGTCAGATAGGGCGTAAGGAAAACTGGGGTGCAAGGCGGAGTCCAGTTGGGTGGAAAACATTGTAGTAAGGTGGTCTGATTACAGAGAAAGAATATCCCAGGTTTTTTACATATCGGAGGGTTTGGGGATAGGGGGCCTCGTCTTGAGCCATCAAAGGCCACCATGATCAATGAGGTGTTGTTGGCCAGAAAGCAAGAGGCATTGGCTGGTAGATACAGTACCTCGGTGGTCATGGGCCCCATTGGCCAGGTTACTTTTGTGGCATTTTGAGTGAGATTTTGGGCCTCTATCCATTTGCTGGGAATCAGTTGGGCAAGGAATGGTCGGGGTCTCAAGGGAAGACAGAGCCAACATGAGAGGTTTGGTGAGGTTTCAGTCAGGGTCTGATAGGTGTCATTGATGCTGGTGAAAATTTGGGATGAAAAATCTAAGGGTTTGAACACCTGATGAAACTGGTCTAGGAGTTTGTTGGGCTCATGGTGTGGATTAGAGGCGTCAGTTGCTAGCTTTATGAGGTCTTGTCGGACCTTATGTTGGATTTGTTTTTGCCTCTGATCTTGGGCCCCTTTCCCGTCTGTCATTTCATAGTGAGTTTGCATGGCAAAACAGAGATCTGTGCCTCTAGCTTTATGGCAGGTAGAGGCTGAACCTGATTTAGCCGTCCCTAGGCTCTTAGCTGTCCAATACCATTTACCTCCATGGGAGCACGACTGGGCAGGTGGAGCATAACAGTCTCGGTGGACATAAGTGTAGGCTGTGAACCCAGTTCCCCAGCGGCTTCGTTCTGTGCAGCCCTGGGGGCAGGGTGTGGGCTGTCCAGCTCGTATTATCATGGCCAGGAGGAACAGTGGCAAGAACATGTTTAGCCATAATACTAGAAGGAGAGTGATAAAAGAGAAGAAGTCAAAGTGAAATTTCGTAAAAAGGAGGAAGGTCCCGTGTAAGTGTAGATCAAAAATTGACTGAAAGAAAGAGTCACAGTCGGTGATCGGGGTAGCCAGCCAAAGGTCCTGTAGTAGGACCAAGATAAAGTCCTCAAGGCAGGCTAGGCTGAGAGACATATGGCCAAGTCAGGGTGCCCCAAGGGAATAGCACCCCAGGAGTAGGAAACAGATGATAAGGTAAGTAAGGGCCAGTGAAAGTCGGAGTGTGGGCGGCCAGTCCTGGGGCGTGGGGGTGTGTGACAGCCAGTCCAATGGTGAAGAGTATAGCCAAAGTTGTGATTGGCAACAGCCACAGCGGATGAGGCCAGTCAAGCATTGGACAGGGCGTGTCATTCACTGGCAGGAGGCAGGGGCGTCTTAGTAATGGTGAATTGCTGGAGCTGAGAGTCGCTAAGGTCTGACAGGAATTTGGAAGCTAGGAGGTCAGCCAGGTGGTGTGTTGAGAATATAGTGAGGGGTCGATCTAGAATTAGCTTATTTGCATCTGTGTATAGAGAAGCTGCTGCTGCCAGGGCATGCAGGCAGGGGAACCATCCCCACGCAGTGGGGTCTAACTGTTTGGAGTTAAATGCCACTGGCAGCATTTCAGGGCCTGCAGGCTGTATGAGGGCTCCAAAGGCTATCCCCTTTTCATCAGTATACAGGCGATAGGGGAGATTGGGATTGGGCAGGAAGAGTGGGGAAGAGGACAGCAAAGCTGAGCAGAGGTTGTAGAAAGCTTTATTGACCTCTGTTTTTGAAGAGAGTGGTCCAGTAGGGGTGTCTTTTGCAGCCGTGTAGAAGGGTTTAGCCAGTGAAGCATAGTTGGGGACCCAGTGCTGGAAGAATCTTGTTAACCCCAAAAAGGATAGGATTTGTCCCCCAGTGGAAGGGAGGCCGAGGTCTCGGAGAAGACTGAGTCTGTCAGTAGTTAGAGCTTTAATTGTTGGGGTAATCTTTAGACCTAGGTAAGTTATAGAGGTCTGGGTGAGTTGGGCCTTTTGTTGAGATGTTTGGTATCCTTTAGAGCTAAGGAAGTTAAGAAGAATAGTGGTATGTGTCTGAGAGAGAGCTTGTGAGGGGCTGCTGAGCAGAAGGTCATCCACATACTGTAAGAGGACACTAGGGGCCAGCGGGCATGTAGCCAGATCCCGGGCCAGAGCCTGGCCAAAGAAATGGGGGCTGTCTCTAAACCCTTGGGGAAGGACTGTCCATGTTAGCTGGGAGGACTGTAAGGTTTTTGGGTTGGTCCATGTGAAAGCAAAGAAGAATTGGCAGTCTGGGTGTAAGGGAATAGTGAAAAAGGCATCTTTGAGGTCTATGACAGTAAAGTGAGTCACACTGCCAGAGATGTCAGAAAGTAAGGTATAGGGATTGGGGACAATCAGATGGGCAGGGATCGTGGCCTCGTTTATCAGTCGAAGGTCCTGGACCAGTCGGTGGCCAGCAGCAGGTTTCCGTATCGGGAGAATGGGGGTATTGCAGGGCGAGGCCGTGGGGACCAGGAGGCTGTGGCCTAAGAGGCGGTCTATGGTTGGCTTAAGACCACGTAGGTGAATGTGAGAGATGGGGAATTGAGGGCGCCTTGGGAAGTGGGAAGGATCATGTAGTTTGATCAGGATGGGGGCATGATGGGTTGCTACCAGAGGGATTTCAGTGTCGCAGATGGTAGGGTCGACAATTGGAGCCTCGGGGAGCAGAGGAGGAGTAGGGGCAAGGTGAGAGATTGGGAAAGTGGAAGAGATAAGTGAATGGTGGCCCTAAGTTTAGCTACAATGTTTTGCCCCAGCAGGGGAGTGGGGCATGAAGGGATTATCAGAAAAGAGTGAGTGAACAAGAAGTGGTCAGGCTGACAGGGCTGTGGCCCAGTCTGCAAGGGTCGTGAAGATGTGCCATCTATACCCACCACCGAGACCTGGGAAGGATGTAAGGTGCCCCCGAAGGAGGGAAGAACCGAATAAATAGCCCCTGTATCTATCAAAAAATTGACAGACTTAGCTGCCACTTGAAGCATTACCCTGGGCTCGGCTTGGGTTATGGGGGTTTTCCGAGTCTGGGTGCTGTCAATCTTGATCAAAGGAGAGAAGTTCCAAGGCGGGGTGTGGGGAGGAAATGTCCTTTTGGGGGCCCAGACCTCGGCCTGGTAAGGTCGGGGTCTGAGTCGCCTGGGGACAATCACTCGCCCAATGTCCTGGCTGTTTGCAACGAGGGCACGGCTTTGTCGGGGGCCAGGGGTTTGGGCATTGGCAGGCCCAGTGGCCCTCATGACCTCATCCGAAGCAGGCTCCCGGTGGTGGCTTCTGGGGACCCACCTTTTGTCCCGTGGCCGGCCGCAGGGCTGCTACCAGTGCCTGGGTGTGTCTCTCAAGGAGGTTAGCCTGGAGTTTGACTTTTTGTTTAAGCCTTGCCTTGCGGCTGGCTTTGGTGGCTTTTTCCGGGCATTGTAAACCTTAAAGGCCATTTTTACCAGGTCTCGGAGGGGGGTCTGAGGCCCATCTGCAGCCTTGGAAATTTTTTTCTGATGTCTGAAGCTGATTGGGATACAAAACGGTTGGCTAGGGTAGTAACCCCCGCCGGAGAATCTGGGGCAATCTGGGTGTAGGTGGTGAGAGCCTCTGTCAGCCTGTTAAGAAAGGCTGCTGGGTTTTCATCGGGGCCCTGGGTCACTTCATCTAGTTTAAGTAGGTTTACCACTTTAAGGGAGGTGGTTTCCATTTTCTCTAATAGGCATTTTATCATGTATTGAATATTGGCCTTTTTTTTTTTTTTTTTGTTCCTCTTGATAGTCCCGGTCTGGGTCTACGTCCGGAATAGTAGCCACTCCAGGTGGCCAAGTAGGGTCAGCTGGGTTGGCTAGATGCCTCCAGTCTGCTGTCTCCCCTGCTGCGGCCCAAATGGCCTTTTTTGTTTCTGGGGTAGTAGTGGACCCCAGGATGACAAATATGTCTTGCCAGGTGAGGGCATGAGATCAAGATAGCTGGGTGAAGTTTTTGATGTAGTTAGAGGGGTTGGCCGAGTAGGAACCTAGCCGTGGTTAAATATGGGCAAGATGTTGGAGTAAAAAAAGGACATGTGGACATGGGTGAGACCCTCTGGGCTGGCCACCTGGTGGAGAGGAAGCAGGGGAGCTGGCGGCAGACTGGCAGCGGTCTGCAACCTTGTGTGTGAACTGACTAGTGAGTCAAAAAAGGCGGGGCATGGAGGAAGGGGTGGATATTGAGGTGGAGCCATGGGAGCGGCGAGAGGCACAGTCACAGGAGAGTTGGGCTGTGAGAACAGTGAAGGGGGAGACGATGTGGGGGGAAGGGCTGGATGGAGAGACAGAGCCAAGGACAGAGCCAAGGGAGCGGCGGGAGGCACAGTCACAGGAGAGCTGGATATGGAGGGAGTGGGTGAGGGCGAGAGACGGGAGGTTGGTGTGGGGGAGGTCGGTGAAGCCGGGCATGAAGGGAGGGGTGGATATAGAGGCGGCTTTGTTACAGGAGGGCTGGGCTGTGAGGGCGGTGGAGGAGGGGAAGACACGGGAGAAGTTGGCAAGGGCGATAGTTAGAAGAATTTTAGAAGGGGAACAGTGGGTATACAGGGTGGGACAGGAGCGCAACAGCCAGAAAGCCCGTACGTAGGGTGCCTCAGACCATTTTCCCGTCTTCTGGCAGTAATTATCTAAGTCACGGAGGATGTTTAAATCGAAAGTTCCGGTTGGCAGCCATTGTGAGCTGTTATCTAAAGAATATTGGAGCCGTGCCTCAGAACAAGGAAGGTTAAGTGTTTGGAACGAATTTCTCCGGAGATATGTAGAGTTCTGAGGTTGGCAAATAAACATTTTAGTGGTGTAGACCAGGGCCGGTCAGGCTTGGAGGGAGTTGCCCCCATGGCGACTATGAAACGAAGGTCCCGGACCAGTCGTTAACGGGGCTGGGAGTAGTCCAGTCAGGCGTCCCCGAACGGGCCATCAACCCATCGAGAAGGCCACTCAGCCAAGATGGACGTCTCCAAATTGACAGGTGGCGAGGAAGCAAGCCTGGCTTGCGGAGGAGGGGTCTGGACAGGGCCGCGATTCACCGGAACCGGGACACCCTAGGCATAATTGCCACGGAAGCAAAAACCCCCAGCGCCCGACCGATGGAACTTACCCTGTATCCTGCCAGACGGTTGAATGGTCCCGGAGGGATGACAGGGTGACCTGGTCTGGTGCGGGCCAGACCCGAGGGGGCTGCAAATCCCGCTCTCAGTGGGATGGGCCCTCGACTCGAGCCCCACGTTGGGCACCAAATATTAGGTAAAAGACAACCAGGTACACCAAAAAATGTCTAACGGGCTTTAATGGCAGAGTGCTCCCGGGCGGGGTTCCCAGACCCAAATGGGGCAGGTCGAGGGAATCCGCACGGAACTGCGTTGGGAGTTTGTTTATGTATGCACATCGCGAGGGATGGCTGGGTTAGCGGATGGGAGTTTGGATAGGCTGCTGGTTCGAGGCATTGCGAGCTGATAGGTTTTTCTATGTGGCTGAGGCGGGGCGGCTTATGCAGCTGAGGCGGCGTGGTTCATGCAGCTGAGGGCAGGGCGGCTTTAGCTGGCGGAGTGTGCTGTCCTTGGTCCCTGGCATCTGGGAGGCGCCCTCCGTTAGGGACTTCCCCCGCCGGCGGGGGAGAGGAGGGGCAGCCCATCATGGCCCCCGGGGTCCGACCTTACACAGATGAGTGAGGGAGGAAGCCCAGAGGCTCAGGGTTTAGGCTCTGGGGGCACAGAGAAAGAGAAACGGGGTGTGTGTCAGGGTGGGGAGGGGGGGAGCACAGAGGAAATGAACCTACTGAAATGGGTTGCAAGAGATTATCTAAAGATGGCATCTCCCAGGTTAAGAAACTGCAGTCTGCACAGGCCCAGGGGCCTCCAAGGAAACCACAGAACGTGGCCCTCAAGAGAGGTAGCGCTGGAGAACTGCCAAGTGGGGACAGCTGCCACAGAGCTACTTAAGTTAAAAAGAAAAAAGCTGTTTTGCTCCCTTTCTCTAATCTCCCAGAGAGGAAGAGGAACAGTGGGGAATTGGCGAGGGGCGTGGTGCTTCTTTCCCAGCGCTGGCCTGGTCTCAGGGCCTGCCCAGGAGTCTGGCTTGGATGTGAGATTTGAATTTTGATTGAGACTGGACTAGATTCCTTCATGCCTGGAAGTGAGTCATTTTTATAGAAACAGAGCTTGTTCTTCTAATTAAAACTGCTGGGCGAGGGCTTCCCTCATGGCTCAGTGGTAAAGAATCTGCCTGCAAATGCGGGAGAAAAGTTTAATCTCTGGTCCAGGAGGATCCCATATGCTGTGGAGCAACTAAGCCTGGGTGCCACAATTACTGAGCCTGAGCTCCAGAGCCCGGGAATCACGACTACTGAGCCTGCCTTCTGCAACTACCGAAGCCCATGCGCCCTAGAGCCTTCTCACAAGAGAAGCCACCACAATGAGAAGCCCGTGCACTGCAGAGTAGTCCCCACTTGACACAGCTAGGCACACCAATGAAGACCCAGCACAGCCATAAAAAAAAAAAAAAAACAACAACTGCTGGGCATGCTGAAGGGAGCTGGCTTGCTGAGATGTTGTCAAGGGGCAGAGAAGAAAGATGGGAAAGAATTCATTTGAAAGAAGCCCAGGGTTGGAGGAAGATCAAGTCACTTCCTGTGTGTTCCTCACTGGTTCAGACTGTTCAACAAACCAGTTGTAAATAATAAATCTCTCTCTCTCCTTCTGGGCTTCCTTGGTAGCTCAGCTGGTAAAGAATCCTGCAATGAAAGAGAACCCAGTTCAATTCCTGGGTCAGGAAGGCCTTAGAAGAAGGGATAGGCTACCCACTCCAGTATTCTTGGGCTTCCCTGGTGGTTCAGCTGGTAAAGAATCTGCCTGCAACGTGTGGGAAATCTGGGTTCAATCCCTGGGTTGGGAAGATCCCCTGGAGAATGGAATGGCTACCCATTCCAGTATTCTGGTCTGGAGAATTCCACGGACTGTATCCATGCGGTTGCAAAGAGTCGGACACAACTGAGTGACTTTCACTTTCAGTCAGCAGACACGGGGCTACATGCTTTTCATGCACTACCATATTAACTCTCACTGTCACTCTGAGGGTCAGGACTGTTACTATAGTTGCTTTACAGGTGTGGAAACTGAGGCACAGACAGGTTAAGCAGCTTGTCAGAGGCCACACTAGCCCGGTTTCAAGTTCAGCAAATCTGATCGCGTAGTCCAAGCGAGAATTGGACTTCTTAACAAGAACTATTTTTTTTTCCAAAAAAAAAAAAGAAGAGTGGTTTCAACATCTCAACAAATTAAGAAGGTATACAGAGTTCTATGTACCCCTGTCTACCTCACTGTTAACATCCCCCACCACACTGGAACAGTCATTACAACTGATGGACCTATCCTGACACATTCAGTTCAGTTCTGTTCAGTCCAGTTCAGTCGCTCAGTCATGTCCGACTCTTTGCAACTCCGTGAATCGCAGCAGGCCAGGCCTCCCTGTCCATCACCAACTCCCGGAGTTCACTCAGACTCATGTCCATCGAGTCAGTGACACCATCCAGCCATCTCATCCTCAGTCGTCCCCTTCTCCTCCTGCCCCCAATCCCTCCCAGCATCAGAGTCTTTTCCAATGAGTCAGCTCTTATTACCACCCAAAGTTCATCAGGGTCACTCTTGGTGTTGTACATTCCATTGTTCTTGTTGTTCAGTCACTCAGTCATGTCCAACTCTTTTCGACCCCACAGACTGCAGCACATGAGGTTTCCCTGTCCTTCACCGTCTCCCTGAGTTTGCTCAAACTCATGTCCATTGAGTCGGTGATGCCATCCAACCATCTCATCCTCTGTCAGGTCTTCACATCAGGTGGCCAAAGTATTGGAGCTTCAGCTTCAGCATCAGTCCTTCCAATGAAGATTCAGGTTTGATTTCCTTTAGGATTGACTGGTTTGATATCCTTGCAGTCCAAGGGATTCTCAAGAGTCTTCTTCAGCACCACAGTTCGAAACATCAAGTCTTCAGCACTCAGCCTTCTTTATGGTCCAACTCTCACATTCATACACAACTACTGGAAAAACCATAGCTTTGACTATATGGACCTTTGTCGGCAAAGTACACTCCACGGACTTGAACAAATGTAGAATGACATGTGTCCACCGTTACAGATTCATACAGAGTAGCTTCACTACCCTAAAGTCCTCTGTGCTCTACCTGTTCATCCCTCTCTCGCCTCAATCCCTAGCAACCGGCCCTTTTACTTTCTCCATAGTTTTGCCTCTTCCAAAATATCACGAGGTTGGACTCACACAGTATGCAACCTTTCCAGATTGGCTTCTTTTCACTTAATCATTAATTTTTAAGATTCCTCCATGTCTTTTCATGACTTGATGGATCATTTCTTTTTTTAGCACTGAGTTAGTATTCCATTGTCTGGTTCTTCCAGAGTTTGTTTAGCCATTCACCTATTAAAGGACTTCTTAATTGCTTCCAAGTTATGAATAAAGCTGCTGTAAGTGTGTGTGTGTATGGACATAAAATTTAATCTCATTTGAGTAAACAAATACCAAAGATGGCTGCTGGATTGTACGTTAACAGTACGTCTTCCCAAGTAGCTGCACCATTTTGCATCCCCACCAGCAATGAAGGAGAGTTCCCATCTCTCCACATCCTTTCCAGCACTGGTATTGCAGTGTTCTCAAGCTCAGCCATCTGAATTGCTGTAGAGTGATAGCTCACTGTTGTTTAAATTTGCATTTCCCCGATGGCATGTGAACGGAATATCTTTCCTTATATTTCTTTGCCATCTGTCTATCTTTTTTGGTGAGGTCTTAAGGTCTTTGGTCCAGTTTTTCATTTGGTTCTTTTCTTATTGTTGAGTTTGAAGAGTTATTTGAGTTTCTTATAGTTAAGTTTGAAGAGTTCACCTATCAGATGTGACTTCTGCAAATATTTTCTTCCAGTTAATGGCTTGTGTTCTCATTCTCTTGACACTGTCTTTCACAGAGCAGAAGTCTTAATGCAATGAAGTCTGGCTTATCAATTATTGTTTTCATTGACCATGCCTTTGATGCTGTATCTAAAAAGTATTCACCATATGTAATGTCATCCTATGCTATCTTCCAGGAGTTTTATGTTTTACATTTAGGTTTATGATCCATTTTGAGTTAATCTTTATGAAGTGAGCTGGGATTCATTTTTCACATGTGGATGTACAGTTGTTCCAGCACCATTCTTTGAAAAGACTGCTTTTGCTCTATCTATCGTATTCCCTTTTTCTTTTGTTGAAGATCAGTTGCCCATATTTATGTAGCTATATTTCTGGGCACTCTATTCTGTTCCATTGACCTAATCATCTATTATCCCACAGGTACCATGCTGTCTTGATTACTATAGCTTTATATTAAGTCTTAAAGTTGGGTGGCGTCAGTCGTCCAGATTTGTTCTACAATATTTTATTGGTTAGTCTGAAGAAAGCTGAGTGCCAAAGAATTGATGCTTTTACACTGTGGTGTTGGAGAAGACTCTTAAGAGTCCCTTGGACTGCAAGGAGATCCAACTAGTCCATCCTGAAGGAGATCAGCCCTGGGATTTCTTTGGAGGGAATGATCCTGAAGCTGAAACTCCAATACTTTGGCCACCTCATGCGAAGAGTTGACTCACTGGAAAAGACTCTGATGCTGGAAGGGATTGGGGGCAGGAGGAGAAGGGGACGACAGAGGATGAGATGGCTGGATGGCATCACTGACTCGATGAATGCGAGTCTGAGTGAACTCCAGGAGTTGGTGATGGACAGGGAGGCCTGGCGTGCTGCAATTCATGGGGTCGCAAAGAGTCGGACACGACTGAGCAACTGAACTGAACTGAACTGAGTCTGTCCTTTTGCCTCTCCATTTAAAATTTAGAATCAGTTTGTAAATATCTATAAAATAACTTGCTGGGGTTTTGATTAGAACTGTATTGAATCTATAGATCAAATTGGGAAGAAGTGACATCTTGACAGTATTGAGTCTTCCTATCCATGAACATGGCACGTCTCTCCATTTATTCAGTTCTTTCATTTCATTCATCAACATTTTAGTTCTCTTCATATATATCTTATACATAATTTTGTTAGCTTTATACATAAGTATTTCATTTTTAGATTATACTGCATTTTTAATTTCAAATTCCATTTGTTCAATGATTATCATTAATGGGTGTTGGGTTTTGTCAAAGGTTTTCCTGCATCTAGTGATATGACATAGTCTGTTGATGTGGTGGGTTACATTAATTAATTTTCAAATATTGAGGCTCCCATACCTGGGATAAATCCCAACTGGTTGAGGTATTAATATATAATTGTTTTTGAATATAGCTGGATTCAATTTGCTAACATTTTATTGAAAATTTTGCATCTATGTTCATGAGAAGTACTGATCTGTAGTTTTCTTGTCTGGTTTTAATTGTAGAGAAATACTGGCCTTATAAAATGATTTAGAATGTATTTCTTCTGCTTCTGTCCTCTGAAATAAACTGTAGAGAATTGGTATAATTTCTTCCTTAAATGTTTGATAGAATTCAGCATTGAACCCATCTGGATTTGCTGCTTTCTGTTTGGAAGGTTATTAACTACTGATCCAATTTCTTTAATAGATATAGGCCTATTTGGACTATTTCTTCTTGAGTGAGTTTTGATAGATTTTTTATTTTAAGGAATTGATCTATTTTACCTAGGTTATCAAGTTTGTGGGCATAGAGTTGTTCACAGTACTCCTTTATTATCCTTTTAATGTCTATAAGATCTACAGTGATGTTCCTTCTTTCATTTCTGATATTGGTACTTTGTCTCCTATCTCTCTCTTGTGGTTAGCCTGGCTAGAGGCTCATCAATTTTATTGATCTTTTCAAAGAACTAGCATTCATTTCATTGATTTTCTCTATTGAATTCTTATTTCCAATTTCAATGATTTCTCCTTGAATTATTTCTTTTCTTCTGCTTATTTGCTATTTAATTTGCTCATTTTCTAGTTTGCTAAGGTGAAAGCTTATTGATTTTAGATGTATTCAATGCTGTAAAATCTCCCCTAAGTACTGCTTTTGTTGCAACCCACAGATTTTTGAAAAGTTTTGTTTTCATTCTCATTTAGTTCAAACTACGTTTAAATTGGGCTTCCCTTGTGGCTCAGCTGGTAAAGGATCTGCCTGCAATGCAGGAGACCTGGGTTTGATCCCTGGGTTGGGAAGATACCCTCAAGAAGGGAAAGGCTACCCACTCTAGTATTCTGGAGAATTCCATGGACTGTATAATGCATGGGGTCACAAAGAGTCAGAAACGACTGAGCCACCTTCACTTCACTTTTAAATTTCTCTTGAGATTTCTTCTTTGACCCATATGTTATTTAGAAATGTGTTGTTTAATCTCCATGTATTCTGGGATTTTCCAGGTTACTTTCTGGGGAAAAAAAAAAGTTATTGGTTTCTAGTTTAATCCAGTGTCTCAGACCAGACAGTGCATTATTTCTGTTTTCTCAAATCCGTTAAACTGTGTTCTATGCCCTAGAATGTGGCCTGTCTTGGTAAATGTTCCATGTGAGTCTGAGAACAATGTGTATTCTGCTGTTGCTGGATGAAGTTGTCTATAGATGTTACTTAAATCCAGGTGATTGACGGTGTTTGTGAGGTCAGCTATGTTCTTACTGCCTTTCTGTCTGATGGGTCTGTCCACTTATTATAGAAGAGTGCAAAAATCTCGAACTATGATAGTGGATTCAACTATTTCTTCTTGCAGTTCTATTAGTTTCTGTCTTGTGTAGTTTGATACTCTGTTGTTAGTGCATACATATTAAGGATTGTTAAATCTTCTTAGAGAATTCTCTTTATCATTATGTAATGCTCTTCTTTACTACATTTCCCTGGTGGCTCAGACGGTAAAGAATCTGCCTCCAATGAAGGAGACCCAGAGTTCTATCCCTGGGTCAGGAAGATTCCTTGGAGAAGGGAATGGCTACCCACTCCAGTATTCTTGCCTGGAGAATCCCATGGACAGAGGAGCCTAGCAGGCTATAGTCCATGGGGTCATGAAGAGTCAGACATGACTGAGCAACTAACATACACACACACAATGCCCTTCTTTATCCCTGATAACTTTCCTTGTTCTGCCTGAAATTAATATAGCTACTCCTGCTTTTTTAAAAATTAGTGTTAACAGAATATATTTTTTCTCCATCCTTTTAATCTATATGTATCTTTATATTTAAAGTGGGTTTCTTGTAGACAACATATAACTGGGTGGTACATTTTAATTCACTCTGACAAACTCTTTTAATTGGTGCATTTAGACTATCAACATTGAAAGTGATTACTGGGATGGTTAAAATAATATCTCCCATTTGTTATTTTCTATTTGTTGCCTTCAATGTTTTAAATGAACATTTTATAATTCCATTTTCTCTACTTTGTTAATATACTGGTTAGACCTCTTTATTTAAGGACTTCCCTGGCGGCTCAGACAGTAAAGTGTCTGCCTACAATGTGGGTGACCCAGGTTCAATCCCTGGGTCAGGAAGATCTCCTGGAGAAGGAAATGGCAACCCACTCCAGGATTCTTGCCTGGAAAATCCCATGGATGGAGGAGCCTAGTAGGCTACAGTCCATGGGGTCGCAAAGAGTTGGACACAACTGAGCGACTTCACTTTTACTTTCTTTCCTCTTTATTTACTCTTTTTAGTGGCTGCCCTAGAGTTTGCAATATATCTTTACAACTAATCTAATTCCAGTTTCAAACAACACTATACCTCTTCACAGGTGCTGTACCTTCTAATAACAAAATCTCCTTAATTCTTCCCTTATATCATCACCGTCCTTCTTCTCACTTATACACAGGCATATGTATTCAATACAATTGTTTTAATTATTATTTTGAACTAACTGTTATCAAATCAATCAAGAGTTAATAAAAATGTTTATTTTACCTTCACTTATTTATCTTCACTTCAGTGCTCCTTTGTATTTTTTCTCTCAACACTTTAAATATTTCACTCTACTCTCTTCTTGCTTGCATGGAGAAGTCAGGCAATATTCTAATTTTCCTGCTCTATAGAAATGTTTTTCTCCTCTGGTTTCTTTCAGGATTTTATTTTTATCTTTGATTTTCTATAGTTTGAAAATAATAGTCTATAGAGGTATAGTTTTGGCTTTGTCTTGTTTTGGAGGGGAGGACTGAAGTTTTATTTGGGGGGTGTTTTTGTGTAAGGTGGGAGATGTTTTTGTTTTGGGGTGTTTTAGTATTTTCCTGATCAGCATTCTCTGAGTTCTTGGATCTGTGGTATAGTGTTCGACATTAACTTGGGAAATTTCTCCATCATGACTGTTTTAAATATTTCTTCTATTCTTTCTTCTCTTTCTGGTGTTCCCATTATTTATATATTAAACGTTTCCATGGTTTTGTATATTGTTTTCCTTTTTTTAGTCTTTGTTCTCTTTGCTTTTTGAGGATTCTATTGATAATATCCTCTAGTTTACAGATTCTTTCAGTAGCTGTGTCCAGTTTACTAACAAGCCCATCAAAGTATCCAAAAGTATCCTTCTTTCCTGTTATAGTACTCCTGATCTCTAGCATTTTTTTTGTTTTGTTGTTGTTCTTTCTTGGGATCTCCATCTCTCTGCTTACTCTGCCTATCTTTTCTGCAAGCTGCCTACCATATCCATTAGAGCCCTTAGCATATTATTCATAGTTGCTTTAAATTCTCCATCTAATAATTCCAACATTCTTGCCGTGTTTCATAGCAAAGCTTGCTCTGTCTCTTCAAATGATGGTTTGTGTGTGTGTGTGTGTGTGTATGCTTTCAATTTTTTTTTGCTTTGTTTTTTGATATACCTGTTTTTATAAAAGATTTTTTAAGTGGACCATTTTCAGTCTTTATTGAATTTGTTACAATATTGCTTCTGTTTTATGTTTTTGGTTTTTTTTTTTTTTTTTTGGCCAAGAGGCATATGGGATCTTAGCTACCCAACCAGGGATTGAATCCACACTGCCTGCATTGGGAGGTGAAATCATAATCACTGGATTGCCAGGGAAGTCCTTGATATGCCTTGTAATTTTGTTGTTGTTGTTGTGATACCCAGCTATGATGTACCAGGTAAGTTCAGTTCAGCTCAGTCGCTCAGTCGTGTCCGACTGTTTGCGACCCCATGGACTGAAGCATGCCAGGCCTCCCTGTCCATCACCAACTCCTGGAGTTTACTCAAACTCATGTCCATTGAGTCGGTGATTCAACCATTCAACCATCTCATCCTCTGTTGTTCCCTTATCCTCCTGCCTTCAATCTTTCCCAGCATCATGGTCTTTTCACATGAGTCAGTTCTTCACATCAGGTGGCCAAAGTATTGGAGTTTCAGCTTCAGCATCAGTCCTTCCAGTGAACAACCAGGACTGATTTCCTTTAGGATGGACTGGTTGGATCTCCTTGCAGTCCAAGGGACTCTCAAGAGTCTTTTCCAATACTACAGTTCAAAAGCATCAATTCTTCGGTGCTCAGCTTTCTTTATAGTCCAACTCTCACATCTATACATGAGTACTGGAAAAACCATAGCTTTGATTGACGGACCTTTGTTGGCAAAGTAATGTCTCTGCTTTTTAATATGTTGTCTAGGTTGGTCATAACTTCTTCTAGGGAGCAAACGTCTTTTAATTTCATGGCTGCAATCACCATGTGCAGTGATTTTGGAGCCCCCCAAAATAAAGTCTGACACTGTTTCCACTGTTTTCTCATCTATTTGCCATGAAGTAATGGGACCAGATGCCATGATATTCGTTTTCTGAATGTTGAATTTTAAGCCAACTTTTTCACTCTCCTCTTTTACTTTCATCAAGAGGCTCTTTAGTTCTTCACTTTCTGCCATAAGGGTGGTGTCATCTGCATATCTGAGATTATTGATATTTCTCCCGGCAATCTTGATTCCAGCTTGTGCCTCATTCAGTACAGCATTTCTCATGATGTACCCTGCATATAAGTTAAATAAGCAGGGTAACAATATACAACCTTGATGTATTCCTTTCCCAATTTGGAACCAGTCTGTTGTTCCATGTCCATTTCTAACGGTTGCTTCTTGAACCTGCATACAGATTTCTCAGGAGGCAAGTCAGGTGGTCTGGTATTTCCATTTCTTTAAGAATTTTCCACAGTTTGTTGTGATCCACACAGTCAAAGGCTTTGGCATAATCAATAAAGCAGATGTTTTTCTGGAACTTTCTTGCTTTTTCAATGATCCAATGGATGTTGGCAACTTGATCTCTGATTCCTCTGTGTTTTCTAAATACAGCTTGAACATCTCTGTAAGTTCACAGTTCACGTACTGTTGAAGCCTTGCTTGGAGAATTTTGAGCATTACTTTGCTAGTATGTGAGATGAGTGCAATTGTGTGGTAGTTTGAGCATTCTTTGGCATGCCTTTCTTTGGGATTAGAATGAAAACTGACCTTTTCCAGTCCTTGGCCACTGCTGAGCTTTCCAATATTGCTGGCATACTGAGTGCAGCATTTTCACAGCATCATCTTGTAGAACTTGAAATAGCTCAAGCTGGAATTCCATCACTTCCACTAGCTTTGTTTGTACTGATCCGTCCTAAGGATGACTTGACTTTGCATTCCAGGATGTCTGGCTCTAGGTAAATGATCACACCATCATGATTAATTGGGTCCTGAAGATCTTTTTTGTACAGTTCTTCTGTGTATTCTTGCCACCTCTTCTTAATATCTTCTGCCTCTGTTAGGTCCGTACCATTTCTATCCTTTATTGTGCCCATCTTTGCATGAAAAGTTCCCTTGGTACTGTGGGCAAGAATCCCTTAGAAGAAATAGAGTAGCCATCACAGTCAACAAGAAAGTCTGAAATGCAGTATTTGGATGCAATCTCAAAAACACAGAATGATCTCTGTTCATTTCCAAGGCAAATCATTCATTATCACAGTAATCCAAGTCTATGCCCAGTAATGCTGAAGAAGCTGAAGTTGAATGGTTCTGTGAAGACCTACAAGACCTTCTAGAACTAACACCCAAAAAAGATGTCCTTTTCATTGTAGGGGACTGGAACACAAAAGTAGGAAGTCAAGAAACACCTGGAGTAACAGGCAAATTTGGCCTTGGAGTACAGAATGAAGCAGGACAAAGGTTAACAGAGCTTTGTTAAGAGAACGCACTGGCCACAGCAAACACCCTCTTCCAACAACACAAGAGAAGACTCTACACTTGGACATCACCAGATGGTCAATATCAAAATCAGACTGATTATATTCTTTGCAGCCAAAGATGGAGAAGCTCCATATAGTCAGCAAAAACAAGACCGGGAGCTGATTGTGGCTTAGATCATGAACTGCTTATTGCCAAATTCAGACTTAAATTGAAGAAAGTAGGGAAAACCACTAAACCATTTAGGTATGACCTAAATCAAATCCCTTTCAACTATACAGTGCAAAGTGAAATCACTCACTCGTGTCTGACTCTTTTCGACCTCATGGACTGTAGCCTACCAGGCTCCTCCATCCATGGGATTTTCTAGGCAAGAGTACTGGAGTGGGTTGCCATTTCCTTCTCCAGGAGATCTTCCCAACCCAGGGATTGAACCTGGGTCTCCCACATCATAGGCAGATAGTTTGCCATCTGAGCCATACAGTGCAAGTGACAAATAAATTCAAGGGATTAGATCTGATAGACAGTGCCTGAAGAACTATGGACGGAGGTTCATGACATTGTACAGGAGGCAGGGATCAAGATCATCCCCAAGAAAAAGAAATGCAAAAAGGCAAAATGGTTATCTGAGGAGGCCTTACAAACAGCTATGAAAAGAGAAGTAAAAGGCAAAGGAGAAAAGGAAAGATATACCCATTTGAATGCAGAGTTTCAAAGACTAGCAAGGAGAGATAAGAAAGCCTTCCTCAGTACCAGGTGAAAAAAACTGTTATAAACCAGCCTTGAGTAACTAGGTGGCGACCTGGGGCGCGGGAGGGGGAGGTGGTGTTGTACAGCCTGTGATCAGGTCTCAAGACTCCGTGAGCCTGTGCCTCTGGACTATGACCTTCATAAATGTTTTGGACTTTTCTCCCCCTGATGTGGGATGAGGTGGCGAGAGTGGCCTAGAATTGAGTGTCTCCTTCCATTTGGTCAGCGAGGCCCTGGTAACAACACTACAGCAGATTAAGCTCTGCTAACTAGTTCCCCCGAGGGCAGGTTTTGTTAAGAGCAAACTGCTCTGCACATATTTCACAATGATTCCTTTCCCCTCCCCCTCCAGAAGCATGAGGGGATATTGCTCTGACATTTACTGTAAGAACCTGTTCGAGCTCCTGGTGCCAAATCTCCACAGAATTGTGCAGACTCTCCTGTGACTGCAGCCCTGGAGTTTCCAGCACTCAGGGCTGTCAGCAGTGAGCCTCCTGCAGTTCATCAATTACAGTCCAGGGTTCCCACCCTGGCTGGGCTCTGTGGCAGCTTCCAGCCCCTAGTCTCTGCCCCGGGAAGTGGTCCGTGTCTCCAGTCTCAGAGTAGTGGTTGGCTATGTGCCCTCGCCTCTCCTAGGGACCCAAGGAGACATCGATTTCTCAGTCTGTGCAGTTTTTTACTTGTTAGGACAGAGTGGCAACTTCCAAGCTCCTTACTTGCAGAACTGGAAAATCCCCTATGTTAAACTCTGTGCCTCATTCAGCAGCCTGAGATGGTTAGTCTATCTGATTAGAAGCCCCACAGGCTGGTCTGGTCTCCAGGGCTCTTTTAGACTGAGGGAGCAGCTGGGCATGCATTGGACCTGAGCTGATTGAGGGGCAGGGGAGGCCCCATATGTCCAGGGACGCTGGGAGGGAAGACGGATGGCGGCCTCTTCATACAACGATCTCCACAGGAGCAGAACCACTCTTCCACCAGCATTTCCACCCAGACACCCCCTTGGCTTCCAGAAGCCCAAGGGACTGGCCCTGGACCACTGTTGTGCAGGCTCTGCCTGGAGATACTGCAGGGCAGGACAGGGACCAGGTACAAAAAGCTCTAGCGTTGTATGCCCAGTGTGGCAGGGATGGGAGGGCAAAAGGAGGAATTACTGTTTAGATGCTTAGATCGGAGAGGCTTCACTGCAAAGAAATCAGAATGTGAAACCAGACACGATGGTAGGAGCAAGAGAGGCCGGTAGTGGGTGAACTGGAGGGCAGAGGAGCAGTGCATACAGTGGGGGCCATCACCACAATTGGGGAGGGGTCACATGCCCCCTCACTGGTCTCAAGGTGGTGTTCGCTTCGCTGCCCCTGGTCTCCCTTCCTTAGGATGGTGTCATCTGATGGCGCTGAGCCGGACCCTAGCGGGAGATGTCCACTATGGCTTTATCACTTAGATTATCACCTTGAGACCACATCACATCCTCTACTCATGAGGGCCAGTCCTCCACTAAGTGGACAAGTTTTCTTATGCCCAAGGGGCCATTCACTCAGAGAGCCTCTACTCTGGACCATGACTGTCCCTTTCTGAACCCAGTCCCAATCAACCAAGTCATCTCATGCAGCTAGGTCATCTCTGGGCAGCTGGTCTCCCAAGACATCCTGGGATGACTTCCTATCACTCTGCCCCATCTTCACCCCAGAGCCCCTGATACCATGTGTAGGTACAGATCCAAGAGAACTTAGAGGAGTTCCTTACCATCCTTTCCTTCTGAAGAAAGTTTTAATTCAGTTTTTGGCTGTGCTGGGTCTTCACTGCTGCATGGGCTTCCTCTAGTTGCAGTGCATGGGCTTCTCTCACGATGATTTCTCTCTTCTCGGGGAGCATGGGCTCTAGGGCGCATGGCCTCAGTAGTTGTGGTGCATGGGCTTAGTTGCTCTAGGACACGTGGCATCTTTCTGGACCAGGCATTGAAACTGTGACCCCTGCACTGGCAGGCAGATTCTTATCCACTGGACCACAAAGAATGTTCCATCCTTTCCTCTTTTAAGCTACTAACTGGGTGCCTGACTAGAGTCATTCACCGCTGTCTTTCCAATAGGCCCCTCTCAGGATGCCACAGGGGGACCCGCCGCATCTGTAGTGTAAATTTCACAGCCTTGATTGCCAGCTCGTCTTGCAGACAGGAGGATAGAGAGAGGGCTGCAGGGGTTACCCAAGGCTACTTATTAGGTGACAGTGGAGCTAAGGGTCAGCTCGTCCTGCCCCGCTGACATGCTCTCACCACCTGCTTTACTCCCAGCAGCTCTGATACAGAAGAACAGTGAACACGCAACAGTCTGAGAAAGCCCCACCCCCATTGGGTAAGAAGCCAGAGCTAGGCCCAGTCAACAGGGAGGAGGCAGCTTCAGTGACAACTTTTACCTTCTGGATACAGTCGGCTCGCCCAGGCACCCACTTCTCCCCTTTGCTACTCTTTCTCTGAAAATTATTTCCTTTACTTTCAAGTGAATGGCTGTTTGATGCACTGTGGCTCTGCTCCTGTTGGCAGTGTGTGGTTTCCTCTGCCTGGGTCCACCCGTCCCTTTCCTGAGGAGGCTGGAAGTGGGACTCAGACCCCTCTGGGCCCGAACTCTGGGGACAATTCTGAACCTTCTGGAGGGTGTGTTACCTGCAGGTAGCGGCTGGGCAGAGAGGCAGAGGAAACATGGAGATGGAATTGTCTCACTTCTCCAGTGCCTAGCGCCCAGCCCTTTTCCCAAGGCCAGCTCTCTCCTGCCCAGGAATGCCTATAGACTGGCACCTACTCCAGTCCAGTAATGATGGGAAGCTAAAGTCTACGTCTCCCAGAAACCTTGTAGCAAAGTCTTCACCTGTGACTGAGGCCCACACCAGGGGTGGCCCACAGCCACACACCTCAGGACACTGGGAGGTGGAAGCAAGCCCATAGGATGGAGGTCAGACCTTCTCCAGGCAGGGTGGACCTGGTGCTTAGCTCTCCCACCTGTGCAGCTGAGAGGGAGCTGAGAGGCAGCGTCCGTTATCCCAGCCCCAAGCCATGGGCAGGGGCAGATGTCACTGTGGGGTTTTCAGAAGATGAGTCCTAGGGTCTGGACAGGAATCTCTCTGGCTGTAGAATCTAAGCGTGTGCTCTTGACCTGCCCAGCAATTCTATTAACCACATAATATGCTGTAATAAACTCCTTTCTCTGAAACAAACTGGAGTGGATTCTGTAGTCTGCAACTAAGAATCCTAATTTATACACATGATGATAAATTCAGTTTATGCAAATGATAATACATTCCTTTTGTGGAAAGTTTCACCTGGGTGTCTGTCACTTGCAAGCAAAATAGTCTTAATCAATATAATAGCCAAACTGATCATCTAAATTGTCTGTTTAAAAAAATACAACTTTGAAATGGATTTTTAAAACTCTCTTTTATCCAAATAATATCTGTTTCCATTTTCAGGCAGTTCTGACAGTATCCTCAAGAATGAGACATCAAGACATGAAATTTCATTTTTATGGAATGGGAAATGTGGAGAATACTGTATAGCTGAAATTTTATCTTATAAGAGATTTAAAATAAAATACTCATCTTTGTTGCAGCTGTTCCACAGTTCCTTTTGTTATTGTTGTTTAGTTGCTAAACTGTATCCCCATGGACTGTCGCCCACTAGGCTCCTCTGCCCATGGGATTTTCCAGGCAAGAATACTGGAGTGGGTTGCCATTTCCTTCTCCAGGGTATCCTCCCGACCCAGGGATTGAACCTGAATCTCCTGCTACGTAAAGAAGGATTCTTTATGCCTGAGCCACCTGGGAAGTGTTACTGCCTTCTTTTGTGTTAAATGTAAGTCTTATAATGTGCCATTTTAATTTTTGTGTTATTTACTACATACTTTGAGCTACTTTCTAAGTGGCCACACTGAAGATCACCATTAATAACTTAATTTACATTAATAACTTAATTTAGTTCATGTTAATGCTCATCCCATCCCCCCTCCCCACCCTCCCCACAAACCGTGGCCCACTGCCCACAATGCCCTCCCTGATATTTCAAGCAGCCTCCACATGGATTGGACTAAAGTGTCTAATGGACTCAGTAAGTTTCTGCCAAAAGAAGTTTTGCTTCTCCCAAAGACACTCATTCCAAGAGAGGCTTCTCTCTTTCCTTCTCCCTGACCCCTTCTCTCACAAAGCACAGGGACGGTCTGCAGTTACTGTCATAAATCTAGCCCTTTTTCATGGCAGTAAAGCAGCTGCTGAAATGGAGGGGCAGACTGAAGTGACCCCTGCCTCACCGTGCAGCCTCTGGGAAACAGTGCAGACAGAAAGGAGACGCCTGCCCTGGGCACCTGCCAGGCACTTCCAGGAACTTCAGTATAAGGAGGTCACCCACCAGTCAGGAAGAGTGACCATTTCTGGTACAAACGCCACTGAAAATTCACTTGGAAGAGAGGTAAGCGCCTTCCTCAGAGAAAAAGGAATAAAAGATACAAGGATTTTGTCGTGGGTAAACCATTGGGAAACGAGAAGAGCAGTCTTCTGGAGACAGTACTTCATAGAGTCAACCAAACAGGAAATGAAGTCGTGTGTAGAAGCATTCTTCTTCCTTCTCTCCACACGGAGGACAGTAACAACGTCAGCATCCGGGAGACGGAAGCTCTTGGCTGTGTGAGGAATCACACCAAGTTCGACAGCCTGCGGTGGGGCCATGGGACGGGATCCTTTAACAGCAGTGGATCTCACAGCTGAATGAAAGCCACCACCACTCTTTCCTCTTTGTCAGAAAGACCCAGGGTTGCAGAGACTAAAGGCTTTGCCTGGGAAGTCCTCAACTGGATGCCAGCAGCCCGGTCGGACCACTTCTCCTTCATGAGAGGATGGGATTCACTGGTCCCTGGCCCAGAGGATGGAGGGACTTCCCCTGGGACTGGATCCCTACCCCAGCAGAGAGAGAAGGTGCAGCATGTTGGGCAGGAAAGCGGGGGCATTGGGAGAGCCATCACAGGTCACCAGCAAACAGTCCCTAGGCCTCTGCAGGGTCAATACTGCTTCAGAAGGCAGAGGGAGCCTGGGGTTAGTAACAACACAGAACAAGAGCAGCAGGATTTGGTGTCTGAAGCCAGGAGAATGGGAGGAAAGCAGCGGTGGCAGAAAAACAAGACTGGGCAGGAGCCGGGTGGGGAGGGTGGGAGAGGGTGGGGGAGGGGGTGGGAGAGTGGGGGAGGTCAAGGCGAGAGGGCTGGGGCTGCAGGCTCCCCGCAGGGGAGCAGCACAGCCAACTCGGAGCAGAAAGGCACAGCAGTGTTTCTCAAATCCTTCTGGTGCTGAACCAATTTAAAGCACACAGAGAGGAGCCAGGGGAAACACAAGGGAGAGTGACAACCTCAGATGGAGGTGGAGGGGTGGAAGGGGGTGTGCAGCATCCCAGGGACTTGGGTTCTCCCTGTGCCTAGGCCTCCTGCTGATGGAGTGGGTGGGGACCAGTCCTTGGAGGGGGATGGCGGTGCTCAGCAGAGAAGTGCAGAGAGGCTGCCAGGCAGTCTTGGAGGAGGCAGGCCACTGCGTGCCTCAGGTAATTGGGGGGGTTGCTGCCAGAACAAAATACTCCGCGTAGGGTGGCTTCAACAGCAGAAGTGGACTTTCTCACAGTCTGCAGGCTGGGCTGGACATCCAAGTGCCAGTAGGGTGGGCTCCTTCCAAATGACAGAGGGATGGGTCTGTTCTAAGCTGGAATCATCATACTATTGCTTTTTTTTAATGATTAAAAAATGAGAAAAACTCTTGGAAATTACAAATACAGTAGTAGAAATTAAAAATAAGAGGCTTGAGGAGTCAAATAAAAGATGAAGATATTAAAAGTAGAGAAGTGGCTCACAAAAACGTGGGGCTGATCGCAAAGATGGCAAAGAGCCCTCCCTTCCCATGCCCCCGCTGCCCGGTCAGCGTGGCCACCATAGCCATGAAGCTGAGATCAGGGAGCCGGATGACTAACGCCTGCTTTCCACAGTTACAAAGGCTG
Organism: Oryx dammah; assembly: GCF_014754425.2. Classification (NCBI taxonomy): domain Eukaryota; kingdom Metazoa; phylum Chordata; class Mammalia; order Artiodactyla; family Bovidae; genus Oryx; species Oryx dammah. The sequence continues at coordinate 40,245,516 of NW_024070200.1, forward strand.
GATGCCCAGCACCAAGGGCCCAGCAGATCTGGTGTCTAGGCAGGGCTGCTTCCGGGGTCCTAGACCCAAGTCTTCTTGTATCGTCATGTGGCAGAGATGGCGCTGAATCAAGATTCCTCCTGTCTTCTTTCATAAGGGCCCTGACCCCTCCATGAGACCTCCACCCTCATGACCTAATCTCCTCCTCAAAGTTCCATTTTTAAACACCATTACTTTGGGGATTAGGGGATTAGGGTTTCCACATATGAACTCAGGGAGTAGCGCACGCCCTTTGTGGATGTGACTCTGCAGGTCCTGTGAGAGAAGGCAGCGTCTCCTCCCCTTTTCTTGAGCCGGGCTGCCCTGGGGGTTTGCTTCAGTCAACAGAATGTGGAGGAAGTGACATACAAGCCACAGCTCTGAACCTGGAACACTCCTGCGTGTCTCCCTGGACTCCTGCCATGGGAGCACACATGTGGCAACCATGAGAACTGACCCCATATTCACCAGCTGGAAGGTCAGGGAATTTGTGGAGAGGGAGGGGCTGTCCTAGCTGAGATCGTCTGACACCAGTCAGCCACCCGCAAGCCCAGCAGCAGATCACGGATATGTGAATGAGCCTGACCAGGCCCACACCTGACCGCTGACCTCCAGAGTCTTCAGCTAAACAAGTGGTGGCTGCTTCAAGTCACTCCATTTGGGGGTGGTTTACTGCACAGTTAACTGACACAGAGCACCAATGCAGAAAGTACACAATCTCAGTAGTTAACACATTAAGAAAAAAGAGCAAAGAAGAGAAAGAGAAGGACATTGCCAAAGACACAGTACAAAAAAACTTCCCAGACTTAAAAGATGAGTTTCCAGATGAAAAGAAGAGAAGAAAGGAAATGGAAATGAGAAAGAAGAGAAGGAAATGGAAAGAGAAGGAAATGGCAACCCACTCCAGTACTGTTGCCTGGAGTACTCCATGGACTGAGGAGCCTGGTAGGCTACAGTCCATGGGATCGCAAAGCTGAGCGACTTCACTTTCGCTTTCTTTCCAGATGAAAAGGTTCCACTTCATCTCCACTATAATAAATGGGAAAAATCCTACATGAAGGACATCATGGGGAAATATCAGAATACTAGGGGAAAAGCAAAGTTTCTATAAACTTTCAAAGATGAAACAAAAGTCATTTAAAAAGAATCTTGGGGCCTTCTGTGGTAGTCCAGTGGCTAAAACTCTGGGCTCCCAATGCAGGGGCCCAGGTTTGATCCCTGGTAAGGGAACTAGAATCTGCATGCTGCAACTAAGACAGAAGATCCTGTGTGCCACAACTGAGCCCAGTGCAGTCAAACAAACAAACAAACAAAATACATAAAAATGAATATTTTATTTTATTTTATTTTTTTTTTTCGGATGCAAAAGCAAGAGAGTTTTTATTACCAAGCTCGAGCTGGGGCTCCCACCAATACCAATGCAGCAGCTATAGGGAGGAGCCAAAAATGAATATTTTAAAAATATTATAAAACAAGAATCTGGAATAAACATGACATTGGACTTCTCAGCGGCAGCACTGGGAGCCAGAAGGCAGAGGAGAAAATGCCTTCAGGATTCTGAGGTACTCAGACTGTCAGCCCAGGGTGAGGGTGAGGGTGAAATAAGATATCTGGAAACATTCAAGGTCCAGTGGTGTGCGGCCAGGCGTCCTATCTCAGGAAGCTGCTAAAGGATGCACCTTATCAGAATGAGTGAGTATTTATGCTTCCTACAGCTCAAGTACACTTTGGGGTGGTATACTTACACTTGTCCAAAAGAATAAAAAACACATAGACACACAAAAACCTGCATACAAACCTCCTTAGCAATGTTATTCATAACACTCAAAAAACTGGAACAACCCCAGGCCTATCCACTGATGGGGGTTTCCCTGGTGGCTCAGACAGTAAAGAATCTATCTGCAATGCAGGAGACACAGGTTCGATCCCTGGGTCAGGAAGATCCCTTGGAGAAGGGCATGGCAACCCATTCCAGTATTCTTGCCTGGAGAATCCTGTGGACAGTGGAGCCTGGCTGGCTATAGTCCATGGGGTCACAAAGAGTCAGACACGACTGAGCGACTCACACTTTTCCACTGATGAACGGATTAAATGGATGTATTACATCCATTCAGTGGGTATCATTCAGCTCAGTATGTGAGGAATGAGACACTGACACCCATAGAGCATACAGCATGGAGGAACCTCAAAAACAAGCTAAGTGGAAGAAGCCAGACACAAAAGGCTACCTATTGTGCGGCTCTGTTTATTTGCAAGGCCCAGAATAGGCAAATCTACAGAAGAGAGTAGGTTAGCAGTTTCCAGGTCTGGAGGAGAAAAGAAAGGGAGAGACTGCTGATGGGCTTGGGGTTTTTTGTAGCGGTGATGAAAATCTTCTTAAATTAGACAGTGGCACAGTGCTGTGAATATAATACAACCACTGAACTGTATATTTCAAATGGGTGAATTTTATGGTGTATGAACTATATTCCAATTTAAAATGAATATGTAAACTGAGAACATAGACTTCTGGAGATTCAGAAAACAGGGGCTTCAACATAAGAGAGGGGTGATGGGAACTGCAAGGATGATATTAAAGTCCCAGGACAACAGCTGTGCAGCTGCTGGGGGGGGTGGGGTGGCGGGGAGGTAACGAGGCCAGATCAGAGCAGACAGGACCTCTAAGAAAGATGTTACCAGTTCAAGAGTGGAGCTGGTGCTGGTGGTCTGAACATACTCAAAAGAATTTCATAATCGCTTTCGTGTTAGTATACAGGTAATACATGCAATGAACATGAACTTGGGCAAACTCCGGGAGATGGTGAGGGACAGGGAAGGCCTGGCATGCTGCAGTCCATGGGGTCACAAAGAGTTGGATGTGACTTAATGACTGAACAACAACAAGGAAAAGGGTGTCCCTTCACCCTCAAGGATGTGTGCACGGCAGGGCTTTTCTCTGCCCCAGGGCAGTGGCAGGCGCAGATGTGCTGTATGGAGGTCAAATTCAATGTCCCCTCCTGGGTGGAAGGGGTGGAGGAGCTGGGTGGAGCTTTCAGAACAAGAGAAGACATAGGTGGGCAGGGACACTGTGAGACCAGCGTCCTGGTCACAGCACAATGGGCGGGCCTTTGTCTCTGCATAGTCTGAGGAGAGAAACTCTTCCTGCTGGGCAGTGCCACTCCCTTCTCCTATAAGGGTGCCGTGAATTGACAGTGATCCGCTTACCACTGAACTGGTCTGGCCCTCTATTATCTGTCTGTCTATACATTCTCCCCACCCAGGAAAACCATGTTACATGAATTACATGGTTTGTGTAAAGAAGAAGCTTGTGTAAATACTGTATAAAAAAGAAAAACTCAATGGAAATTCTTGAGTAAAACATTTTGGGTTGCTTTGCATTGTTCTGAGATGACAAGTGTCAGAATTTTAAATTTTTGTACTTGAAAGTCTGAAATAAAAATAGAAAAATAAAGGATTGGACCACTACTCAACAGCCATTCCTCCCTCTTTCTTCTTTATAACTGAATCATGATTCCTTTTTTTTTTTTTGTCTTCATGTTCCTCTGGGCGGACCCGGAGACTGGCTCTATACTGGTCTGGTGCAATCCTAGTAATTCTCATCACAGTGACTGGGAGAGGCCTGTGATCTGGTTTGAGCCAGGGAGACACAGAAAAAGTCTCCCAGGAGGAAGTCCATGACAGATTTCTTAGTTCCTAAGATAAGACACAAGGACAAGAGTGTTCCTCTCCTACTCTAAACACTGCAGGGCAAGGGGAGGCCTGGGGTCCCTGCTGCCCTGTGACATGTCAAGGTCGGTAGAGAGAGAAGACGGGGAGAAGCGGGGCCCCAGTGAGCCTACTCTGGAACGGCCCTACTCTGGGACTCCTTATTGTACAAGCCACCAAGCTCCTCACCTTCATGTTGTCATATGTTGGGAGCTCTACTGCAGCTGAAAGCATCCTGAAAGATGCAAAGATCCATATCTAACCACGCTTGATGAATTTTCAGAATAGCCAGAATCAAGAGAAAATCCCCCAAAATTTCCAGAGGCCAAAGAGAGAGATGGTTTTCAGTGGAATGAAAGTCTGACAAGCGGCAGACAGCAACCTGCAGGACGCTGGGCACCACAGCGCAGAGCCTCCTGCCCCCGAGAGAAAAGACTTCTGGCTAAAGGCCCAGCCACAGAGACCTCCAGCAGGAGGTACACCAAAGAAATTTCTGGATACCCATGAATTCAGAAAGTTAACCTCTCATGAGTATTTTCTTAGGAAACAGAGAATCCTCCAGCAAAATAAGAGAAGGAACCAAGAAAAGGGAAAACAGAGACTCCAGGAAACAGTGGGTCCAAACCCAGAACTGCAGTCAGGAGAGCCACAGGACCACACCTGAGCAGAGAGCTCTAGGCTGGGGCAGGTCAGAGGCTCTGGGAGCAAGGGCCCGGAAGAATGGGCTTCTGAGCACTGCATGCCCAGACCCTGGAGCCATGTCAAGGACAGAGTGTGTGAGACACGGGCAGCAGGGCACCCAGGAGCTCCACAGAAGGCCAAAGCACCTGATTCAGACTAGTAGAGGATTCAGGCAGGACTCAACAGTAAGGATGACACAGACCTTGAGTCACACCGAGGTGTAGGGTCACACAGAGGTATAGGAAGCCAGAAGCTGCAAGCATTTGTAGAATAAGACCAGATGTCTCGTCTCTCCAAAAGAAAATCAAACTGGACATAAAAAATGTGACCTGAATATGAAATAGACCAAACAGTCTGTCACAGTTTCAAGTAGCTGGGAGCAGGAAACACAGTCCATGTGAAATCTTCCTTTCAGGGACCTGAGGATGCAGACCATGGACTCATAAAGAAGGAAGTGTAATTCTGGCACTTGACTGGACTTAGTTGTTCTGTTGTCTGTTGTTTTCTACCTCTGAGAATCCATCCACAAACAAAGCAGTGATAATCTGTATCCATCTCAACAGTGTAAGGTAGGGGATGAGGGGAGATGAGCTGACAGAGGCTGGGAAGCAGAACTGGGAGTGAGCAAAGGTGCCTCAAGTCACGGACAAAGGGATCTAGAAATGGATGACATTTGCTAGAGAGAGCAGTAATACAGACAAGTATTGGTAGCATTTAGGGCTTCCCTGGTTGCTCAGATGGTAAAGAACCTGCCTGCAATGTAAGAGACACGGGTTCTGTCCTTGGATCAGGAAGATCCCCCAGAGAAGGGCATGGCAACCCACTGCAGTATTCTTGTCTAGAGAATCCCATAGACAGAGGAGCCTGGCAGGCTATAGTCCATGGGGTCGCAGAGTCGGACATAGCTGAGCAACTGAACATCTTGATAACATTTACAGTTTTCATTCTTATTTTAATCACAGTGCTTACAGAGTTTCACCATTAAATATGTTTGCTGCTGCTGCTGCTGCTAAGTTGCTTCAGTTGTGTCCGACTGTGTGTGACCCCATAGACGGCAGCCCACCAGGCTCCCCCGTCCCTGGGATTCTCCAGGCAAGAATACTGGAGTGGGTTGCCATTTCCTTCTCCAATGAATGAAAGTGAGAAGTGAAAGTGAAGTCACTCAGTCCTGTCCGACTCTTTGCGACCCATGGACCAGGCTCCTACCAGGCTCCTCTGTCCACGGGATTTTCCAAGCAAGAGTACTGGAGTGGGGTGCCACTGCCTTCTCCGAAATATGTTTCTTGTGGGTCATTTTTCAATTTTGTATGTTTTAAGATTTTTAAGTGGATTTATGTTTTCAGGAAAAAAATTGAGTGGAACTTCCGAAAGTTCCCACAGAGCCTCACCTCCCACTAACTTCCCTGTTTTTAACATCTTGCATTATTGTGGGGAATACCTGTGACAATTGGGGTGGCTTGTTTTTTTTAGGTTGAGAAAGTTTCCTTATATTATTAGCTTATTGAGGATTTTGATCCTCAATAAGGCTGTGTGTCAGGGTTTTTAAGAAATATACCAAGATAAATATGTATCTTCCCCTTAATATGATAGCAAATTGTTGTTGTTCGTTGCTCAGTCGTGTCCAGCTCTTTGAGACCCCACGGACTGTAGCATGCCAAGCTTCCCTGTCCTTCACTATCTCCTGGAGTTTGCTCAAACTCACATTCATTGACTTCGTGATGCCTTCCAACCGTCTCATTCTCTACCATCCAGTTCTCCTCCTTCCTTCAATCTTTCCCAGCATCAAGGTCTTTTCCAATGAGTCATCTCTTTAATCAGGTAGACAAAGTACTGGAGTTTCAGCTTCAGCATCAGTCCTTCCAATGAATATTCAGGTTTGATTTCTTTTAGGATTGACTGGTTTGATTTCCTTGCTGTGCAAGGGACTCTCAAGAGTCTTCTCCAATACTACAGTTCAAAAGCATCAACTTTTTGGCACTTAGTTTTTTTTTACTGTCCAATTCTCACATCAGTACATGACTACTGGAAAAACCATAGCTTTGACTAGACAGACCTTTGTCAGCAAAGTAATGTTTCTGCCTTTGCAAGAGACAATACCAGATTTAAATACTTGATAAGTTTAGAGGAGGGGCGCGTAGGTGGGGCGCTCACTTGACTGTGTAACGGGGCTTCTGTGGGGCATCTGGCTTCGGGCACAACTGAACCAGGGGTGGGCAGCTTGCAGCCCCCAGGCTCCTGCCAAGGCCTGGACTCGGCCCCAACTTGTACACAGGACTGAGCCCTCTGATTGGCTGGATGTGGGTGACAGGGTGGCTTCCGCAGCTCCACCTTGGGTCCACTCCACCTCTGAGGAGGATCACACAGCACCTGCACCACAGCCCACACACCAGCTGAGACCCCCACTAGGCGACACCACATGGGAAGAGCTCTCTCTGAGGCTGCAGATCCCCCCAAAGGGTGGAGGGCCCCTCTCTGTGACCTGACCATCAGGCCCAGCAAGTCCGTGGGGGCACATTACAGTATACATGCCACAGAAACAAAATGAAAATACAATTTATGACCCTTTTTCAAGCCAATATCCTACAGCTGACTGAGACAGCCAACCAGTCATGGGCCCTGGATTGCAGAAGACATCTAACGGGCATTTACATTAAACTGCACAGGCACGGGGTGAACCTGGCCGCCTTCTAGCTCCTCAGGGGACAGATGAAGGATGGAGAGACAGGGCAGACTTGGCAGCAGTCCGCTCACGCCCGCCTCATTCCGCTCATCTTGCAGATGCTCATCTGTCTCCTGGTCCTCGGGTCACCTCACAGGCCCCTTTTTGCTGCACGGTCATTCTGAGGAGCTGGAGAGCATGTTTCCCCGGCTGAGAGATGTAGGCTGTGGGCAAATATCCAGCCAGATGCAGGACCAAGGATGCCCTGGACTCAGTGAATGCTCTAAGTGTCTAGATGGATAAAGGGCTGGAGTTGGGACTGCCCGCAAGGCCCAGGACCCCACCCCTCACCCCATGGAGAGCCTCTCCCAGACCGCAGAGCCAAGACTTGAGCAGTACTAGAGCCAGAACATTCCTCGGGGCAGGGGCCAACTGGTTCCCCACGGCTGCCTGCTGCTGGCCTACCCCATAGTTGGGTCACCATTCCTTGCTACAAGAGCTCCAGTTATTCTGGGTGGTGATGGGTCCAGGAACCAGAGGAATGAATCATGACTCTGGCTGCTGGTCATCTATAGTAGAGGCGGGCACGTGACTGGCAGTTTTGGCAGTGAAACAAATCCACTAGGAAATTGTGCGACCATTTTCCTTCACAACCAGAGAAGACCCTTTCCTGGGGTTCCCTTTTCTACTCTGCACACGTGCTTTTGGGCAGTGCTGCCTTGGGTTGCTGGACTGACTTAGGGAATTCCAGAAAAGTCAACTGAGAGCCGCTGACCTGCCCTGCAGCTGCTCACCTGCTGCTTCCTGCTGGGTTAGGTGATACCTGTGTGAAAGTGTCACCTTCTGCCATTTGCTGCTCAAAGCAACCAACTACTGCATTCCACAGTCGTCAGCATACTAGAGTCAGAATCGGGTATGACGCGAGGCCAGTGACTCTCCTACTGACTTGAAATCCCACTTTTCAAGGTTCCCCACACCTGTCTAGAGCAGGCACCATGTAACTAACACACACACTGGGTTCCACCTCTGCTCACCTCTGGAACTCTCACGGAGAATTCCTACTGTCAGCTGCTGGAGCCTCATGACGAACATGGTTGAGCCCTACTAATTATAGCATTTTACTTGATTTTTAAAAATTAAACTTTTTTAGATATTAATAATGCCAGGTTCAGTTGCAGCTTTAAGAATAATATAGGGAGATGGTGGGAATGTAAATTGGTATAGCCACTATGGAGAACAGTATGGAGGTTTTTCTTAAAGGAGTAAAAGCAGATTTACTGTATGATCCAGCAGTCCCACTCTTGGGTGTGCATCTGGACAAATCTATAATTCAAAAAGGTCTTCCTGAGGAAAAGCCTTTGTTATTTCCTAAGATGCAGGAGGTCCATTCACGTGCCCAGCCCTGCCATCTGGTTTCTGAGTGGATGCCTCTTTCAGGGGCATCATCTTCTCTCTGTCTCAGTGGTCACTGGGCTGACAAATGGATGCCAGGTCTTCAACTACACAGGGAAAGCTTTAGTTCTGGCAAAGGTCGGGGGCAGGGTGTCCTTTCAGACTTGAAGCCATAGAGTCCAAACTGGGCAGGTTCTCTCTCCCCAGCTGCCTATTAAAGAGCTGCAGCAACATCCACTTGCTGTCTTCACCCTTAAAAATACTCCTCCTCCCTGAATGTTGCCACAGCACAAGAAAGAAGAAAGGAGAAAAGCACAGTGTGAAAAGATACCTGTGCCCCAGTGTTCACTGCAGCACTATTCACAACAGCCAAGACGTGGAAACAAACCAAGTGTCCCCTGACAGAGGAATGGACAAAGAAGGTGTGGTACATATACCGTGGACTACTACTCAGCCATGAAAAGAATGAAACAATGCCATCTGCAACAACGTGGCTGGACCTAGAGATGATCAGACTAAGTTAAGTAAGCCAGACAGAGAAAAACAAGTATCATATGATATTGCTTATATGTGAAATCTGAAAAAAAAGAAAAGATAGACTCAGAAATAGAAAACAAACTTATGATTACCAATGAGGAAATGGGGTGGGAGAGGCATAAATCAGGACTTTGGGACCAGCAGATGCAAACTATTATATATAAAATAGATAAACAACAAGATCCTACTGTAGGCAAGATGTCAGAGTAGAAGGACGTGCACTCATCTTCCGCGAGAACACCAAAATCACAACTAGCTGCTGAACAACAGGAGAATGTTGGATCCCACCAAAAAATGATATCCCGCATCCAAAGGTAAAGGAGAGGCCCCAACAAGACAGTAGGAGGGGCAAAATCGTGTTTCGAAGCAAACCTCATACCTGCCAGAGACACTCAGAGAGTATGTGTGCACAAACAAAACCCTTGTGCACACCAGGACCCAGGGAAATGAGCAGTGACACCCACAAGAGACTGGGCCAGACCTGCCTTTGGGTGTTTGAGGCATGGGTCAGCAGTGGCCTGCCATGGGGACAGGGGCTCTGGCTGGAGCAGACCTGGGAGGTGCAGCATGTGGCTTAAGTCCTCTTGGAGGGGTCTCCATTAGTGCCACTATAGAGCTGCCAAGCAAACGAACCACAAATTGAAGAACAATTATACCGAACAAGTTCTAGCACTTTTACAAAAGTTCTAGGGCCCACAATAGACTTCCCAACCTGCAGATCTGGCAAAGGGACTGAGAACCCCCAGGGAATTTGACTTGGAAGACAAGTGGGATTTGATTACAGAACTTCCACAGTACTGGGGAAATGACTCTTGGACAGCACAAACAAAACCTTGTGCGCACCAGGACCCAGGAGAAAGGGGCAGTGACCCTACAGAAGACTGAGCCAGGCTTGCCTGTGAGTGTCCACAAGTCTCCGGTGGAGGTGTGGGTCAACAGTCAGGGGCACTGAATACAACAGTCTTGGGAGCCTCAGTGTGCTGGCATAAATCCTTTTGAAGGAGGTTGCCATTACCCCTACTATAGTTTGACCTCAGGCAAACTACAGGGAAGGAACACAGCCCCACCCATCAGCAGAAAATCGGATTAAAGATTTACTGAGCATGGCCCTGCCCACCAGAGCAAGACCCAGTTTACCCCACCGCAAGTCCCTCCCATCAGGAAGCTTCCACAAGCCCCAATGATCCTCGTCCATCAGAGGGGAGACAGAATGAAAACTGCAGTCACAGAAAACTAACCACACTGATCACATGGACACCAGCCTTGTGTACTGTAATGCACAGAGAACTACATTCAATAACCTGTTGCTGCTGCTAAGTTGCTTCAGTCGTGTCCAACTCTACCCTGTAATAAATCATAAATATGAAAAAGAGTATGTATATAAGTGAGTAACTTTGCTGTACATCAGAACTAACACAACATTGTAAACCAACTATACTACAATCAAAAAAATAAACACTGAGTTAATAAATACTGAGATCCTGTCAACCATCCTCCAAAATAATAATAATAATATGGAGAAACAAAGTACCCTTTACATGGTTCCCCCAAACAGTATAATATCACACCCAGTAAACGGACATCGATCCAATTAAGACTCAGAGCCTCTCCATCACTGCAAGGCTGCTTCCATGACCCTTTCATAAACCCACCGCCTAGCGCACCTCCCACGCCCAGTCCTTCACCTGGGGCAATTGCTAATCCACTGAATATTCTCCATTCCTATAATGTTGCTGTCAAGAATGTCATGTAAATGAACTCATATAGTAGGTAGGTAACCAGAGCTTTTTCCCACTCGGCATGATTCCCTGGAGATTCCCTGGAGATTCATCCTAGTGGCACATGGATTGGTCGTTTATTCATTCTGTTGCCAAGGAAATTTCACAGTGTGCATGCTCTGTTTACCTGCCGCTCAGGAACATCTGGGTGTTTTTCACTTTTGGCTACTATGAATAAAGCTGCTGTGAACATTCTTGTGCAAGTTACTGTGTGAACCTAAGTCTTGATTTCTCCAGGATAATTGCCTAGGAACACAATTACTGAGTTGTATGGCAGCTGCCTGTTTATCTCCTTAAGAAACTACCAAATGTTTCAGAGTGGCTGTTCCGTCGACATTTTGGTCAGCAATATATAAATGATCCAATTTCTCTGCATCCTTCCTAATAACATCCAGTGTGGTCACTGTTTTCCATTTCGGTCGTTCTGATAGGTGTGCAGTAGTATCTCATTGTAGTTTCAACCTGCATTTCCTTGGTGGCTAATGATACTGAACATCTTTTGATATATTTATTTGCCACCTGTATACCTCCTTTGGTGGAATGTCTGTTCATGCCTTTAGCCTACTGTCTAATTGTTTATTTTTCACTGTTAAGTTTCAAAAGTTGTTTATATATTGTAGATACTAATTCTTTGCCAATTATGTGGTTTGCAGTGTTTTCCTCCACTCTGCAGAAGCTTTCATCTCTTAACAAGGTCTTTCATAGAACAAAAGGCTTAAATTTTGATGAAGTCAAATTTATTGGTTTTTCCTTTATGGATTGTGCTTTTGGTAGTAAGTTCAAGCTCTCTCTGACTAGTTCTAAATCCTGAAGACTTTCTCTTATAATTTTTTCTTAAAAATTTAGTTTTACACTTTATATTTTTTAAAAATATAGTTTACATTTATAGATGAGCTATTTTGATTTATACATATGTATGTATATACGGGCTTCCCTGGTGGCTTAGCTGGTAAAAAACCCACCTACAATGCAGGAGACCTGGGTTCACTTCCTGGGTTGGGACTCCTGGAGAAGGGAACAGCTACCCACTCCAGTATTCTGGCCTGGAGAATTCACGCAGTCTACGGTGTCACAAAGAGTCGAACACGACTGAGAGACTTTCACTTTCTTTCTTTCATATAAAGTTTAGGTCCAGTGCATATTTTTTCCCTGACAGATGTCTAGTTCCTCTAGAACTTGTATTGGGAGGGTGAACAGTATGAAAAGGCAAAATGATAGGATACTGAAAGAGGAACTCCCCAGGTCAGTAGGTGCCCAATATGCTACTGGAGATCAATGGAGAAGTAACTCCAGAAAGAATGAAGGGATGGAGGTAAAGCAAAAACAATACCCAGCTGTGGATGTGACTGGTGATAGAAGCAAGGTCCGATGCTGTAAAGAGCAGTACTGCATAGGAACCTGGAATGTCAGGTCCATGAATCAAGGCAAATTGGAAGTGGTCAAACAAGAGATGGCAAGGGTGAATGTCGACATTCTAGGAATCAGCGAACTTAAATGGACTGGAATGGGTGAATTTAACTCAGATGACCATTATATCTACAACCGCGGGCAGGAATCCCTCAGAAGAAATGGAGTAGCCATCATAGTCAACAAAAGAGTCTGAAATGCAGGACTTGGATGCAATCTCAAAAACAACAGAATGATCTCTGTTCGTCTCCAAGGCAAACCATTCAATATCACAGTTATCCAAATCTATGCCCTAACCAGTAACACTGAAGTAACTGACGCTGAACGGTTCTGTGAAGACCTACAAGACCTTTTAGAACTAACACCCCAAAAAGATGTCCTTTTCATTATAGGGGACTGGAATGAAAAAGTAGGAAGTCAAGAAACACCTGGAGTAACAGGCAAATTTGACCTTGGAATGCGGAATGAAGCAGGGCAAAGACTAATAGAGTTTTGCCAAGAAAATGCACTGGTCATAGCAAACACCCTCTTCCAACAACACAAGAGAAGACTCTACACTTGGACATCACCAGATGGTCAATATCAAAATCAGATTGATTATATTCTTTGCAGCCAAAGATGGAGAAGCTCTATACAGTAAGCAAAAACAAGACCAGGAGCTGACTGTGGCTCAGATCATGAACTCATTATTACCAAATTCAGACTCAAATTGAAGAAAGTAGGGAAAACTGCTAGACCATTCTGGTATGACCTAAATCAAATCCCTTATGATTATACAGTGGAAGTGAGAAATAAATTTAAGGGCCTAGATCTGATAGAGTGCCTGATGAACTATGGAATGAGGTTTGTGACATTGTACAGGAGACAGGGATCAAGACCATCCCCATGGAAAAGAAATGCAAAAAAGCAAAATGGCTGTCAGGGGAGGCCTTACAAATAGCTGTGAAAAGAAGAGAGGCGAAAAGCAAAGGAGAAAAGGAAATATATAAGCATCTGAATGCAGAGTTCCATAGAATAGCAAGAAGAGATAAGAAAGCCTTCCTCAGCGATCAATGCAAAGAAATAGAGGTAAACAACAGAATGGGAAAGACTAGAGATCTCTTCAAGAAAATTAGAGATACCAAGGGAACATTTCATGCAAAGATGGGCTCCATAAAGGACAGAAATGGTATGGATCTAACAGAAGCCGAAGATATTAAGAAGAGTTGGCAAGAATACACAGAGGAACTGTACAAAAAAGATCTTCATGACCCAGATAATCATGATGGTGTGATCACTCATCTAGAGCCAGACATCCTGGAATGTGAAGTCAAGTGGGCCTTGGAAAGCATCACTACAAACAAAGCTAGTGGAGGTGATGGAATTCCAGTTGAGCTATTTCAAATCCTGAAAGATGATGCTGTGAAAGTACTGCACTCAATATGCCAGCAAATTTGGAAAACTCAGCAGTGGCCACAGGACTGGAAAAGTTCAGTTTTCATTCCAATTCCAAAGAAAGGCAATGCCAAAGAATGCTCAAACTACCGCACAATTGCACTCATCTCACGTTAGTAAAGTAATGCTCAAAATTCTCCAAGCCAGGCTTCAGCAATACGTGAACCGTGAACTCCCTGATGTTCAAGCTGGTTTTAGAAAAGGCAGAGGAACCAGAGATCAAATTGCCAACATCCGCTGGATCATGGAAAAAGCAAGAGAGTTCCAGAAAAACATCTATTTCTGCTTTATTGACTATGCCAAAGCCTTTGACTGTGTGGATCACAATAAACTGTGGACAATTCTGAAAGAGATGGGAATACCAGACCACTTGACCTGCCTCTTGAGAAATCTGTATGCAGGTCAGGAAGCAGCAGTTAGAACTGAACATGGAACAATAGACTAGTTCCAAATAGGAAAAGGAGTACGTCAAGGCTGTATATCGTCACCCTGCTTATTTAACTTATATGCAGAGTACATCATGAGAAACGCTGGACTGGAAGAAACACAAGCTGGAATCAAGATTGCCGGGAGAAATATCAATAACCTCAGATATGCAGATGACACCACCTTTATGGCAGAAAGTGAAGAGGAACTAAAAAGCCTCTTGATGAAAGTGAAAGAGGAGAGTGAAAAAGTTGGCTTAAAGCTCATCATTCAGAAAATGAAGATCATGGCATCCGGTCCTATCACTTCATGGGAAATAGATGGGGAAACAGTGGAAACAGTGTCAGACTTTATTTCTTTGGGCTCCAAAATCACTGCAGATGGTGACTGCAGCCATGAAATTAAAAGACACTTACTCCGTGGAAGAAAAGTTATTACCAACCTAGATAGTATATTGAAAAGCAGAGACATTACTTTGTCGACTAAGGTCCGTCTAGTCAAGGCTATGGTTTTTCCAGAAGTCATGTATGGATGTGAGAGTTGGACTGTGAAGAAAGCTGAGCGCCGAAGAATTGATGCTTTTGAACTGTAGTGTTGGAGAAGACTCTTGAGAGTGTCTTGGTCTGCAAGGAGATCCAACCAGTCCATTCTGAAGGAGATCAGCTCTGGGATTTCTTTGGAAGGAATGATGCTAAAGCTGAAACTCCAGTACTTTGGCCACCTCATGCAAAGAGTTGACTCACTGGAAAAAATTCTGATGGGAGGGATTGGGGGCAGGAGGAGAAGGGGATGACAGAGGAGGAGATGGCTGGATGGCATCACTGACTCGATGGATGTGAGTCTGAGTGAACTCCGGGAGTTGGTGATGGACAGGGAGGCCTGGTGTGCTGCGATTCATGGGGTCACAAAGAGTTGGACACGACTGAGCGACTGAACTGACCTGATTCTCCCTCCATTGAATTCCTCAGCACCTTTGAAAAAAATCAGTTTGGCATATCTGTGTGGGTCTATTTCTAGGTTCTCTTTTGTTCCACTGAGGCGTTTGTCTATCCCACCACCAATACCACAGGGTCTTGACTACTTTAGCTGTATAAAGTCTTGACACGGGATAGACTGATTCCCTCCAATTTATTTACTTCTCAAAATTGTTTCAGCTCTCCTAGTTCTGTCATCTTTCCATAAATCTTAGAATATCTGTAACTACAAAACCCTCCAAAAATTTGGATAGGAATTACATTTAACCAATACATCAATTTGGAGAGAAATGGTATCTTTACCATATTGCATCTTCCAATCCATGAGTATGGTATATCTCACCATTTATGCAGAGCTTCTCTAGAATCTATTATTGGTGTTTTGTAGTTTTCCACATACAGGTCCTGAACATGTTTTGTTAAATATACACTTAAGTTTTTCAGTATGGTAAATGATATTGTATTTTCAATGTTGGCATCCATGTGTTTATTAATATTATAAAGAAATGCAATTGATTTTTGTATGCTGATCTTCTTGTGGGTTTGAAGGATGCATTTATTCTATCATTTGAAGAGTACGTTTCTTTGGATTTTTTAACACAGATAAGCATAGCATCTACAAATAGGGAAATTTCCAGTTCTTCCTTTTAGATGTGTATAATTTTTACTTCCTTCCATTGCACTGGCTAGAACTTCATTACTGTGCTGAATGAGTGGTGAAATGGGCATTCTTGCCTTATTACAGGAGGAATTATAGGTTAATTTCCTTTGAGGGACAGTATCAAGGGTTTCAATTAAGTATTGTGTATGGTATTAGTTGCATGGTTTTGTACATGGTCTTTACCCAGCAGAGAATGTTCTCCTCTACTCTTTGTTTACTGAGAGTTTTAAAATCACAAATGTGTATTGCATTGTGTCAAATGCTTTTCTGCATCAATAGATATGATCATTTTTCTCTCTCACCCTGTTTATATTGGGCATTTAAAGTGAAAGTCACTCAGTTATTTCTGATTCTTTGTGACACCATGGACTATATATATAGTCCATGGAATTCTCAGGCCAGAATTCTGGAGTGGGTAGCCTTTCCCTTCTCCAGGGGATCTTCCCAACCCAGGGATCAAACCCAGGTCTCCCACACTGCAGGCAGATTCTTTACCAGCTGAACCACAAGGGAAGCCCATATTGGGCATTACATTGATTGAATTTTTAATACTGAACCAGTCTTCCATCCTTGGACTAAACACTATTTGGTCACAATTTACAGTTGCCTTTTTATATACTGCTGAATTCTATTTGCAAATACTTTGTTAAGAATTTTTGTATCTATATTAAAAAGGGATATGAGTCTGCAATTTCCCCGTTTTTGTAGTATCTTAGTCTGCTTTTGCTATTAGGGTAATATTGGCTTCATACAATGAGTTGGGATGTGTTCCCTCTGCTTCTATATTTGGAAAGATTTATGTAGAATGTTTATTCTTTAAACACTTGGTAGAGTCTTATAATGAAACCATCTATTCCTGTCATTTCTTTCTTGGAAATTTTTAAATAAAGAAACAAAAATGCCTGGAACTGAAAAGCAATTAGAGCAAGGTTCAAGATACAATATTAATATACAAAAAAATCAATTGCTTTTTTATATACAAGTGACAAACCATTGAAATTAGAATTTAAAATAGCACCATAAATGAAATACATTAGCACCAAAAAATGAATGGTATTAGTTGCATGGTTTTGTACATGGTCTTTACCCAGCAGAGAATGTTCTCCTCTACTCTTTGTTTTCTGAGAGTTTTAAAATCACAAATGTGTGTTGCATTGTGTCAAATGCTTTTCTGCATCAATTGATATGATCATTTTTGTACTCAGACACATATCTAACAAAATATGTACAAGATATATAAGTGGAAAATTACACCTCTTTAATGTAAGAGGGGCTTCCCAGATGGCACTAGTGGTAATTAAAGAGCCCACCTGCCAAGGCAGGAGACATAAGAGACCCAGGTTCAGTCCCTGCATTGGGAAGATCCCCTGGAGGAGGGCATGGCAACCCACTCCAGTAGTCTTGCCTGGAGAATCCCATGGACAGAGTTGCCTGGTGGGCTACAGCCCATGAGGTAGCAAAGAGTGAGACATGACTGAAGCAACTTAGCACACACGTACAATGAGAGAAATCAAAGAAGACTCAATAAAGGGAGGGGTATTCCATGTTCATGTATACGAAGACTTAACTTGAAGGAAGAACTATACAGGAGGTGGTGACCAAAACCATCCCAAAGAAAAAGAAATTCAAGAAGGCAAAGCGGTTCTCTGAGGAAGCCTCACAAATAGCTGAGAAAAGAAGAGAAGTGAAAGGTAAGGGAGAAAGGCAAAAATATACCCAACTAAATGCAGAGTTCCAAAGAATAGCAGAGAGTTGTGAGAAGGCCTTTTTAATATAAAGAAAAGGAGGAAAACCATAGAATGGAGAAAATTGTGGAGATACCAAGGGAAAATGAAATGGAGGTGATAGAATTCCAGCTGAGCTATTCAAAATCCTAAAAGATGACATTGTTCTAGTACTGCACGCAATATGTCAGCAAATTTGGAAAACTCAGTAGAGGCCACAGGACTGGAAATGGTCAATTTTCTTTCCAATCCCAAAGAAAGGTAATGCCAAAGAATGTTCAAACTACCGTACAACTGCACTCAATTCACATTCTAGCAAGGTTATGCTCAAAAAACTTAGAAAGCTAGGCTTCAGCAGTACGTGAACTGAGAAATTCCAGGTGTACAAGCTGAGTTTAGAAAAGGAGGAGGAACCACAGATCAAATTGCCAACATCTCTACTGGATCATAGAGAAAGCAAGGGAATTCCAGAAAAATATCTACTTCTGCTCCATTGACTATGCTAAAGCCTTTGACTGTGTGGACACAACAAATTGTGGAAAATTCTTAGACTATCAGACCACCTTATCTGCCTCCTTAGAAACCTGTATCTAGGTCAAGAAGCAACAATTAGAACTGAACATGGAACAAGGACTGGTTCAAAATTGGGAAAGGAGTATGTCAAGGCTGTATATTGTCACCCTGCTTATTTAACTTATATGCAGAGTGCATCATGAGAAATGCTGGGCTGGATGAAGCACAAGCTGGAATCAAGATTGCTGGGGGAAATATCAATAACCTCAGATACACAGATGACACCACTCTAATGGCAGAAAGTGAAGAGGAACTAAAGAGTAGAGTGAAAAAGCTGGCTTAAAACTCAAAACATTCAAAAACCTAAGATCATGGCATCCAGTTCCATCACTTCATGGCAAATAGATGGGAAAAAATGGAAACAGTGACAGATTTTATTTTCCTGGGCTCCAAAATCACTGGACAGTGACTGTGGCCATATTAGAAGATGCTCTCCTTGTGAAGAAAAGCTATGACAAAACTAGACAGCATATTAAAAAGCAGACATCACTTTGCCAACAAAGTTTCATACAGTCAAAGCTATGGTTTTCCCAGTAGTCACATACACATGTGAGCGCTGGACCAATAGAAGGCTCTATGCCAGAGAATCGATGCTTTTGAATTGTGGTGTTGGAGAAGACTGTGAGAGTCCCTTGGATAGCAAGGAGATCAAACTAGTCAATCTTAAAGGAAATCAGTCCTGAATATTCATTGGAAGGACTGATGCTGGAGCTGAAGCTCCAATACTTTGGCCATCTGATGTAAACAGCTGACTCACTGGAAAAGACCTTCATGCTGGGAAAGATTGAAGGCAGGAGGAAAAGAGGGTGGCAGAGGACGAGTGGTTAAATAGCATCACCAACTCAATGCACATGAGTTTGAGCAAATTTCAGGAGACAATGAAGTACAGGGAAGAAAGTCTGGCGTGCTACAGTCCACGGGGTCACAGAGCTGGACACGACTGAGTGACTCAACAACAAATGTTGTTAAGATGTTAATTCTTTTCGATTATAGCTGATGTGTAGATACAACACAATCCCAATCAAAATCCTAGCGAGGTATTTTGTAAACTTATACAGAAAGGAAAGGGTTCAGAATAGCTAGTACAATACTGAAGAAAACGAACAGAGTCAAAGGACGGCCACTATCCAATTTCAAGATTTACTCTCAGGCTACATTGTCAACGAAGTATGGTACTGGTGAAAGAACAGGCAAATAAATCAATGGAACAGAATAAAGAACTCAGAAACAAATACACACAAATACAGTCCAACTGTTCTTGACAAAGAGTAGTAAAGGCAATTCAATGAAGAAGGGAAAGTCTTTTCAACAAATAGTGTTAGGTAAACTAGATACATGCAAATAAATAAAAGAATCTAGATACAGACCTTATATCCTTAATAAAAATTAACTCAAAATAATCTCAGACTTAAGTGTAAAACACAAAACTATGAAATTTCTGGTGGGCAACAGTCCATGGGGTTGCAAAGAGTCAGACATGACTGAATGACTAAGCACAGCAACACAACATAAAACTTCTATGCTATAACATGAGAGAAAATGTCTGTGAATGGCATTATTAAGAGAGGCTGGAGACTAAGAGAAAATATTTGTAAAACATAACTGATAAGAGAATTGTATCTAAAATATACAAAGCATTCTTCAAACTCAACAAAAAGAAAACAACCAAATTGTTTGCCAAAAAGTGGGCAAAAAACAAATCAGAATAAGCACCTCACAAAAGAAGGTAAACTTACAGCAAATAAGCATATGTAAAGATGCTCACCATCACATATGATTAATTGATTTCAAATTAAAATGACAGTGAAGTACGACTACACACCTGTAAGAATGGCCCAACTCCAAAACACTGACAATATCAAATGCTGATGGGGATGTGGAACACAGAAAGTCTCATTCATTGCTGGTGGTATGCAAACTGGCACAGGCACTTTGTAAGGCAAGTTGGCAATTTCTTAGGAAGCTAAACAGTCTTATCATTCAATCCAGCAGTTACACCTTTTGGTATTTACCCAAATAAACTGAAGGGATCTCCACATGAAATGGGCTTCCCTGGTGGCTCAGATGGTTAAGAATCTGCCTGCAATGCAGGAGTTCAATCCCTGGGTTGGAAAGATCCCCTGGAGACAGAAATGGCAACCCACTCCAGTATTCTGGCCTGGGAAATCCTATGGGCAGAGGAGCCTGGTGGGCTACAGTCCATGGGGACACAATTTAGTGACTAAACAACAACAGCAGGAATTGTGGAACAGCTGCAACAAAGATGAGTATTTTATTTTAAATCTCTTATAAAATTTCATGGAGAAGGAAATGGCAACCCACTGCAGTATTCTTGCCTGGAGAATCCCATGAACAGAGGAGCCTGATGGGCTACAGTCCATGGGGTCACAAAGAGTCAGACATGACCAAGTGACTAACACTACTTTCTTTCCACATGAAAACCTGCATACAGGTGTCTTTGGAAGCTTCATTCATAATTGCCAAGACTTAGAAACAACTAAGTTTCCTTCAGTAGTACGTCAATGGATATATCAATTGTGGTACATCCATATGATGAAATATTCGAAGAAGGCGATGGCACCCCACTTAATATTACTCACCACTAAAAACAAATGAGCTATCAAGAATGAAAAGACATGGAGGAAATGTAAATGCACACTGCACTAAGTGAAAGAAGCCAATCTGAAAAGGCTACATACTATATGATTCCAACTGTCTGATATTTTGGAAAAGGCAAAACTACGCTTTTTAAAAATATACTTTTATCTTTAGATCAGTTTTAGATCCATTGCAAACTTGAGCACAAAGTACAGAGTTTCCATACAGGACCTTCTCACACACACTCAGTTTCCCCACCATGAACATCTCTCACCAGAGTGGCACATTTGTTATGATGAACCTACACTGATGCATTATTATCATCCAAAGTCCATCATTCACATTAAGGTTCACTCTTGGCTAGTACATTCCATGGGTTTGGACAAATGTATCATGACATGTATCCTCATTACAATACCATACAGAGTAGTCTCACTGCCCTAAAAGTTCTCTGTGCTCCAACTTATGATCGGGAACTGAGGTTATTTATCACCGTAGAAAGACGATACCCTGCCCCTTTCCCTCTAGTAACCATAAGTTTGTTTTCTATGTCTGTGAATCTATTTTTGTTTTGCTAATAAGGAGGGATAAGTTAGGAGTTTAGGATTAGCAGACATGCACTACCATATATAAAACAGATAACCAGGACTTCCCTGGTGATCCAGTGGCTAAGACTCTGTCCTCAAAATGCAAGGGGTCCAGGTTCGATCCCTGTCCAGGGAACTAGATTCCACTTGCCGCAAGTAAGACCTGGTATAGCCAGACAGATAAATACATTTAAAAAAAACAGATAACCAACAAGAACCTACTGTACAATACAGGAAACTGCATTCAATATCTTATAATAAACTAATACAGAAAAGAATCTAAAAAGAATATATATATATAATTGAATCACTATGCTCTGGTATAGCCAGATAGATAAATACATTTAAAAAAACAGATAACCAACAAGAACCTACTGTACAATATAGGAAACTGCATTCAATATCTTGTAATAAATTAATACAGAAAAGAATCTACAAAGAATACATATATATATATATATATATATATACATGTGAATCACTAAGCTCTACACATGAAACTAACAGGAGACTGCAAATCAACTGCACTTCAATTTAAAAAGGGAGGGGGCTACTCTTTACATATGTTGCAATCTCCAACAGCACATATTACTGTTCTGCTTCCAAGGTGAATGTGACATTCCAAGCCAAATGTGCAAGACAGAAACTATCCTAATTCTATCGTGGAGTTCGGATGCAACACGGTGGCATAAAGCCCACGGAAATGTTAAGACAATTTACTGAGGATTTCAGGATATTAATTAGCTTTTTGTGACTTGGTGACTTGGTCCTTACACAAATCTGAGGCTAAATAGTTTCACTTTATTACTATTACTATTATTATTATTCTAGACTGAAGCAATGTCAGTCACCCTGCATATCAGGATCCCCACTAGCATGGGTCCTTCTGAGCCCCTAGAAGGGATCCTAGCCATGGTCACATGGTTTCACGTTTTATAAAATTTTCAAGAGTAAGGGATTTTAATTGGAATTGCTTTGAGCAGTCTCTTTTTCCACTCTGATTTCCCCTCCACTACTGGGTGGTTTGGCAGTAGCTGTAGACATTTTGGGGTAGCTACAGATCTGAAGAGAAAGTGAGCTGAGGATACATTGAGTCCTGTGAGAAATATTTATGTGATTCCTCATGACTTCAGTGTATAATTAAGTTATTGGAAGTCATCTGGTATAGTAATGTCTTCCAAAAATTGGCTTACTGCCCACTGTGTCAACTCACCTGACAAGTGACAAGAAAATACTATCTGAATAATGAATATCATCAATTGAAAGAATACTTCAGATTATCCACTGCACAAGAAAACTTAAAATGCCTTGTAATCGCACAGTTCACATGACTGGTACTTGATAAAGATTTTCTCAAATTGGAAATAACCCAGAATTTTACCTGCGATTTCATTAATGACAAGCTGTAAAGTTGAAAAATAACTTTTCTAAACTCTCAATAAGAAAATAAAATTTTAATCAACAGTGCTAAAGGAAAGCTTCATTTATCTTTCAATTCTCTCTATAGAAAATGCCATTGCAAAGTTACTGTAAAAAACATTTATAAGAAAGAAGAATTCTAGAGGTATGTTGAAAATGAAAGTGTTAATTGCTTAGTTGTGTACAGCTCTTTGTGACCCCATGGACTGTGGCGTGCCAGGCTCCTCTGTCTAGGGAATTTCTCAGGCAAGAATACTGGAGTGGGTTGCCATTTCTTCTTCCAGGGGATCTTCCTGACCCAGGGATTGAACCCAGTCTCTTATATCTGCTGCATTGGTAGGCAGGTTCTTTACCATCTGAGCCAGCAGGGAAGCCCAGAGGTATGTTAGGATATAAAATCATTTTTTAAATTATTTTTCAGAATATGTTTGAGGCTTAAATTTTGTATTTTATTTCTTCTATTTTTTCTCATTAAACATTCAACCTGAGTACTTAGTTTTGTTCAGATAATTCTATGTTCTTTTTCATAAAGGGGACTCCCAATTAGATAAATGAGTCATGCTTCTGATCCATGAACTCCCACAGAACCATGACATTTGGCTCAGGTGGGCCAGGGCTTACTGGTGGATCTAAGTCTCACAGATCCTTCAAGAAAAGTGAAGAATTCCGCTCTGGCTGAGCTCCCAGAACCTGAGAACTGGACTTGGTGACCCAACACTGCCCTGCCTCCACAGTGCTGGGGAGGAGGTGCCTCCACTGCCTTGCCCTGCCCCAGACACACCCCACGCAGGCACCTCCTTGCCTCAGTCACACACATGTCGTGTCTTGTGGGAGAGAAAGTCAGTGTGGAAGGTAGGATTCATGATGCAGGGGATGGTGAGAGTGTCAGGAGGTGCTGAAAAGACTGTGGGCACCCACAGTGACCAAAGTCCACTACACCTGCTGCAGGACAAGGATCCTTGAGGCTCCAGGTGCAGACAGGTAATTAACACCAGGCCCCAAGTCCCAGGACTCCCTGACTTGTGTCTAAACACCAAAAGGAGAGTGTAAGTAAGGCTCTGCTCACAGGTGCCCTGGACAGTTCTGGGACTGAGTCTCCTGATACGGGAGGGGCCCTGACCCCCTTAACTGGCTTGTTCATAGGAAGCAGTGCCAAGGCTGACTCCGAGGCCCTGGGAGGGACAATGCCCTGCTGCTGCCTCAGGAATTCTTAGTCTCTGGGTAAGTGTTAATCTCACCACATTAGCAAAAAAGAAAAGGGGAGTTTAACAACCTAAAAATATAGTATATGCCGAACAGTTTCTTCTTCACTCACCCACATAGTCACAGAATGTAAATTAAGATGTTTAGTTTCTAAATCTGTATATATCAACAGGATAAAAAAAAAAGGGGGGGTAACTACTATTTCAAAACCTAATCCTCTAGTAGATGAAATGTAAATTATTTGTTAGGAACACTGCTTCTGTAATCCAGTATGGGGAAAGGTGTCCTGAGGATAGACAACAGTAACAATTATTTCATATATAAAGACCACAAGGAGGCCCACAAGGACAGCACAGGAAGATCCTGAACCCACCTCCTCCCAGAGACACAGACACTATACAGCCAGGAGTGGGGCAGTGTCCTTTGAAAAAGAGCCAAACACCCACCCTGGACCTTCCAGCAGCCCCACTAAAGCTGGCAACCACGCACAGACAACGCAGGTGACTCCAGACTGTCTGTCTCTGGTGGCAGGGCACTTGCGCCCCTGGGTCCCGTGGGACTGTAAAAATCAAGATGCTTCACTGCAGGCTTCCTCCCCAGAGCAGCACATGGACGGCAGACTAAGACATACCCCATCTTCCTGCGGAAAAGGCCTGTGCACTTGTTCTGGAACCTCAGCCTGAGGGCAGGGTCCCAAACAGGCAAGGGCCCCATCTTCATGCTCTGGTTTCACCAGTAACTAATGAGCCAATCTAACAACATGGATTCCTCTAAAACTGCAACACACCCTCCTCCCTGGAGTGAAGACTAACACCACATCATGCTGGCTTGTCGTGTCACTCCAGGACCCGCTTCAGACATGTACACTCCCTCGTCCATTAAACCACTGATGTCTCTCTTGCTGGCTCCAGGCTCTTTCTTCAGCCTTGTAGCTGGGCAAGTGCAGGCCTTGTAGGGGTGTGGGGTGCCGCCCAATGCTCACTCGGCTGGAGCCCCAGTTTTTGCACTGTCACCCAGAGGACAGCTCCAGATAACCTGTCCTGCAGATTTCTGGGTCTACAGCTGCTGTCCCACAGGACTGTACACATGTGCATTCCTTAGAAAACTGGAAATAGAGCTGCCATGAAGTAGAAGTGAAGAAGTGAAGTCACTCAGTCATGTCCAACTTTTTGAGACCCCATGGACTGTAGCCTGCCAGGCTCCTCCATCCCTGGGATTCTCCAGGCAGGAATACTGGAGTGGGTTGCCATTTCCTTCTCCAGGAGATCTTCCCAACCCAGGGATTGAACCTGGGTCTCCCATATTGCAGGCAGATGCTTTACCATCTGAGCCACCAGGAACTACCATATGACCCAGCAATTCCACTGCTGGGCATACACATCGAGGAAACCAAACTGAAAGAGACACGTGTACCCCTGTGTTCGCTGCAGCACTATTTATAATAGCCAGGACATGGAAGCAACCTAGATGTCCATCAGCAGACGAATGGATAAGAAAGCTGTGGTACATATACACAATGGAATATTACTCAGCCATTAACAAGAATACATTTGAATCAGTTCTAATGAGGTGGATGAAACTGGAGCCAATTATACAGAGTGACGTAAGCCAGAAAGAAAAACACCAATATAGTATACTAACACATATATATGGAATTTAGAAAGATGGTAACGATAACCCTGTATACGAGACAGCAAAAGAGACACAGATGTATAGAACAATCTTTTGGATTCTGTGGGAGAGGGTGAGGGTAGGATGATTTGGAAGAATGGCATTGAAACATGTATATTATCATATGTGAAAAGAATTGCCAGCCCGGGTTCAATGCATGATACAGGGTGCTCGGGGCTGGTGCACTGGGATGATCCAGAGGGATGGGATAGGGTGGGAGGTGGGAGGGGGGTTCAGGATGGGGAACACATGTACACCCATGGTGGATTCAAGTCAATGTATGGCAAAACCAATACAATATTGTAAAGTAAAATAAATAAATAAATAAACAGAGAAAAAAAACAAACTACAGCCTGGGAGTCTGGCTTCCAGTCAGCCTGAAACCTGGTGCTGACCGAGATCCTTCCTTCTGGAAGTGCAGGTTTCAGCACTCCCCCAGAGACTGGGACCTGTCATGGATGGATCAGGCTGCTGTGGTGATGGTTTAGTCGCTAACGCGTGTCTGACTCTTGCTACCCCATGGACCATAGCCTGCCAGGCTTCTCTGTCCACTGGATTCTCCAGGCAAGACTGGAGTGGAGTTGGTATTTCCTTCGGGGGATCTTCACAACCCAGGAATTGAACTGGCATCTCCTACATTGCAGGCAGATTCTTTACAGACTGAGCTGTTCATCTCCTACAGAGGCCAGTCCTTCAAAACTGGGACAGAGTGGCTGCTTCAGGAAACACATAAACACTGAGATTCAAGCAAAATGAGCAAACAGAGGACTATGTTCCAAATAAAAGAGCAAGACAAAACCTCAGGGAAAAACTTTAATGAAACAGAGATTAAATAATTTACTTGATAAAGATTCAAAGCCATGGTCATAAACAGTCTCACCAAACTTAGGAAAACAATGGATGATCACAGTGAGAACTTCAACAGAGACAGAGAATGTAAGAAACTACCAAGCAGAAGTCATAACACTGAAGAACACAATTCAGTTCAGTTCAGTTCAGTCGCTCAGTCGTGTCCGACTCTTTGCAACCCCGTGAATCGCAGCACGGCAGGCCTCCCTGTCCATCACCAACTCCCGGAGTTCACTCAGACTCACATCCATTGAGTTCGTGATGCCATCCAGCCATCTCATCCTCTGTCGTCCCCTTCTCCTCCTGCCTCCAATCCCTCCCAGCATCAGAGTCTTTTCCAATGAGTCAACTCTTCGCATGAGGTGGCCAAAGTACTGGAGTTTCAGCTTTAGCATCATTCCTTCTAAAGAAATCCCAGGGTTGATCTCCTTCAGAATGGACTGGTTGGATCTCCTTGCAGTCCAAGGGACTCTCAAGAGTCTTCTCCAACACCACAGTTCAAAAGCATCAATTCTTTGGCGCTCAGCCTTCTTCACAGTCCAACTCTCACATCCATACATGACCACTGGAAAAACCATAGCCTTGACTAGACGGACATTAGTTGGCAAAATAATGTCTCTGCTTTGGAATATACTATCTAGGTTGGTAATAACTTTTCTTCCAAGGAGTAAGCATCTTTTAATTTCATGGCTGCAATCACCATCTGCAGTGATTTTGGAGCCCCCCAAAATAAAGTCTGACACTGTTTCCACTGTTTCCCCATCTATTTCCCATGAAGTGATGGGACCGGATGCCATGATCTTCGTTTTCTGAATGTTGAGCTTTAAGCCAACTTTTTTGCTCTCCTCTTTCACTTTCATCAAGAGGCTTTTTAGCTCCTCTTCACTTTCTGCCATAAGGGTGGTATCATCTGCATATCTGAGGTTATTGATATTTCTCCCGGCAATCTTGATTCCAGCTTGTGCTTCTTCCAGTCCAGTGTTTCTCATGATGTACTCTGCATATAAGTTAAATAAGCAGGGTGACAATATACAGCCTTGATGTACTCCTTTTCCTATTTGGAACCAGTCTGTTGTTCCATGTCCAGTTCTAACAATTACTTACCTGAAAAGTACCCTCAAGGGGTTCAAAAGCAGACTAGATGAAGCAAAGAAAGGATCTGTGAGCAGAGGACAGGGCAGAACTCACCCAGACAGAGAAGCAAAGAGAAAAACTTTTGAAAGGGAAGACAGCTTAAGGAATCTACAGGACAACATCAAACACACTAATACTCACATTACAGGGGTCCTGAAGAAGGGAAGGAGAAAGGAGCAGAAAACTTACTTTAAGAAATAATGGCTGAAAACTCATCTGACTTAGAAAGAAAGGAAACAGACATCCAGGTCCAGAAACCCAGAGAGTTCTAGAGAAGATGAAACCAAAGAGATCCACACTAGGACACATAATTAAAATGTCAAAAGTTAAACAGGAAAACAACTTGCTACATACAAGGCAAACTGAATAAGACTATCAGCATATGTTTCAGCAGAAACTTTGCAGGCCAGAGGGAGAGCATGATACATTTAAACTGTTGAAACTTCCAACTAAGAAGATTCCACCCAGCAAGGTTATTACTCAGAATTAAGAGAAAGAAACAATTTCCAAACAAGCAAAATCTAAAGAAGTTCATCACCTAAACCAGCCCTACAAGAAATGATAAAGGGACTTTTTTAAGCTTAAAAAAGGAGCACTGAGTAGTAACAAAAACTTGAAAGCATAAATATCATTGGTAAAGGTAAATATTCAGTATAGAGAAAATGCAGTGATTTGATCACTTACAAAGCTAGCAGGATGGTGAAAAGACAAAGTAATAAAAATTATCATAACCACACAATTAGTTAAGGAATATACAAAATTAAAAAATGTAAAATGTGACCTCAAAAACATACTGATAAAATGTAGAGGAGTTTTATAACATGTTCAAATTTAAGTTGCTACCAACTTGAAATAGAATGCCAAATAAATATATACATTTATAAATACTTATAAATATATATACTTATATCTGACAAAATACACTTTAAAACAAAGACTGTACAAAAAGACAAATAAAGGCATTACATAATGATACTGTGTTCAATCCAATAAGATGATACAAAACTTGTAAATGTTTATGCACTCAACATAGGAGCATGTAAATATAGAGCAAATATGAACAGAACTAAAGAGAGAAACTGACAGTAACACAATAATAGTAAGAGACTTTAGTATTCCCCACTTATAACAATGGTATATCATCCAGACAAGGAAACATTGGTCTTAAATGACACAGTAGACCAAATGGACTTAACAGATAAACATAGAATATTTCATCCCAAAACAGTAGAATATATATTCTTAAGTACATATGAAACATTCTTCAGGATAGATTTCATATTAGGCCACAAAACAAATCTAAATATATTTAAGAACACTGAAATCATATCAAGTAATGGTATGAAACTAGAAATCAACTGCAACATCTCAATAGCCAAAAAGCAAACAGTCCATTTTTAAAATGGGCAGAGGATCTGAATAGATATTTTTCCAGAGAAGACATACAGATGGCAACAGGCACATGAAAAGGTGCTCAACATCACTAATCAATAGGGAAATGCACATTAAAATCACAATCAGTATCACCAACTGTCAGAATGGCTGCCATCCAAAAGACAAGAAATAACAAGTGCTGGTGAGGATGTGGATAAAAGGGAACCCTTGTGCACCATTGGTGGGAATGTAAATTGGTACAGCCACTATGGAAAACAGTTTGGAGGTTTCTCAAATTATTAAAAACAGAACTACTATATAATCCAGAAATCCCACTACTAGGTATTTATCTGAAGAAAATGAAAATACTAGTTCAAAAAGATACACTCACCCTTACATTTATTGCAGCATTTTTTTATAATAACCAAGATATGGAAATCTAACTATTCATTGATGGATGAATGAATAAAGATGTGGTATATATATGTAATGAAATAAATGCTGTTGCTGTTCAGCTGCTAAGTCATGTCCAACTCTTTTCAACTCCATCAACTGCAGCACGCCAGGCTTCCCTATCCTTCACTATCTCCGAGTTTGCTCAAACTCATGTCTACTGAGTCACTGATACCATCCAACCATCTCATCCTCTGTCATCCCCTTCTCTTTTGCCCTCAATCTTTCCCAGCATCAGGGTCTTTTCCAATGAGTCAGCTCTTTGCATCAGGTGGCCAAAGTATTGGAGCTTCAGCTTCAGCATCAGTCCTTCCAATGAATATTCAGGGTTGATTTCCTTTAGGATAGACTGGTTTGATCTCCTTGCCGCCCAAGGGACTCTCAAGAGTCTTCTCCAGCACCATAGTTTGAAAGCATCACTTCTTTGGCACTCAGCCGTCTTTATGGGCCAACTCTCACATCCATACATGACTACTGGAAAAACCACAGCTTTGACTATAAAGACCTTTGTCAGCAAAGTGAATGGAAAACTACCTAGCCAGAAAAATGGAGAAAGAAAGAAAGAAAGAAAAAAGAAATCTCGCCATTTGCAATAACATGGATGGATCTCAAAGGAATCACACTAAGTGAAAAAAGTAAGGCTGAAAAATAAAATACTATATGGTTTCACTTATATGTGTAATTTAGAAAACAAATGAACAAACAAAACGAAAGTCATTGATACAAAGAACATAACAGTTGCTACAGCGGAAGAAGGGTTGCAGGGGTGTGGGGGGAAACGGGTGAAGGGTGTCAAGAGATACACACTTCCACTTATAAAATAAGTCAGTCATAGGGATATAGTGTACAGAACAGCGACTACAGGCATAACGTTGCCGAGCACACTTGACATCTGCCAAGAGAGCAAATTCTAAACGTTCTCATCAGAAGAAAGAAAAGTTGCTAAGTTTATTCAGTGACAAGTGATAACTAGACTAATCGTAGTGATCCAGGGCTGGGGCACAGAAGTGAACAGGTGATGTGCCCTGAGGGAACAGCTCCACTGAGGCTGGCAGTGCCCAGTACTGTACTGTTTTGATAACTGTAGCTTTAGTATAGTCTGAAGTCAGGGAGTGTGATTCTTCCAGCTCCATTCTTCTAGCTTCACATGCTTTTCTTCTGAATCTTCCCACTCCCCAGTAAGAGCTGTGTTTATGTGTCTGTCCTTCAGGTCCTGAGGAGCCTGTCGCTGACTTGGTGAGTGGACTGTGGTGGACAGGATGCTGATGGCTCTGGAGCCATGTCAGAATATGGAACCCAGGTCCATGCATGCCATTATGTCCACACTGCAGAGCTAACAATCCCAGATAAAAAGACCTGACACAAAGGAAAAATAAATCAGATCGTAAGGTCCACTGCAGTCCACAGGAGATACTGTCCAAAGTGTTTACAGAAACTTTACATAAACTTACAAGAAAGATGCTTGCATATGACCTAAGAGACATCCTGGGTTTGTTTCCAGGCCACTGCAATCAAGCAAATATCACAATAAGGTGAGTTATGAGAATATTTTGGATTTCCAGTGCACACAGAATTTATGTTCACACTCTACTGTAGTCTAAGTATGCAATAGCATTATGCCTGAAAACACAATGTACACACCTTAACTAAATATACCTTATTGCTAAAAAATGCTCACCATCATCTGATGATGCAGAGTTGCCAAAAACCTTCAATTTATTAACAACAACAAAAAGTGATATCTGCAAAGTGCACTAAAGCAAAGCCCAATAAAATGAGGTCTACCTGTAATTCAATAACTTCCAAAGAAAAAAGTTAACTTTCTGATCATATGTTGACTCAAACTGTTTCAAAGGGAAAAAAATTAACTTTGATGTTCATTAATAACCTTGGTTACCAAGTTACAAAATAAGAAGAAAAGCAGACCATACACAGATCTTAGCTTTTATATATGGCTGGGAAACTCTCTGAAAGTCATTTTATAATTGGAAAAAAATTCCATGCAATTTTCTTGATAAATGCAGATAAATGAAAGTAAGTTTGTAATTTTGATTTAAAACATAATTTCTGCTTCCACATAGGAAGCAGAATGCTGCAAAGAACAATGAGAAAAATCTGGATAGTCTACACAAATTGTCATTTTTGTTGAGTCTATTAGAGGGAAGCCTGGCGTGCTGCAGTCCATGGGGTCGCAAAGAGTTGGACACAACTGAGCGACTGAACTGAACTGACTGATTTAGAGGTGGGAGACTCCACAGCTACCAAATAAGCTGATTTCCAAAGGAGGGGCAGAACCTCCTGGAGAAACTTGGCTTCAGTTCGTTCCTTTAGGGTCAAGCCAAGAGAAACAAGGGGCTGCCCCTAATGGTGGCTGGAGACCTCAGATAACATGTTAGGAAACCATAAGAGGCTGAGGGATGTCCCTGGTGGTCCAGTGGCTCCCAATGCAGGGGGCCCAGGTTCAATCCCAGGTCAGGGAACTAGATCCCATATGGCACAACTAAGACCCAGCACAGTCAAATAAATAAAAATAAATAAATACATATTTTTAAAAGGACTTTAAGAAATATAGATCAATGGAACAAAACAGAAAGCCCAGAGATGAATCCATGCACCTACAGACACCTTATCTTTGAAAAGGAGACAAAAATGTCCAATGGAGAAAAAACAATCTCTTTAACAAGTGGTTCTGGGAAAACTGGTCAACCACTTGTAAAAGAATGAAACTAGAACACTTTCTAACACCATACATAAAAATAAACTCAAAATGGATTAAAGATCTAAATGTAAGACCCAAAACTATAAAACTTCTAGAGGAAAACATAGGCAGAACACTCTCTGACAAAAATCACAGCAAGATCCTCTATGATCCACCTCCCAGAGTAATGGAAATAAAAGAAAAAATAAATAAATGGGACCTAATTAAACTTAAAAGCTTTTGCTTTTAAGAAATGAAGGAAACTATAAGCAAGGTGAAAAGGCAGCCTTCAGAATGGGAGAAAATAATAACAACCAAAACAACCGACAAAGAATTAATCTCCAAAATATACTGGCAGCTCATGCAGCTCAATACCATAAAAATAAACAACACAATCAAAAAATGGGCCAAAGAACTAAACAGACATTTCTCCAAAGAAGACATACAGATGGCTAACAAACACATGAAAAGATGCTCAACATCACTCATTATCAGAGAAATGCAAATCAAAACCACAATGAGGTACCATCTCACAATGGTCAGAATGGCTCTTATCAAAAAGTCTACAAACAATAAATGCTGGAGAGGGTGTGGAGAAAAGGGAACCCTCTTACACTGTTGGTGGGAATTCAAACTAGTACAGCAACTATGAAGAACAGTGTGGAGATTCCTTACAAAACTGGAAACAGAACTGCCATACGACCCAGCAATTCCACTGCTGGGCATACATACCTAGGAAACCAGAATTGAAAGAGACACATTTATCCCAATGTTCAATGCAGCACTGTTTACAATAGCTAGGACATGTAAGCAACCTAGATGTCCACTGGCAGACAAATGGATAAGAAAGCTGTGGTACATATACACAATGGAATATTACTCAGCTATAAAAAAGAACATGTTCGATTCAGTTCTAATGAGATGGATGAAGCTGGAGCCTATTATACAGAGTGAAGTACGTCAGAAAGAAAAACACCAATACAGTATATTAATGCATATATATGGAATTTAGAAAAATAGTAATGACAACCCTATATGCAAGACAGCAAAAGAGACACAGATGTAAAGAGAATTTTGGACTGGATGATTTGAGAAAATAGCATTAAAATATGTATATTACCATATGTGAAATAGATGACCAGTCCAAGTTCAATGCATGAAATAGGGCACTCAAAGCCAGTGCACTGGGACAATCCAGAGGGATGGGATGGGGAGGGAGGGAGGAGCGGAGTTTGGGATGGGGGGACACATGTACACCTGTGGCTGATTCATGTCAGTGTATGGCAAAAACTACCACAATATTGAAAAGTAATTAGCCTCCAATTAAAAGAAATTAAAAAAAAGACAGCACTCTTAAAAAAAAAAGTTCTCATTCCAAGATAAAATATTGTATCTATAGGTGGTGTTAACTAGACTTACTATGGTGATAAATTTCGCTAGTTTGCATTATATATATATATAAAGAATCATTATGTTGCATGCCTGAAACTAATACTGTTTTATGTCAATCATGTCTCAAAAAAAATAAAGTTAAAAAGAAAAAGAAGTCTTCAAAGGCCAAGTGTGGGCCTGCAGATACACTGGGAACAGCTGAGGAGGAACCTAGTGAGCGTGCTCTCGAGGGAAATACAGAGCAAGTCAGGAGCCAGGAGGGACTGCCATGATGCCCCCACCCAGAATCATCTGTCCTATGGGCTGAGGGAAGGGCCCCAGGTCCTCCCACCCATGGGCACAGGTGAAAATCCATCGCGTTTAAAGAAAGAAACGCAAAACCCATCTGCCTCGGGGAGAAAAGGGGAAGACCCATCACTGCTGTAGGAGTAAAAGGGTCTACTACCGCGGAAAAACGGGAAACCACGTGGGGCCTGGGACCCAAGACCTACACCAGGCAGAGGAAGGGGGGCGGGGGTCCTTGTCCAGAATAAACACAGACACAAGGCAGATGTTCGCTGCGCGGGAAGGAGGAGCGGGGAGTCCCTCACTGAGATTCAGGAGCAGGTCAGCACAGGAACCCTCATGTCACCATAAGTCCCATGCTGAGGACCAGACAGTAGCCTCCACCCCTGCTGCAGGGGCAAGAGTCTAGAAGAAGCGCCTCGGCCATACAGAAATGCAGGGGCAGCTGCAGGTGAAGGGAGCGCCAGAATCACTGATGAAACCACCTGGCACCCCCACCCCCGTAAGCACAAGGGAGACACCCACATTCAGAGAGAGCAGATGCCTTAGCTACACAGACAGCAGCAGTGAAACGATAAGGCCCAAATGCTGCTCAACCCCTAGCTATACGGACTCAGCATCGCACATTAAACACCAGACAGAAGAGGCGTGATAATGAGCAGGTGAAAATAGTTCACCTCAGTCTTCTGTACTGTCCTTGTATACACAATGTTTGGCATACAATAAAAGAATTATAATTTCCAAAAAGAACTAAGAGAAAGCAATCTAGAGATAAAGCAATCAATGGAAATAGATTTGCTGGCCCAGACAGTTGAAACTGTCAAACAGGAATTTTAACATAACTGTAATTAATATGTTGGTGCATCTAGTGGAAAAGGAGGCAACAAGCCTGAATAGGTAGGAAATTTCACCAGTGAGATGAAAACCATGAGAAGGAGTAAAAGAGAAATGCTGGAAATAAACTATATGATGTCACAAATGGAAAATTCTTGTGCCAGACCAGTATGAATAGAATGAATATAGCTTCGGAAATTCAACAAGCCTGAGGATGGGTCAGTGGAAATCATGTGACTTCAAACACAAGGATAACAAAGTGGCAAAAGCGAGTCAGAGCATCCAGGGCTACAGGAACGACCAGACAGTCTGACATACACGTACTTGGAATGGTAGAAGAAAACTGAGAACTGGAAGAGAACTATCTTTGAGGAAGATAACTTTAGTCGAGAATTTTTCAGGGACTTCCCTGGTGGTCTAGTGGACTAAGGGATCTGGGATCCCAACGCAGGGGCCTGGGTTCAATCCCTGGTCAGGGAACTAGATCCCGCAACTAAGAGTTTGCATGCTGCAATTAAAAGATCCTGCATGCCACAACAAAGATTGAGGATCCTGGGTGCCACAACTGAGACCTGGAGTGGCCGAAGAAATAAGGTTTTAAAAAGAAGAATTTTCCAAAAATAAGAATAAACATTAAACCACAGTTCAGTTCAGTTCAGTTCAGTTCAGTTCAGTCGCTCAGTCGTGTCCGACTCTTTGCGACCCCATGAATCGCAGCACGCCAGGCCTCCCTGTCCATCACCAACTCCCGGAGTTCATTCAGACTCGTGTCCATCGAGTCAGTGATGCCATCCAGCCATCTCATCCTCTGTCGTCCCCTTCTCCTCCTGCCCCCAATCCACAGATCCAAGAATTCAGAGAACATTAAAAAGAATAAATACCAAAAAACAGACACTACCACAAAAAGAAGCCCACATACACCTATAGACACCATAGTTCAACTGCTGAGAGATGAAAAGCTGTACAATGTGATGAAGAGAACTCACACTGCTTATGTTACATATGGGGCTTCCTGGTGACTCAGCAGGAAAGAACCCGCTTGCAATGCGGGAGTCACAGGAGACTTGGGTTCCATCCCTGGGTCAGGAAGATCTGCTGGAGGAGGGAATGGCTACCCACTCCAGCATTCTCGCCTGGAGAATCCCATGGACAGAGAAGCCTGGTGGGTTACAGTCCATGAGGTCACAGAGTCGGACACGACTGAGTGGCTGAGCAGCCCTGCACTCGTGTTAACTATGAAAGCTGCTGAGAGAGCACAACCTAAGAATCATCAATGACAAGGAAAATTTTTCCTTTTCTTTAATTCTGTGCATATATATATATATATGATATGATGCCTATTTACTACACTTACTGTGACAATCAAGTCATGATTTAAGTCCAATCATTCCATATACCTTAAACTTACACAGTGCTTTGTGTCTATTATATTTCAGTAAAACTAGAGGGAAAAAAAACTTTTTTGAAGAAAAAAGCTTTAAGGCAGCCAGAGGAACGAGTACTTTATACACAGAAGAGCACATACAAGAGGTTCAGGACACTTCTTTAAAGAAAGCAGACTTTGAGTTCATGAGGCAGAAGGAGGATGGGAGGGACCCCCTCCTAGGGGAAGACTGGGATGTTGAGACTCGTAAGGTCACAGGCACCAAGAAGATGCAGAAGATTTACCACCCAGGGGGTTTCCTGAGGAGAGAGGGGCAGGGGCTGCCAGCCAGGCCAGCTGGCTTGAGCAGCGCAGGGCCAGTGGTGATGGAAGGGGCTCTGGCATCTGGCTGAGCTCTTGTGAGCTTCCTGCTGGCCCCAACCCTGGAGGGAGAGCGCAGGTTTTCTTACTACTTTCTTATTGGCTTTTGCCTCAGGTGTGGAGCCAAAAGGGAGGGAGGAGAGAAAGTTGTGTATGGTCCAACATCAAAAGTGGAGACTCACCCTTTACTACATGGATAGGACAGCAGACAGAAACTCAACTGACAGAGAGATGAGGGGCACTGGACATGGCAAAGATGGAGGTGACTAGAGAAGATTTTTCTTACTGTAAATCACAATGGAAGATAATCCACAGCTTCTGGTTCCAGACAAAGTACACATTTCACCCCGCTCTTCACTGTGTACAAATAAAGCTCTTCACAAACACACAGAGAAGCTGGCAGGATACTCAGGGGCAGAGAAGAGGAGGTAGGCATGGGGATCTTGACTGGAGGACAGCCAGGCAGCGTGTTCTTCTGACAGATCCTTGCCTGGGAGTCACAGGGGCCACAACCCACAAATGCCAGCATGCCCTGTACAGGCCAACAGCCTCCAAGAGGAGCCTCTTCTCTCTGCCCCAAAGCCTTGACAAAGGGCAGTCCTGCAGGACAGAACCCACTCACTGCAGAGGAAACCTCAAAACAGCCACTCCACCCCCACCCCACCCAACACTGCAGCCAGAGGGATGGACAGCAGGCAGAGCTTTGGTGCCCTATGCTGACAAGGGTCTCTCCATACTGGAGCAGGGCCGTGGAGACTGGGGAAAGCTCTGTGACCACCCCTGCCTGCAGGCAGAGGTGACCTGTCAACTGTTCTATCCTACACTAATGTGAGCAGAGGCACAGACTTGCTCCACATCTCACCCCACACAAACTATGGAGGGTCCCCGGCTACCATTTCTGTCTCCCATCAGCAGGCAGCACTACTGCAGAGACTGGCAGACTCACCCTCACTCGGCAAACAGGAACAAGGAGGCAGCACCCGCTCCCTCCCCGTTGGGGGGAGGGTTCAGGATGACGGAGGGGAAAGAGCTCGAGACAGGGACAGTAGATCTGTGCATGGAGTCCTGGGCAGACCCCCAAACAGCCCAGACATGACGAGCCAGAACGAGCACATCAAAGGACTGAAGAACTGCACTCCACGTCAAATGCCGGCCTCTGGGGAGCACACAGATGAGCAGGACAGCGTTGTGATCCGACTGGCCTCTGCACTGCAGCCCACAGAAGTGTGCCAGAACACGCATTCTGACCCCAGCTGGCTGAGTGCCTGCTAAACAGCCTGAAATGGAAACTGGGACCTCATAAACTAACACTCAATTTGTCCTGGCACATCCTACAATTACTCATCATAGTAAGATCCGGAAAATCTCAACTCGAATGGGAAAAAGCTATTAGCAGAGCCAACACCAAGATGATACAGAGGCTGTAATTACCTGACAAGAATTTTACAGGCACTATCATAAAAATGTTCCAAGGCACATACACTAAATCTGGGAAAAGAGGAAAAAATAGAAATTTTGTGAAGAAAATGAAGACTTAAGAAGAACTCAAAAACAACTTGAGAACTGAAAAAAAAAAATGAAAATGTAAAACTCACTGAATGGGCTGAACAGCAGGTGGAGGTGACATTTGAAAGAATCCGTGAACCGGAAGACAGAAAAACAGAAATTATCCAATTTCAACAGGGAGAGAATAGATTTTGAAAATGAACAGAATCTCAGTAACAATATGTGGGACAAGAAAATGATCTAATATTCTTGTCATCGGAGACCCAGCAGGAGAGAATGAGTGTAATGCTGAAAAAATAAAGAAATAATGACTGAAAACTTAGCAAATTTGAAAAAGAAACTTACACATTCAAGAAGCTAAGCAAACCCTAAACAGGATAAGCCGAAAGAAACTTATGCCTGGATACATCATAATCAAATTCCTGAAAAAGAAACACAAAGAAAAATCTTGAAAGCCACCAGAAACAAATGATGTGTTACTTGGTGTGAACAGTAAAACTATTACTGTGACAGCATGTATCTCATTAAAAATCACGAACTCCAGAAAGAAGCATTTTTCAAGTGCTGAGAGAAAAAAAGCTGTCATCAAGAATTCTATATTTAGCAAAACTATGTTTCAAGGACAAAGGTGAAATAAAGGTATTCTCAGAAGGGAATCTAAGGAATTTGTTGTTAGCAGACCTGCTCTAGTAAAAACAAACAAAACAAATGCTATAGGAAGTTCTTCAGATGGAAAGGAAGGAAGCCTGGAACCTGAGGAGGGAGGAGCAGCAGAAAGGGCACGTCAGTCTTCCACAGTTGTAAAATGTGGATGGTTCAGAAGGACTCTTGTGGATCTAGAGTCTGAGTGGCATAGCAGGCTCTCTGTCTCAGCATCTCACCCCAGGCTGCACTCAAGTGCCATGGGGCTGTGCTCCTTTTGGGATCTTGAGGTCTTCCTCCAAACTCACATGGTTGTGGAAAGAACTGGATTCCTCAAAGCTGTAGGACTGCAGCCCTCAGCTCCTGCAGTCAGCCACATGCTCCTTGCCCCCTGGCCCTCTACGGACAGCTCACATCACAGTAGCCGGTCCTACCAGGGCTCCTGTGACCAGGTTATACCACCTGAAGCAAGGCATGAGTCCCTTGCTCAGTGGAGTCAGTGAAGCCCCACAGGAGCGCTGCATGCACCCCAAGCTGGACTTGCACACTATACTCAAACAGAAAAAGGACTTAAATGGGAGTAATATCAAACAGGTCTTGCAACACAATGCCAGAGAGGTGGCCAGGGCACAAAGCTACTTGCCACACCACAAACCAACAGCTTGAATGAAAAAAGATAAACAAAAGGCACCAGCGCTGAGATTACTTGGAGGTTGGAATTAATCTGACAAGGATTTAAAGCAGTCATGATAAAGATGCTTCAGTGAGCAATTATGTACACACTTAAATAAAAAACAGGAAAACGTCAGCAAATAAACAGAAGACATAAAAACAGAACAGAAGGGAAATTATAGAACTAAAAAAACATGATAATTAAAATTAAAACTCTCTGGACAATTGTTCAGAAGTAAATTGGAGATAGTAGAGGAAAGAAGCAGTGAGTGCAAAGACACTAGAAATTTCCAATCTGAACAACAGAGAGAATATAGACTTTAAAAAAGAAGAAGAAAAATAGCGCCTCAGGAACTTGTGAGACGATTACCAAAAAATCTAACAACTGTATCATTGGAGTCTTGAGAAAAAAGGAGAAAGAGTATAAAGCTGAAAAAAATATTTGAATAAAAATGACTGAAAATAATTTTTTTAAATTCAACTAATCCAAAAGTAGGCAGGAAAAGATGAAAAAGAAGACAAGGAACAGATGGAACAAACAGAAAATAAATAACCTGGTAGACTTAAATCCAATTCTATCACTAGTGATGTTAAATGTAAATAATCTAAAATACTCAATTAAAAAGGCAGAGATTGTCAAATTAGATAAAAAAATCAAAACCGAACACATGCATCTAAAAGAAACTCAATTAAATATGAAGACATATAAATTCAATATAAACATAAAAATTAAATTAGAAAACTTTTATAAAAGTAAAAGGATGGAAGAAGATACACCACCAGGCAAACACTAATAAATAGTATAACATTAGTATAATAGTGGTTATATTAATCTCAGAAAAGTAGACTTCAGAAGAAGGAATATTACGAGTGATAAAGATGAACATTACAGGATAATGAACGGGTCAATTCATCAAGAAAACATCATATATCCCTCAAAAAGTTATAAAGAATTACTATATGATCCAGGAATTCCACTTCTGGGCATATACCCCAAATAATTCAAACAGGGATTCAAACAGCTATCTGTACACCAGTGTTCATAGCAGCATTATTCACTGTAGCCAAAAGGCATGTGAAGTGAAGTCTCAGTCCTGTCCAACTCTTTGCAACCCCATGGACTGTAGCTTACCAGGTTCCTCTGTCCATGGGATTTTCCAGGCAAGAATCCTGGAGTGGGTTCTTTTAAACAACCCAAATTTCCATCAACAGATGAATGGACAAACAGTGGAATGTTATACAACCTTTAAAAGGACTGAATTCTGGGGCTGCCCTGGTGGCTCAGTGGTGAAGAATCCACCTGCCAATGCAGGAGACACAGGTTCGATCGAATCCAGGAAGATCCCACATTCCAAGGAGGAACTAGGTCCGTGAGCTACAACTATAGAGCTTGGGAGCTGCAATTACTGAGCTTATGTGCCACAACTGAAACCCATGCACTCTAGAGCCTGTGCTCCTCAACTAGGGAAGCCACTGCAATGAGAAGCCTGTGTACCACAACTTAGCGAACAGAAACAGAGGAGCCCCTGCTCACTACAACTAGAGCAGTATTTTGAGCATTTTTAAAAAAAATATTCAGAGGTTAAAAATCAAAACCTGGCGCCATTTTCCCCTTTCTGAGCAACACCTCACTCTTGGAGCTACAGGTAGTTTGCTGTGAAATTAGTTCTTTAAGCAAAAGCCATCTTGTGTGAATCAGCTAAGAAGGCTAGGAAGACAAATCCACACGCAGAGTGTGTCTATTCCACAAGGATAAATCAATACCCCTGTCCAACAAGTCCAATAAGTCAATTGGAAGGAGTGGTCCAATGGAATCAACAACCTTGTGCTCACAGATCTGTTCTTCCCTGGTGGCTCAGAGGTAAAGAATCCACCTGCAGTGTGGGAGACGCACGTTTAATCCTTGGGTCAGGAAGATTCTCCTCAAGTAGGAAATGGCAACCCACCCCAGTATTCTGCCTGGGAAATCCCACAGGCAGAGGAGCCTGGCGGGCTATAGTCCATGGGGTTGCAAAGAATGTAACATGACTGAGCAATGAACACTTTTACTTTCTCCTATCTGTACACAAGAATAGAAGCTCTAGGACAGGAAGCACTTGCCCTCTGCTCTATCTCTAGTGCCCAGAAGGGTGCCTGACACATATCAGGGCCTCAGTATCTATTAGCTGAATGAATACACTCATGCGCCTTACAGCACACACACACACACAAAAGCAGTTTGTCTTCTATTTCCTGAGTCACGTTTTCTGCAAGATGAGCTCTTCCTCTTTCTTTCCAAGATGTTCCTTTCTCCTTTTTCTTTCTTCTGAGTTCTCCTGTTCCCTCTGCTATAGTATATACAGTTGCTGTACCATTTTCTAGCTTTACTGAGATAATAAGACATAAAGTTAATCAGCCTAAAATATACCTGAGTCTTTCATTCGGTATCATGTTTTGCAGGTTTCAGTTCAGTTCAGTTCAGTTCAGTTCAGTTGCTCAGTCATGTCTGACTCTTTGCGACCCCATGAATCGCAGCACGCCAGGCCTCCCTGTCCATCACCAACTTCCAGAGTTCACTCAGACTCACGTCCATCGAGTTCGTGATGCCATCCAACCATCTCATCCTCTGTCGTCCCCTTTTCCTCCTGCCCACAATCCCTCCCAGCATCAGAGTCTTTTCCAATGAGTCAACTCTTCGCATGAGGTGGCCAAAGTACTGGAGTTTCAGCTTTAGCATCATTCCTTCTAAAGAAATCCCAGGGCTGATCTTCAGAATGGACTGGTTGGATCTCCTTGCAGTCCAAGGGACCCTCAAGAGTCTTCTCCAACACCACAGTTCAACAGCATCAATTCTTTGGTGCTCAGCTTTCTTCACAGTCCAACTCTTACATCCATACATGACCACTGGAAAAACCATAACCTTGACTAGACGGACCTTTGTTAGCAAAGTAATGTCTCTGCTTTTCAATATGCTATCTAGGTTGGTCATAACTTTTCTTCCAAGGAGTAAGTGTCTTTTAATTTCATGGCTGCAGTTACCATCTGCAGTGATTTTGGAGCCCAAAAAAATAAAGTCTGACACTGTTTCCACTGTTTCCCCATCTATTTCTCATGAAGTGATAGGACCTGATGCCATGATCTTCGTTAATGTTGAGCTTTAAGCCAACTTTTTCACTCTCCTTTTT
Source organism: Oryx dammah (assembly GCF_014754425.2). Taxonomy (NCBI): domain Eukaryota; kingdom Metazoa; phylum Chordata; class Mammalia; order Artiodactyla; family Bovidae; genus Oryx; species Oryx dammah. The sequence continues at coordinate 40,287,710 of NW_024070200.1, forward strand.
CACTTTCATCAAGAGGCTTTTTAGTTCTTCTTCACTTTCTGCCATAAGGGTGGTGTCATCTGCATATCTGAGGTTATTGATATTTCTCCCGGCAATCTTGATTCCAGCTTGTGCTTCCTCCAGCCCAGCGTTTCTCATGATGTACTCTGCATATAAGTTAAATAAGCAGGGTGACAATATACAGTCTTCATGTACTCCTTTTCCTATTTGGAACCAGTCTGTTGGTCCATGTCCAGTTCTAACTGTTGCTTCCTGATCTGCATACAGGTTTCTCAAGAGGCAGGTCAGGTGGTCTGGTATTCCCGTCTCTTTCAGAATTGTCCACAGTTTATTGTGATCCACACAGTCAAAGGCTTTGGTATTGTCAATAAAGCAGAAACAGATATTTTTCTGGAACTCTCTTGCTTTTTCCATGATCCAGTGGATGTTGGCAATTTGATCTCTGGTTCCTCTGCCTTTTCTAAAACCAGCTTGAACATCTGGAAGTTCACAGTTCATGTATTGCTGAAGCCTGGCTTGGAGAATTTTGAGCATTACTTTATTAGCGTGGGAGATGAGTGCAATTGTGCGGTAGTTTGGGCATTCTTTGGCATTGCCTTTCCCACCTCCAAAACATGTTTTAGCATATATCAGTACCTTATTCCTTTCCATGACTGAACAGTATTGTATTGTTCGGATAGACCACATTTTCTTAACATGTTACCCATCACTGGGGGCTCCCCAAGTGGCATCAGTGGTAAAGAATCCACCTGCCGATTCAGGAGATACAAGAGATAGGGGTTCAATTCCTGGGTAGGGAAGATCTCCTGGAGTAGGTAATAGCAACCCACTCCAGCATTCATGTCTGGGAAATCCCATGAACAGAGGAGCCTGGTGGGCTGCAGTCCATGGTGTCACAGAGAGTTGGGCACGACTGAACGACTAACCACACCATGTGATCACTTGGTGGACATTTGGCTTGTTTCTACTTTTGACTATTATGGATATTGCTGCTATGAGCAAGTTTTTGCATATACCTATATTTTCTTTTTTTGGGGGGGGGATGTATTTAGAATTCACGAGTCAAAAACAGTTAACTCCATGTTTGAAATTTTTTAAGAACTGCCAGACTGTTTTACAAAGTGGCTGCAATCGTTTTCCATTCCCACCAGCAATATATGACAGTTCCAATTTCTCCCCATCCTAATTCTTGTTTCACTGTCCTTCCTATTGCAGTTATTCTAGTGGATATGAAGCTGTTGTTCCTTTTTATCGTGTTGTTGCATGATGTGGGCAACCTCATGGTATTGAGTGAACAGATCAGCCTGCTTGTTTCCTCTCTGAGCAGTGTGAAAGCCATATTTTGTGTTCCACGTAATGCTCTGGAGCCTGACTGCCAGAGGCGATGTGGGAAGAGCTCAGCTGAGACTGTTTTTCCTGTAGTATCTGATCTCTCGTCTCTTCACCAAGGTTTTCTAAATGTCCCTGGCAGCGTTTCCTGGCCCCTGTGTAGGAGGTGATGCCATAACCTCTGGTGAACATACCAGGCTCTGGATCCATTCTCTGGCTCAACGTGGAACCCCCAGCTCCATCAGAGTCCATCCTGGTTGCTCTCCAGCTGCCCTGTTCACCACACCCCTCCCCCGCGGACAGGGAACGATAAGGACACTCAACCCACTCCCAGCTAGCCGCTGTCCTGAGGCAGAGTCCCCAGACCGTGATGATTCACCACCACTACCACTTGCAGGAGTAACCCGGCACACACGAGCAATAACTTTTTCTTCTCTTACCGTTTCTGGAATTTTTTTGCGGCGGGGGTAGGTGGGGGTTGTCTTTTTCCTCGTCTCCTGCCAGGTTTATTTGTTGGCTTGTTCTTTGTGGCAAGGAGGCGCCAGTTTAACCACCTTTTGTCTCACTTAGTATTTGCAAAGGGAGATGCTCTGATCCTGCTGCTCTCTCCAGAAGGTCTTAGCAATGCGTTTAGGTCTCTAGCTTACTCTTTAGCTTAGTCCTGAGATGCTGGGCCACAAGAGAGACCCTGAGCCCTGCTCTCCTGCAGTCTCAGTAAACCACGTCCAGTGTCTTAATCAAAGCTGCCTCCTCCTGTGTAAAAGCATGCTTTTAAAGGACAATTTCCATACTTCAAATCCAAGAATTTATATCGAACCGCATACCCTCTAACCTTCTTATGAGAGTTCACACACTTTGGCTTGGACAGAGGGAAACTTGAGCACACGTGAAGGAACCTGCCTGCTTTTTCAAGCTCTCCTGACATATCTGAAAAGCAGCATCAGTTACAGCGTGCTTTGCATTCACTGCTAACGGAATGAATCAGAACTATCTGCAAATTTCTTACCTGATCATGTGCCAAAAATAAATGCAATTCTGGCACAAAGTACTTTAAAAGTGAAGAAAGCAAAGTTGTGTGGCATACAGAAGACATCTTTACATTTTAAATCTGAAGTGTAAAAATCTATTCTTTTCCTTTTTGGCTGCACAGTGAAGCATGTGGGATCTTAGTTCCCCAACCAGGGATCAAACCCACGCCCCCTGTGGTGGAAGCATGGAATCTTAACAACTGGACTGCCAGAAAAGTCCCTTGAAACATAAAATCCTCTAAAAATTTTTATAGGCACCATAAACCAATGCTCCTCAGCAATTTGCAGGAATCAGATTCACATGGTGCTGTGGCCAATATTTATTTAGAGCCAACTTCTGTATGTCGCCACCCTGCAACCGTCTCACCCGCCAGAGTCCAGAATCCCACTCAGGTGCTTCAGTACCTGCAAGACTCCTATGGCATTCATTCAGCAGCGAATATGAGGGCCACTGTCTGCATGCTGCTGCGCTGGGGAGAGCGATGTGGCGAGAGCAATAAATAACACACCACCTGCCCACCAGAAGTTACTGAGGTGAGTGCAAGAATGCTGACAAAGCAAGATAGACGTTCTTCAAAGTAACGACACACGGTGTGCTGCAGCGATAAATTCTGAATTTCTAGAGTACCGTCATCTGAAGGTGGTGACCAACATGGTGCCCAGCCTGTGATGAGCTTCCCCATGTAACAGCCTCTGATCAGAGTTCCCACAACAGGGGAACAGAGTCTAAAGGTCAGACCCAAACAAGACAGTTGGCTGTCAGCTGAGGCCCCTGCAACTGACTAGAGATCACCCCCACCCTCTCTGCTGCCCTTTGAACATGCCGTTCTATTAGACTTCCTTCAAGTTAGGCAGACCAAAATGGAGGAAGTCTTGTTCAGGCTTTAGAAGCAGGAGAGCAGACCTCTAAGCTGCCTGGATTCTGCCTCTGTGACAGAGCGCAGCAAGCACAGAGCTTAGCAGCCACTGCTGTGCATCATTATTCTGCACCCTGTTACCAGGCAATGGGCCCTGCTCAGCTATTGGTCAGTGCCTCTTAGCCAGGATAGAGACCCTGGAGGGTGACAGCTGTGCCTTGGGATCTCGCTCTTTCTTGTCGGGACAGACAGTAACATTCGTTTGGTGGAGATTTACAGGAATATCATTACCTGACCATCACTGGACCTCAAGAACAAAGGATCTGAAACCAAGAAATCTTCACAGCTAACCACGCCCCTCCCTGCCTTTTGCTTTATAAAGGGCTCTGCTAAGTTTTCAGTAACTTTGGGGTTCTTAGGGCATAAGCCACCCGTCTCCTTGCATGAATCTGTAATAAACCTTTCTCTGTTCCAAACTCCAGTGTTTTGGTATTGTTTGATCTCACTGAGCACTGCGCACACGGACTTGGGGTTCTGCTAACACCTGGATTCTGTGCCTGCCGGCATGTGTGGCAAGTCAGGCAGCACTTTAGATTAGGAAGGGAGTAGGTCTTGAATTTTTGAGTCCCTGAGGATCTGGTCAACCACCTCCCACCTCCCTACCCCCCGCTCCAGAATCTAACAAAGTCCTATGATTCACAATGTGAAAAGAACAGCATTGTAAAAAGGTTGAAGTTAACCAGAGCTGCATTTTTGCGCACAAACTGATGAAATCACTTTGCAGCCTGGGATCACATGTGACAGCCCTGGAACTGTCTCACCCATGGAATGGACACGCTGCCCAAGACCCTCTCCCACCTGGGACTCCAGACTGCTGTAACAAGGAATTTCCCACAACTGTTAAGTCTGGCTGTAGGTCAGCCCAATCTAGTGATGAGTATGCTGTTACTTCTATTGTTTCTATTTATATTTTTAATGACTGTACACTGAAATTGTTAAAAAAATCTATAAAAAATTGAAATTATTTATGTGTGTAACGAGTGGTTTGTTTTGCTAACAAACCCTTCAAACTTAGGTTCGAAATTAATCCTTCACAATTAGAACTACTGGCAAAATAAGGCCCATGTATGAATTCCATGGTATAGTCCATGGGGTCGCAGAGTCAAACACAACTGAGCAACTCTCTTTCACATGAGTTCCTCATTCATAACTTTTGAGAACCTCTTCATCTTCCCACTAGTTCTCTGAGGCCATTGGCTCCATCAAATCCTTGATAGGAACTATCCCCAATTTGCTTATATTCTTTAGGTTCCTTTAGGTGTTGTTTTTAGTCACTAAGTCACATCCAACACTTTTGAGACCCCATGGTCTAACCTACCTGGCTCCTCTGTCCATGGGATTCTCCAGCAAGGATTCTGGAGTGGGCAGCCATTCCTTTCTCCAGGGGGTCTTTCCAACCCAGGGATCAAACCCACATCTCCTACATTGTCAGGCAGACTCTTTACCACTGGTTGACCAAGGAAGCTGAGGTCTGCATGTAAAATGGCTTAGGAAGAAGTTCATCCATTGTCTCTTGTGCATTCAGAGTCTTTTCAGTTTTCACCTTTCAAACACTGGACACTGGTCATTTAACTCAAGACCCCAAAGCCATACAGATGGCCAGCAGTCAGGATACACACTGCACACCGCCAGCAGTTCCTGTCACTTCCCCGCTCCTCCTCATGTGGGGGTAACAGCAGTGGAGATTCTCTTCTATGCAGAGCTGAATATGGAGCGGATTCTTGGGAAATCTTTACCATAATTAACAAAGGCCCTGCTTCCTGGCAGGACAGGTCCTCCTGGAAATACCTGCTCAGCCCAGTCTCAAGTACCCAGGTCGGGTAAGAAAGTGTCCTGTCTCTAGAAAAGAAAGTCTCATGCAACCCAAGCTGCTCACCTGAAGTGCTGCCTGTTCCATGCCCAGGCTCATGGTCCCAGGAAAAAACAAGTCAAAACTGGCTGCTTCTGGGAATATGACAGGAAAGCAACTGTAATGGGGAAGCCCCACCTAGTGTCCAGGGCTGGAACTGCTACTTGACCAGACCAATACACACCTGCCCATACACAACTCCTGGTTCCTAAAGGGCAAGTAGGACCTTCCTTGGTGGTTTCAGTGGTAAAGAATCCACCTGCAATGCAGCAGAGTGGGTTCGACCACTAGGTCAGGAGTATCCCCTGGAGGAGGAAATGGCAACCCACTCCAGTATTCTTGCCTGGGAAATCCCATGGACAGAGGAGCCTGGCAGGCAGAGTTGGACATTACTAAGCAACTAAACCACCACCACAAAAGAGTGTTATAGCACCAAATGATTCAGTTCCCCTTTCAGGTAAACTATAATTTATTCTGGCAAAGAAACATGTTTTTGTCACCTGAGGTTTATGGAGATATCCTCAAAAATATTTTATAGCTAAATATTTGACAACCTGGTTAATTACATCTGGCTACTGACACAGATGTTTAAAAAGTAACACTCTGCTGTCATGGTGGGCTTGCTAAAGATCACTGGCCTTGTCTACATGAGAGGCTAAAAATACTATTCACAGATTCTTGATGTTCTTCCACAAATCCCTAAAAATGAAGCATACAGAAAGTATACAGGGCTTCCCTGGTGACTCAGTGGTGAAGAGTCATCTGCCAATGTAGTGGACAAGGGTTCAATTCCTCGTCTTGGAGGATCCCACATGACGTGGGACAACTTAGCCCATCACCATAATCACTGAGCCTGTGCTCTAGAGCCTGGGAGCCACAACTACTTAAAACCAAGAGCCCTACAGCCTGTGCTCTGCAATAAGAGAAGCCACTGCACTAGCCCCTGCTCTCTGCAACTAGAGAAAAGCTCATGCAAAAATGAGGACATGGCACAGCCAAAAAAATTAAATTATCATTTTTTTAAATTTAGAAAAGCATACAGAACAGATTACAAATGAGAAGCTGAGTATGGTCAAAGCCGAACCAGATGTTAAGACACTAGAAGAGCAACTTCAGGGAGGCCAAATAGAAGAGGTGATTCTTCAGGCTGAAAATAAACTAAGTCTGGGAAGAAAAATGGTTCGGTGGAAATCACAGGAGTCTTTAGTGGAAGAGCCTCCTGTCAACCAATGGAAATGGTCAACATAAATATGGTTAAATGACTTGTGTGTTGATGGGAAACTGATGTAAATAAATACTGTTATATCAGGAAAATAGCAACACATACCCAATTTAAAGCTCAACATTCAGAAAACTAAGATCATGGCATCTGGTCCCATGAAATGATGGGAAATAGATGGGGAAACAGTGGAAATAGTGTCAGACTTTATTTTCTGGGGCTCCAAAATCACTGCAGATGGTGACTGCAGCCATGAAATCAAAAGACGCTTACTCCTTGGAAGAAAAGTTATGACCAACCTAGATAGCACATTGAAAAGCAGAGATATTACCTTGCCAACAAAGGTCCATCTAGTCAAGGTTATGGTTTGTCCAGTGGTCATGTATGGATGTGAGAGTTGGACTGTGAAGAAAGCTGAGCACCAAAGAATTGATGCTTTTGAACTGTGGTATTGGAGAAGACTCTTGAGAGAGTCCATTGGACTGCAAGGAGATCCAACCAGTCCATCCTAAAGATCAGTCCTGGGTGTTCATTGGAAGGACTGATGCTGAAGCTGAAACTCTAATACTTTGGCTACTTCATGCAAAGAGTTGACTCATTGGAAAAGACCCTGATGCTGGGAGGGATTGGGGGCAGGAGGAGAAGGGGATGACAAAGGATGAGATGGCTGGATGGCATCACCGACTTGATGGATGTGAGTTTGAGTGAACTTGGGGGGTTGGTGATGGACAGGGAGGCCTGGCGTGCAATTCATGGGGTTGCAAAGAATTGGACACGACTGAGTGGCTGAACTAAAATGAATCCAATTTAAAGAGAAATATGCAAAAAAGCCTGTAAATGTTTTTAAAGAAAGTTATTAAAACCCAAAAAGACCTACAAAAACAAACGTGAAACAATTCATAAAATGGAAATAAAAATATACATATCAATAATAACCCCCAAAATAAAGGAATTAAATGCTCCAACCAAAAGAAACAGACTGAATGGATACAGAAACAAGACCTGTGTATATGCTGTCTGCAGGACACCCACTTCAGACTTAGGGACACATAAAGACTGAAAGTGAGTAGATGGAAAAAGATATTCCATGCAAATGGAAATCAAGAAATAGTTAGAGTCTTTATCACATAAAACAGAATTTAAAATAAAGACTGCTACAAGAAACAAAGAAGGACACTACATAATGATCAAGGGATCAGTCTAAGACAGTGATTAATGACTGCATATACAGATCCAACCAACACAGTAGCACTTCAACATATAAGGCAGACGCTAACAGCAATGACAGAAGAAATCAACAGTAACATAGAAATAGTGGGGAACTTTTAACACCCTATTTACATCAATGGACAGATCATCCAGACAGAAAATCAGTTAAGGAAACACAGGCCTTAAATGACACATTAGGTGAGATGGACTTAATTAAAAATTCCACCCAAAAGCAGCAGAATACACATTCTTTTCAAGTGCACTCAGAACACCCTCCACGACTGACCACATGCTGTCACAAAGCAAGCCTCAATAAATTCAAGAAAACTGAATATCAAGCATATTTTCTGACCACAATATCAAGAGGCTAGAACTCAACTACCAGGAAAAACCCACAAACACCACAAGTGGAGACCAAACAATATGCTACTAAACAACCAATGGATCACTGAAGAAATCTAACAGGAAATCAAAACTACCTAGAGACAAATGAAAACAAAACCACAACAATCCAAAATCTGTGGGATGCAACCAAAGCATTTCTAACAGGGAAGTATACAGCGACACAAGCTTCCCTCAGCAAACAAGAAAAATCTCAGACAAACAACCTAAACTTACACCTAAAGCAATAAAATACAAAAACAAAAAACAAACAGACAAAAAAAAAACCACAACAAACTTAGTAGAAGAAAAGAAATCATAAAGATCAGAGCATAATTAAGTGAAATACAAATTTTAAAAACAGAAAAGATCAACAAAACTAAAAGCTGGTTCTTTGAAAAGATAAACAAGATTGATGAACCTTTAGCTTGACTCATAAAGAAAATGAGGTAAGGGGCCCCAATCAATAAAATCAAAAGTGAAAAAGGAGAAAACTACAACTGACACCAGAGAAATACAAACAATCGCGTGAGACTATTACATACAACTATATGCCAAAAAAATGGACAACCTGGAAGAAATGGACAAATTCTTAGGAAAACACAACCTTCCAAAACAGAACCAGAAAGAAACAGAAAATATAGACAGATCAAGCACAAGTAATCAAATTGAATCTGTGATTTAAAAACTTCCAACAAACCAAAGTCCAGGACCAAATGCCTTCACAGGTGGAGTCTAACATTTACAAAAGAAATAATACTTATCCTTCTGAAACTCTTTCCCAAAAACTGGAGAGAAAGGAACACTCCAAAACTCTTATGAGGCCAGCAACACCCTTATCTCAAAACCAGAGATTTCACAAAAAATAGAAAATTAAAGGCCGATTATCACTGATGACCAAAGAAGCAAAAATCCTCAGCAAAATAGTGGTAAACCGAATCCAACAGTACAGTAAAAGGATCCCACACCATGCATGATCAAGTGGGATTCATCCTAGGGACGCAAGGATTTTTTAATATCCACAAATCAGTGTGATGCACCAAATAAAGAGACTGCAGGAAAAAACATGATTATCACACTAGATGCAGAAAAGTGTTTGATAAAATCTAACATTTCTGATAATAACTCTCCAGAAAGTGGTTATAGAGGGAACCTACCTCAACATAATAAAGGCCATACATAACAAGCCCAGAGCCAACATCATACTTAACAGTGAAAAGCTGAAAGCATTGCCTCCAAGATCAGGAACAAGACAAAGATGCCCTCTCTCACCACTTTCATTCAACAGTTTTGGAAGTTCTTGTCACAGTAGTTAGAGAAAAAAAATAAAGAAATAATAAGGGCTTCCCAGGTGGCTCAGATGGTAAAGCGTCTGCCTGCAATGCGGGAGACCTGGTTTTGATCCCTGGGTCAGGAAGATGCCCTAGAAAAGGAAATTGCAATCCACTCCACTATTCTTGCCTGGAAAATTCCATGGACGGAGGAGCCTGGTGGACTATACAGTCCATGGGGTTGCAAAGAATAGGACACGACTGAGCAACTTCACTTCTACTTCCAAACTGGAAAAGAAGTAAAACTTTCACTGTTTGTAGATGTGATACTATAAGCAGAAAATTGTAAAGGCACTACCATAAAACTACTAGGGCTCATCAATGAATTTGGTAAATTTGAAGGATACAAAATTAACATACAAAAATCTCTTGCATCTCTATAAACTATCAGTGAAATATCAGAGAGAAATTAAGGAAACAATCCCATTTACCACTGCATCAAAAAAAATACATTGAAATAAACCTACCTAAGGAGGCAGAATGCCCATACTCCAAGGACTGTAAGATGCTGATGAAAGAAACTAAAAACCACAAACACAAATGAAAAGATATGCCACATTCTTAGACTGGAAGAATCAATAATGTCAAAATGACTATACTACCCAAGGCAGTCTGTTGATTCAATGCAATCCCTAACAAAAATACCAATGGCATTTTTCACAGAACTTGAACAAGTAGCCAAAACAATCTTGAGAAAGAAGAATGGAGCTAGAGGAACCATACTCCCTGGCTTCAGGCTATACTAAAAGCTACAGTTATTAAAACAGTATGGTACTGACACAAAAGCAGACATAAAGTTCAACGGGTCAATTAATTTATGACACAGGAGGCAAAAACATAACAAGAGAAGAAAAGAGTCTCTTCAGTAAGTGGTCCCGGGAAAACTGGACAGCTACATGTAAAAGAATGAAACTATAATATTCTCTAACACTATATATAAAATAAACTCAAAATGGATTAAAGATCAGATACTATGAAATTCCTAGAGGAAAACATAAGCAGAATACTCTTTGACAAAAAAAGCAGCATTTTTTTGGAATTACTTCTAGAGTCTAACAGAAGCAAAGCAAAAACAAACAAAAAGACCTAATTGAACTAAAAAGCTTTTGCAAAGGAAAGGAAACCACAAACAAAACAAAAAGACAACATACAAACTAGGAGAAAATATTTGTAAAAGAGGCAACCAACAAGGCTTAATCTCCAAAATATACAAACAGCTTGTATAGCTCAAAAAAAAAAAAAAATATCAAATAATGAGCAGACGTTCTAAATAGACATTTCTCCAAGGAAGACATACAGATGGCCAACAGGCATATAAAAAGACTCTCAAATCATTAATTATTACAGAAATGCAAATGAAAACTATCATGAGGTATCACCTCACACAAGTCAAAATGGCTATTACCAAAAAGTCTAAGTTATCAACAATAAATGCTGGAGAAGGTGTGGAAAAAAAGGAACCCTTCCACACTCTTGACAGAAATGTAAATTGGTTCAGCCACTATGGAGAAAAGTACGGACACGCTTTCAAAAACCAAAAATAGAACTACCATATGATTCAGCAAACTTACTTCTCTGGCATATATCCAGAAAAGATGAAAATTCTTAACTCGGAAAGATACAAACACCCTAACGTTCATAGCAGCACTATTTACAACAGCCAAGGTGTGGAACAACCTAAATGTCCATCCACAGAGGAATGGATAAAGATGTGGTACATATATACAATGGAAAATTACTCAGTCCTTCACTGGAAGGACTGATGCTGAAACTGTAGCTCCAAAACTTTGGCCACCTGATACAAAGAACTGACTCATCGGAAAAGACCTCGATGCTGGGTAAGACTAAAGGCAGAAGAAGGGGACCACAGTGGATGTGATGGTTGGATGGCATCACCAACTCAACAGTCATGAGTTTGAGCAAGCTCCAGGAGATGCTGAAGGACAGGGAAGCCTGGTGTGCTGCAGTCCACGGGGTTGCAGAGTCAGACACAATGGAGCAACTGAACAACAAATAGTTACTCAGCCATAGAAAAGAATGAAATAATGCCATCTGAAGCAACATGGATGAACCTAGAGATGATAACACTAAGTGAAGCAAGTCAGACAGAGTAAGACAAATACCATATATCACTTGTATGTGGAATCATAAAAATTATACAAATGAACTTATTTAAAAAACAGAAATAGACTTGCAGACACAGAAAAGAAATTTATGGTTACCAGAGCAGAAAGGCTGGGATAGATAAATTGGGAACTGGGGATTAACATACACACAGTACTTTAAATAAAACAGATAACCAACAAGGTCCTACTGTATAGCACAGGAATGACAGTCAATATTTGTAATAACCTATAATGGAAAAGAATCTGAAAAAAACACACGCACACACACACACATATACACACACATACACAACTATAAGGAAGTGGCAACTCCCTACAGTATCCTTATCTGGAAAATTCCATGAACAGAGAAGCCTGGTGGGCTACAGTCTGGGGGTCACAAAGAGACAGAAACAACTTAGTGACTCAACAACATACATAACTGAATCACTCTGCTGTACACTTGAAACACTGTATATTGACTATACTTGAATTTTAAGAAGTTAACTAAAAATGTTTTTGCAAAAAAGAGTTTTTGGATTAATAAATGTTTTTCTTTCCAAGAAAGGGTCTACAACAGATCTCATGAAGACTCAAAAGCATTTATCACACTGACACATTTTTAAACATTTCCACTGTGTGTTAATGAACCAGCCAATTATGAATAAATCTATTAAAACGGACTAATACCCTGAAAAAGAAACATTTTACTTCTTAATAATAAAAGAAAGTTGCTATGATTATTCAAGATTATGTTTTAATATAAAAAACATAACACACCCGTGGCGGATTCATGTCAATGTATGGCAAAACCAATACGGTATTGTAAAGCAAAATAAAGTAAAAATAAAAATTTAAAATAAAAATAAATAAATAAAAATAAAAAACATAACAGAAGCCTGCAAAAATTTTAAAGTAACTTGTAGTTTTATTTATTTTCCAGTACTCTTGCAACCTTTTGTATTACTAACAAAATTGCAATCACAGGAACCAGACACAAAATTTCTGCATTTATTTCAAACAATCATACAGAAAGACCATACTACACAGACATTATTACACTGTAAAACTCAAGAGATGACTGAAGTTTAGATAAATAACTTTATTTAGCTGAAGAATGAAAAGATTTTCCACTCTCTGCAATTATAGCTCAAATGTTTTTTACGGCAGATGACATTCAAGTTGGAGATACAAATGATACACTCTGAAGTAAGTAATATAAAACTCAAGTCTAGGAACTAAACAGATTTTCAGTTGCACAGGTTGTTCTTCCAGTTTAAATTTTTTCACAGAAAAAAAAACAGATTGCAGGCAAAAAAAACCAAATTCCATATAAGCATGGTTCACCGTTTTTTATTTTACCTTCATCAAGGCAGGCAAAGTACAGATGCTGTACATTAAACACACGTACAAGTCTCTCAAACCACGTGGATTCCCACCGGCAAAGCACATTTGCTAAGCTCCGCTCCTCTCTGAAGCATGTAACTGCAGCTAAATGTACAAAGAGCCGTCCGCTGGTCCCACGTAGCCAACTCCAATGAGCAGGACGTCGATCAGTGTCCATATTCCCAGGCCCCCGAAGCTGAAGAGCTTGCCGAGGCCTTCTCGCCACTGGCCCAGGTAGAAGCGATCTGCTCCAAACCCACCGAGGGTGATGCTGCAACAGCAAACAGGTCTGCAATGCATCAATGGCCCTCCCAACTGCACCAGCTGGGGCTCAGTTAACCATGCTGACTCACATGTGTGAAAGGGCCTCAGATCAGCAGACCCTGGACGAGGACACAGCGATCATCTCACAAATGCACACCACCAAACAATCACAGGCAAGAAGACTGCTCACATGTCAACAATGAACACACATGAGCTGTAATGAAATCTAATCCTTCTCTTTTGAAGAAAATCTAGGTTGCTACTTTTTTAAGTAGCAAAAAAACAGTACATCTGGGAGGGCAAAGCAGGGCTAGTCTAACAGACAGATCAGCAATGTGGAGGCTGCAGGAGCATCTCAAGGCAGCCAGCCAGCTGGCCACCTCATCCAATCTTGACCTTTGTCAATCAACCCATGTAAAAAAGCTCTGTGTTAGGAAAAAATGACTTGTAAGGTTCCTTCAAATTCTAACATCTTACAATATTCAGACAACTTCTCATTGCTTTTCTTTTAAAATTTTTATTATGGAAAATTCTAAAACATACAGAAGTTAAAAGAAAGCCAACAGCACCCATGTTTATTGTTGTTTTTAGTCGCTCAGTCGTGTCTGGCACTTTGCGACCCCAGACTGTAGCCCACCAGGCTCCTCTGTCCATGGGATTCTCCAGGCAAGAATACTGGAGGGGGTTGCCATTTCCTTCTCCAGAGGATCTTCCCAACCCAGGGATCAAGCCTATATCTCCTGCATTGGCAGGTGGTTTCTCTACCACTGAGTCACCTGGGAAGCCCACAACCCAGCCCCAATAATTATCACCATGTACACACCCCCAGTTCATCACACCCTTTCCTTCCCACCCCAACCTGAGAACCATGAAGCAACTGCCAGGCATCATCACATTCAATATTCGGCAAGAAACCATGTTGAGCCCAGAGAAGAACTCTATTCTTACTGTTTAAAAGCCAGCTGTGAAACATGTCATAGTAATTTAAGATGTTCACAATGAGGTGAGACTGGTTGAGGGGTGTACAGAACGCTCTAGCTTTGCTTTTACTTTTCTGTAAATCTAAAATGAATCCAAAATAAAAAGTCTGTTGGAAAGCAGAAAGTCAGGTGTTATTTTCAGTGTGAACTACTGTGTCAAAGACGCTGGGCAATCTCACCTTTGCTGTGTCTGACTTTCCGTCGTGGCCCCCTCTTTTCATTTTCCAGGGGAGCCTTCCTGCCAGAGAGGACCCTCCACTTTCCTAGCCAGACCCTCAAGCAGTGGTCCCCAGACAGAGGCAATACCTGGAGGCGCTACTGACTGTCACCACTGGGGTAGGGAGACTTGTAAACAACACCCAATAAATGGAGTCCAGAGAGGATGCTACACACCCTACTCTGCACAGGATGCCCTACAACCAAGAATTCTTGGCTTAAACATCCACAACGACAAGGCTGGGAAGCCCTGCCTACATCCCACCATACAGTCCCTGGGCTCTCAACGTAAACCTCCAACAGTGGCCACACAACTTCTGAATCAGGGACCATTTAGCCAGCAGCCCACCTGCCCTTCCCTCTGGCGGGGGTGAGGAGAACTGCTACAATTTCCTTTTCAAACTGCTGAAAAGTTTAACAAATGCAAGTATATTTTTATGTAAAAATTAAGTCTATAATTATGCTTGAATAGTGGAATTACAGGTGATTTTCAACATTTATCTTTTGTCATTTTTGTTTTTTCTAGTTTTCAATACTGAGCATGTATTTTTTTTTTATGTTTAGAAGGAAATTACTGAAAATTAAAGACAGTTATAAGCCTAGCTACTTTAAATAGTAGGCAGCACTTCACTGACTCACAGTACGCTCAGAGTGGGAAGACTGACTGGTTTTAATGAGCTCCAATATTGACTCGAGTCACCTCCAGAATGCGCAGGCATCTTGGGAGGAAAGCCAGCAACAGGCCACTAAGTTCCACAAAGACAGCAGTCTGGACACCTCAACGGCCCCCAGTAGCACAGTCCCCGTGGTTTACCCAGCCCGTGGCAGGGCCTGAGGGAGCAAAAGAGGAGCACGGAAGAGCCTAGCAGCCACAGCAAACGCCCAGTGGTGTCTCTGCTCACCGGCAACAGCACTTACCTCAGAGCCAGGGCTGTGGACCACTTGTATCCCCCGGTCCAGTTGCAGTAGACCATCTTCAGAAAAGTGCGGTTACCTAAGAAAGGGAAACACTCCACAATGAAACATGGGTATAAAAACACTCTGGCAAGAGACTAAATTATAGGTGGTGGTCTTATGATTTATAATCTAAAAAGACAACTCTCTTCACAAAAATAAGTGTTCACTACCTTGAATGCTAAACAGAAAGCCCTAACTGTCCACGAGCACAGGCTTGTGAGGAGCACAGATTCACGAGGACCACAGCTGGAAGAAGGTGAGCCACCCCATGTGATGTCAAGGTGTGGATGACCAGGCACCAGGAGCGGAGGAGGCCACACCGGACCGACACATCCCGCGGACACAGGACACAGATGGTTCAGGGGTCCTGGGACATCTGGCTGTTCAAACTGGAGAAAGTGAGTCTGACTCCACCTCACACCATACACCAAACCAATCCTGGGAAACTAGACCTAAATGTGAAAGGCCACAGTTACAACTTTTAAAAGAAAGTACAGAAAATTATCTCTGTGAATCTGGAGCAGAGAAAGGCTTTTTGCAACAAAAAAGGGCTAACTATGAAAGATGAAAAACCAACTAACTAAAATTTTAAAGTTGTGTTCAAAAGAGACCAAAAGAAGGTAGGAGAAAAAGTTAAAATTCAGGAGAGGATTTTAAGGCCATCAAAGGTTACTATCCAAAATATAAAAGAATTCATAGAAGTCTATAAGAAAAAACAAAACTTAGGGACGAGTATTGGAGAGGATGTGGATCCTCACTAACAGCTGTGCACCACTGGCAGGAGTGTGAACAAACACAACCACATGGAAAAGAACACATGCCAGAGAGTGCATGCCAGACACACCCCTGTGACAAGAGACACAGACAGAAGCTTGAAGAGCAGCACAGTTTGTTTAAAAAAAAAAAGGTAAATAGTCCAGATACATCAGAGAGCAGATAAACTATGATACAATCTTACAACAGGTTATTATAAAGAAGTGAAAAAAGAAGAGGATAAGCCGAAAAATCTTAGAGCCATAATGATGAAAAGAAACAAGTCCCAGGAGACCATAAGCAGCCTGTTACTACTTCACACATTTCTGAGGCATGCATTACTGAATAATATACCACACTGTATTCTAGCACATACATGGGACAACCATAAAAAACTTAAAGGAAGGGATTGGGATCATAGAAACCTCAAAAGGGGGTCAGCCCTAAAGAAGAAGCAGGAAACACTCTGGCAGTTTCGACAGCATCAGATGTTTTGGCTGTTAACCTGGGGGAGACTCAATCACACATTATGCTCTTCACCTTATACATTTTTATTTTATGAAACACTACGTTTTAAAAGATAAGAGAACTGGCGTAACTAAAAGGTGCTGGTAAACATTTTTGACTACACAGTTGAAACCTAATTCTCAAACTTCTGCGATGGTTCTGCAAGTACGCCTGAAGAAGAGCACTCTGCCCAGAAGCCTCCCTCAGCCGACTCACCCAGGCAGTGGATGTGGTCCCGCACAGTGCAGTTGGTTGCATAGCGCTGCCGAGGGCAGGATACTGCCCTGCAGTTGCTGGAGCTGACGCACTCATAGTCAGCCTCCGGGAGCTGCCAGCAGAACCTGCAGGTCATGTTGAGGACGAAACTCTTCTGGGATTTGAAGTCTGGATCCTACAAAGGACAAAGCTATTCAATCATAATCCAGCTTGTCAATATGTCAATAAAACTACATAGTTACAAGGTACAAGTGTCAAAAACACTTCTATTTAAGATCTAGGAGGAAGTGGCAGACAAACGGGTACCAAGCCAATATGTATACAAAACAAATGCGTACGCCATGATCTAGGATCATAAGTATATAACCCAAAATATATACCTAAGAAAAAATACCTAGATAAATGCACATCAAATTATCAAAGGTTATCAGGGTAAGATTACTTCATCACTGTTACTTTGGCTAAATTTTTAATAACACACACGCGTACTTATATAACACAGAAGAAAGGAAAAGGCACTTTATGAAGCCCCAGAGACACAAGAGAGCTGACAGGGCAGATGAGTCCCTCTCCTCAAAGTACTGTGCAGTACGCGGGAGTCTGGGCCCAGCTGGACGCTCCTGGAGGAACAGCCTGCCTACCGGGTCTCAACTCTTTCTAGGAGTCCCTGAGGTCCTGAGACCCAGGGCAGTCACTGCTGTTACACTCCCAGGAGTACCCAACAGGACCCACCCAGAGGCACCCACAGAAGACCATCCCCAACTTAGAAAGAACCCCTTGGAGAGGTTCAGCCAGTGCTATTGTGGCCCTGAGCCTTGAAACAAGAGTTTTCCATTTCAACTTTAAATTTGTTTTCTGCCTGTAAGAGCACCCCATGTGCTTATATGTTGCACATTTGGAAATTATAGGAAAACTGGTAACTTCTCCAGAGAGAAGCACTGTCTAACCTTTCATTTTTGCTTCCTGTGATACAGTTTTACACACATGGAATTATACTGAAAACATTTTGTACCCTTTCACCACCACCTGATATTATGCTATAAAACATACTTTTCAAAATTGTATTTAAATGGTAACACAATCACCTCTGGAAGTATCATATTTACTAATTTTTTTTTTGATTAATGCAAAAACCACTTATAAAGGCAGTATTCATGAGTAAGGCACTGCTTGATTTAAGCATTATTATTGTAAATGTCTGCATATTTCTAGTGATGCATCTGTAACACATGTTTCTTATCAACCTGTTTTTTTTCAACACTGGGCAGACAGTGTACATGGTACAAACTCTGGGAGACAAGAGGAGAATAAAGATATGGCTGGCCCTGCCAGGCCCTCAGCAATGAGCACAGATCATCCATGCTGGTCTTCCAGGGAGTCTGTTCTATGCATGGGCACGCTTACGTCAGATACGCTTCTTCTTTTTCTAATTTAATGTTCCCGCTGATAATTACTTTCACTTAATTCTGAGGTATCAGTAAACATCTCTGGAGCTGCCTAGTTCTTCTCAACAGCTGCAATGTATTTATTTCACTACACAGTGAGCTGCAAAGTGAACTGCTCTTTCTTGGACACTCAGCTCTCTTCCAACCTTGCTGGGTGAACAATGCAGGTAAGAATATTCTTAGGCATACTTATGTGTATCAATGTGCAATAAGTAACACCTGTTAGATGAATGCCTAGATATGGAACTGCCAGGTTAAAGCTTACATGCATCTGTACGTTTCAGAAAGAAAGAAAGTGAGGTCACTCAGTCGTGTCCAACTCTTTGCAACCCCATAGACTGTAGCCTACCAGGCTCCTCCATCCATGGAATTTTCAAGGCAAGAGTACTGGAGGGGGTTGTCATTTCCTTCTCCAGGGGATCTTCCTGACTCAGGGACAGAACCCGGATCTCCCACATTGCAGGCAGATGCTTTACCTTCTGAGGCACCAGGGAAGCCCACAGCTTTCAGAGATGAGACAAACTGTCTACCACAGGCTGACTAATCCACACATCTACTGACAAGACACAGTAATGTTTGTCTCTTACACCTTCAAGAAAAGTATTATCAAATTCTGACTGTTTTGCCAATCTGACAGGTTAAAAAAATGCATTAATTTGTATTAAACTACGAGAAAATTAAGCACCTTTCAAATACAAGTTGAAAGTCCACCTGTATTTCCTTTGCTATGAACCATGTGCTCATGCTCTAGCACCATTTTTCTACAGGAATGTCGTCTTTTTCTCATTGGCTTTTTGGATGTATTGATATATTATGGGTATTAGTATATTATTTGTCACATGTGTTCAAAAAACTTTTTCATCATTTGTCATTTATCTCTGGCCTTTATGCTTTTTAAGGTCATGCAGAAACCTCTCATCTTTAGTAGTTAAATGTATAAATTCTTTCTTGTATAACTTCTAAACTATTTCATACTTAGAAAAATATTCCCCACTTTGAGAGGATAACAAAACTCTCACACTTTCTCTGGTACTTTGAGGTTTCATCTTCTCACATAAAGTCTGGCATCTATCTGGAACTTACTTTGGACAAAATAGGGATTCTACTTTTTTCCCATGGGCACCTGGGCACACTAGCATTCACTAAGTCCACTTTCACACCACAAAAAAGTACAGGCCCCAACAAGAGCTCATATGTGGTAAATACCTTTCCCTCTGTGACACAACTGTCATTATTGAGAATATAGAACCTACCTAAAGGAATTAAACTTGCCTCACTTACACTAGCAGACTGAAATCTCCTCCAAGTAACAGAAACAAAAACCATTTCTGTCAAGCACATCTCCAGCTGATGTCAGCTGGCCTGGCAGTTTCCATTACGGCTGGATTTCTGCACTTACTTCTATTTATATACACTATAAAACAATTTCTTTGACTAGTGTAATCCAGGTGAGATTCCCTTGGCTTGAGTCCCTACGAGTGCACATTAGAAGGATGAGAAGAGTTTATTTCCTTCTATTAATCTGAAGTTCAACATAAGGTGAGGGGAGGGAAGGGGGTGAATGCAACAGGTGAGAGGAAGAATACTTGTATATACACCTGCAATGATCTTAAACACCAAGGGAAGAACACGAGGCTGGCCCCAAATCACAGCCACAGCACTCCTGGGACCTGCAGCTCCTGACAGCCAACTGTTCGACTGCTCTTCGTTTCTGAGAAGAAACAGACCACCAGATGCTCTTGAGATTACCTTCAAAAGCCACCTCTGGGGGCTGGGCACCTGCTACTGTACAGGATTAGTGATGACTGGCTAGTAACAAAGCAGGTAAGATGAAACACTTGAGGTGTGAGGAGGGAAAGAGTGCTTCCAGGGCGTGTCTCAGCCAAGGGTTGAGGACAGACCAGGGACAGGATCAGCTAGGAAAAGTCCCTCCCTAAGTTTTGTCATTTCTTCACCTTTGTCATTTCTCCTGTCCTCTGCTATTTTCTGAAAAATGAAACCTCCTGTTTTTTGTGAACACCTAAAGGAGGAAGAAATTAAAAACTAAGTTTCACTCAGGAACCAGTTGTGAGAGATGAATGTCCAAGACACTAAGGCAAACAAAGTAGGCTCATTCTGAGAAAAGCTCCCCTCAGCCATCAGGCTTTTCTCATTTTCCACAAGGTACCTACTATGTGCCAGACTTACAAAGCATGTGATTTCAAAAGCCATCAAACAGGTTTTGTTATTAGGTGAGTAAGGAGAAAATTCTATTTAAGATGAAGCAACAAAGACTAACTGATAATCCAAGGGCAGTCGTGAAGACTCCCCGCCAGCTACCTCAGTTTTCCAGAGTGATTTCAAGAGCAACACTGATATACGAAAATGACAAATACTGAAGTTTACCAACACTACATCCAGATGCTGAGGCCACATAAATTTCATGCCCCCTTGGAGTGACGCCTCCCTCAGGCCCTCTCCTGATACTGGACTTCAGGAGAAACAGAAAGAGCCTGGGTTGGGGGGAGGGGAGAAACTTTCTAATCTAGTCCTCTGCAGACCAGGCTCCAAAGGACAGATGGGGAAAGGTATCTTGTCTAAGTGAGAATCACTGGGTCAATGGAAATCCGCTAAAGAGAACATGACCTAGAATCTGTGTTTTCTTGACCACCTCCCACAACAAGGGCTCCACAGAAACACTTCAGGAAAAGCTGCTCTAGGTCCATCTCCTAATTAAACAGGAGACAGATGAATAAATCTCAGAGCTGGTCCTGGCAAGGCCAAGAGTAGACACTGCTTTGTTATTCATTTCTACTCTCTGTCTCGCCCAGAGGCTGGGACTACAACGAAGTGTGCAGTAATTTACCTGGTCCAACCATTCAAGAATGTACATATGTGAATCTCCCTGACCTGGTCACACTCAGCAGGTGTAGGGCTGCCTCCAGGAACCGAGCTCTGAAGCAGGTGTCCTGAGAGCTGTAAACATATTAGAGACAGGCTGCAGTGTGACAACTCTAACAGGGTCATTGCTGATGCACAACAGTGGGCACCCTTGAGCCTGTTCTATGCCCTACTTGTTATAAGCAGTCTGACAATTACTTCAGTATAGTCTTATGTCAGAAAACTGCTATCTGAATCCTTACACCAAAACTTGCTGGGAGACAGAAGTTTCATCTGATAAAGTGGACTTTACTCCTCAAATCTTACTTTTAAAATGTAGAGCACTTTCTCAATTTTCCCCATGTTCACATCTAAACTCTATTTATAACTCAAGCTTTACAGTGAGTTTATTAAGAATTCATAAGTTGCAGTACTTACAACACAGGTAACAGAAGGTTTGACTGTGCAGTCAAAAGTGACAGGCTTCCCATAGACACAGGAAAAATTGGTCTTGCAATCTATACAGTCTGCAGGAAGTCTGCTACACAGGCCATTGCTCGGACACTTCATCACATAAGGTGGGATATCGGTACTTTCTGCAAGGGGCGAGAGAGAAGCTTATTCTCTTAGAATACGGACTAGAATAACAGATAAAAGCAATTTTCCAAGGTTAAGGAACACAATCATGAGCATAACATACATATATGGTGCTAGTAATAAATCAGGACTGCAAAAAGTTTATTGTGCTACAAGATGAAAAAACAAAGGCTTATAGATGGTAAAGTTTGTTCAAGATCAAAGAGGGCGAGTAGAACTGGAATCAGAATCCACATCTCTCCGTTTCCAATCCACTGTGCTTTTCACTTGAATTCACTAATTTTTAAGTGAAGCCACTGACCCTCTAACAGAATCAGTACAAGGAACCACCCCCAGAAGATATACTGTCATTGTTACACAAAAGTACTTCCACAAGGCACAGTCCGCAAGGAATATGCAGTTTTACACTACCAAAGTACAAACAGTTCTTAATGTTAGCAACTTATTCAGTGGGTTACAGTTCTTTTTTTCCAGCCAGCCTACCCAGGAGTATAATATATTACTATGAATTAAGAGATGACCAAAATTGTAAACACTATTCTCAGGAAGGAAGAAAAGCTCTCAAAAACTGTCCGAAAGAGTCAAAAATTCTTGTGCTCTCTCTATAAAATAATCTATGTTTTAAACTCAAGTATGCTGATGTCTTCTAGCAGACTTTAACAGAAGGAATAATATATGGCTGCTAATTTCAGTTCACTGAAATAATGGAACTCTACAGGGATGAAACTACAGAGAACAAGGTTTCGTTCGGCAAAGCACACTGACACTCATTTAAAACTGGTCCTACTTAAAGTCACTATTAAGTGGGAAATTATGCAAAATATCAGAGTACATCATGCAAAATGCCGGGCTGGATGAAGCATAAGCTAGAATCAAGATTGCCGGGAGAAATATCAATAACCTCAGAAACGCAGATGACACCACCCTTATGGCAGAAAGCAAAGAGGAACTAAAGAGCCTCTTGTTGAAAGTCAAAGAGGAGAGTGAAAAACCCAGCTTAAAACTCAACATTCAAAAAACGAAGGTCGTGGCATCTGGGTCACTTCATGGCAAACAGATGGGGAAACAATGGAAACAGTGAAAGACTTTATTTTGGGGGGCTCCAAAATCACTACAGGTGGTGACTGCAGCCATGAAATTAAAAGATGCTTGCTCCTTAGAAGAAAAGCTATGACCAACCTAGACAGCATATCAAAAAGCAGAGACATTACTTTGCCAACAAAGGTCCGTCTAGCCAAAGCTATGGTTTTTCCAGTAGTCATGTATGGATGTTGAGAGTCGGACTATAAAGAAAGATGAGCGCCAAAGAACTGTTGCTTTTGAACTGTGGTGCTGGATAAGACTCTTGAGAGTCCCTTGGACTGCAAGGAGATCCAACCAGTCTATCAAAGGAAATCAATGCTTAATATTCATTGGAAGGACTGATGCTGAAGCTGAAACTCCAATACTTTGGCCACCTGATGCGAAGAACTGACTCACTGGAAAAGATCCTGATGCTGGGAAAGATTGAACGCAGGAGGAGAAGAGGACGACAGAGGATGGCATCACTGACTCGAGGGACATGAGTTTGAGCAAGCTCTGGGAGGTGCTGATGGACAGGGAAGCCTGGCATGCTGCAGTCCATGGGGTCAGAGTTGGACAAGACTGAGCGACTGAACTGAACTGATGCAAAATATCACTTTTTCCTTTATTGTTTTGTTCCTATTACTACTGAGGCTGGAGGATGGACACTTAGAATCACAAAACCAAAATGTCTCAGAAGCCTGAAAGGTTAGTAATTTGCTCCAGCTTCCAGCGGCATCACCAAACTTAAAGCCAAGTCTCAACCAGTCCCTCTGGAATTTCCCCGCACCCCAACCCTCTCCTCCCCTCCCCGCACCATTTCACACAGCCCTTTTAAGGGAGCGCCTTTTAATACCCAACATCAGGATCAGGGTTTAAGAGGCACAAGAAATTTTCTGAAGAGAAAGGAAAATTGGTTGAAGGTAATCTTGATAGGTGAGGTGAAAAAATACTAGAAATAAAAGAGATGTGAATGAGGAGCCTGGGACTGGAAAGAGATGAGGCAGAAATGTAAAAAGGTATTGAAATACCGAGACTGTCTACAGAAAAGGTCTGTGCATCTGTCTTTAGTTCACATAACCTAAAATGCAATCAATAAAATGTTCAAAACATGGAAAGTGAAACTCGCTCAGTCGTGTCCGTCTGTTTCGCGACCCCACGGACTGCAGCCCGCAAAGCTCCGTCCATGGGACTCTCCGGGCAAGAATACTGGTGTGGGTTGCCATTCCCTTCTCCAGGGAATCTTCCCGCCCCAAGGATTGATCCCGGGTCTCCTGCATTGCAGGCAGACTCTTTATCATCTGAGCCACCAGGGAAATGATTTCATATTCTACAGGAAATGTTCACCCAAAAGGGAAAGACCACTAGATATAAACACACACATTTACGAGCACGGAAAACGCCCGGTACCTTCCGCCCTGGGCACCGCTGTGAAGGTCCGTGTGGGGCCCGGGTCCTTGATGGCCTGCGGCAGCGGCTGCGAGGGCTCCTCGCTGAAGGACCCTGCGACCGGAGAGACGGAGACCTCAGGCGGTGCGGCTGCGCTCCAGGCTTCAGCTGCCTGGGCAAACCTTGAGGCCTGATCGCCCACGAACTGAAGGGGAAACCCAACGAGGTCGACATTCGTCCCGGTCTGCGAGCACCTGGGACCAAGCGCGGGGACTCGACACAGCTCCACGGCACCGGCCGAGCCCCCGGGCCCTCCCAGTTCCAGGCTCGCGGCTTCGGGTCCCTGAGCGAGCCGAGGGGCGGCGGCAAACCGCGCCGGACTCGGCCGCAGCGACTCGCGCCCTCCTCCCGCACTCTGCCTCCGCCTGCGGTCCCGGGGCCCCCAGCCCTCAACTCACCGCCGCCCGACAGGATGTAGAACTGTGAGAGGAACAGCACCACACGACACAGTCGGCAAAGAGGCCGCAGCAGCACCACCGCAGGCGCCATCTTGCCGGCGCACTCAGTTCCGACCGCGCGGGGACGCGCGAGGGGCGGGGCGCCGGCGCGCGCCGAGGGAGCCGGTCTGGATGGGGCCACAGCGCAGGCGCAGGCGCGGCAGCCCTGCTGGTCTCCCGCACGCTCCGCCGGCTAAGGCTGCTAGGTATCCCCGGGCGTTGCCTGCCCCTGGAATAAGAGGCTCACCTTTCTCCCTTGTGGCTCAGCTGGTAAAGAATCTGCCCGCAATGCAGGAGACCTGGGTTCGATCCCTGAGTTAGGAAGATGCCCTGGAGTAAGGGAAAGGCAACCCACTCCAGTATTCTAGCCTGGAGAATTCCATGGACTGTATTGTCCGTGGGGTCGCAAAGAGTCGGACAAGACTGAGCGACTTTGACTTCACTTTCTCTTTCCTTAGGGATTGAGGGCAGAGGCGGGCAAGTTTGGGAAGTTGGACACTGTTTACCTGTGACTGGATGTGTACGTTTAGTGACAAACACTCCTGCTGTGCGCTCGGCCCCATGCAGAGATCTGACGAAGTTACGGTTAGTCCGACTGAAAAGGCGCTTGTGTACAGATGCGGCCCAGACTGCTCGGGAAGTACTCCAGGTGTGCCGGGGGGACCCAAGGCCCCACTCCGCGACACCCCGGGGCCCGGCCAGCGTCCCGCCCCGAAGTCTAGCCAGTCCCTAGAGACACTTCTCGAGGACAGAGAGAATTGGTGGCGCAGGTCTCAGGCCCCCAGACCGTCCGGAGGAGGCCGGGCTCGGGAAGAGAGCGCCTCGCAGGCCGCGGCCCCCTGAGGCCCGCACGGCGACCCACACATGTTCCTGCCGCAGCATCCTTTGTCCTGGGCCGCGCATAGGCCTCCCTCTTCGTGTCCACCCTCCACAAGACCATCCGGGTGGATAGTCCTCTCACACCGCTTCCCTCATGAGGACATTTGGCGAATAAAGAAACCTAATAGTTCTTGGCTTCAATTAAAGTTGACTTAAAAAGTTACATTACACAACCTGCAGCTTCTAGCATCGCACAGGTGTGACCCTTGAACCGCCTCGGGGAGAGGGGTGCAGGGGGAAACCCACATATAACTTAGAGCAGGCCCTCCAAGTCCGGCTCTTCCACCTGTCGCCGGTAGGATCCTGTATACTCTAGTATTTACTATTGAAAAGGGCTTCCCTGGTGGCCCAGAGGTTAAAGCATCTACCCGCAATGTGGGAGACCTGGGTTCGATCCCCGAGTTGGGAAAGATCCCTGGAGAAGGAAATGGCAACCCACTGCAGTATTCTTGCCTGGAAAATCCCATGGACAGAGGAGCCTGGTGGGCTATACTCCATGGGGTAGCAAAGAGTCGGACATGACTGAGCGACTTCACTACTATTGAAGAAGAGTGGAACGGTAGCTGCCAGGCTCCTCTGTCCGTGGGATTTCCCAAGCAAGAATACTGGAGCGGGTTGCCATGCCCTTCTCCAGGGGATCTTCCCAACCCAGGGATCCAACACACGTCTCCTGCGTCCCAGGTGGGTTCTTTACCGCTGAGCCACCAGGGAAGCCTACTATTGAAAAAAATCCAAGGGATTGTGGACCCATACAGTTCAATTTGCTGTCATTCATGGTCGAATGTTCTGTCCACCACCTCTTCAGGAAGCTAAATGACCAGTGTGTACAGAAGAGAGCAGGTTTTAACTCTATTTCGAATTCCAGAGCACATAGCAAACAAAGACTGATGGAATGCAAGCTAAATTCACTATTGACATAAAGCCATTTTAATACGGTTCTGGGAAGCAAGGTATTCCTCTCAGTTAAAATCAGAAAGCCATTTGAGTCTGTAAGTCAGTGGAATGTGATCCCATCAAAAGAGCAATTTAATTGTAGGGGAGCAAATTATTATGGTAAAAACCCATAGGTGTAACCCTGGAAGCACTATGTAATACATTTTGATTTTTTTTCCTAAAGATAAGTAAGGTTCAGTTGTCATTTAGAAGCATTAAAATGGCAACTCATCCTACAGTGGAAACTATAAAAGATTATACAACACTGAATTTCTTTGAGTTTAGAATCCTTTTTTAGTAATTCAATATTTAGTACTGGCTTCTGTTGTGATTGTAGGTTAGCTAAAATAAATTGATTCTGATTTTGAAAATAAAGTTTCAGTGTGAACTTTAGTAAAACTTTAGTTTAAAAAATACCTGAGACATAATGTTACTAGAAAATAAGATTTTCCCCCATTCAAAAAGTTTGCAGAATTTTATTTGAGATTTATCTTTTGAAAAATCACAGTTCTTAACAGTAACATCTCATATTGTTCATTTCATAGTATTTCCCTCTTTTGATGAACATTTTCCCATTTAAGTTTCTCAAAACATTTAGGAAACTGAAAACTTTCCACCCTTGTCCTTTGTCTGTAGACACATGAGTGAATCAGATTTTGTGGGTATCAACCACTCAGTTCCTGTTTCACTTTTTACTGTGCCCAGCAGCAGGGCTGACAGTGGGTCCCAAGTTCTTAGAAGTACTAATAGTAATTAGGGAAAATGCAAGCTCTGGGGTCAAAATGAGGTTACACAGACTGAGCACAGGGACAGGACTTCAGAATTCTTCCTCAGCATTCAGGGTACGTGACTGCTTGAGATTCTTCAGTTTACCAATGGTGGAAGTTACTGAGATCTCCCCGTGAATTTTGTTGTCTCTTGTTCGAACATTTACAGCACGATTTGTCTCTTCCTTTTCTCCAACCACTGTAGAAGACAAAGGGAAATAAATCTATTTTAAATCAACACTTTACTAAATATTAAGTCAGCAGTCACATGGCCTGTGTCACATTGAGTTTCCTTCTTAGCACTAATCACCAAGTATCAATCTAATGTCCATTGAGTCATCCACTGAGAGTTTCTGGAGACAAGGAATGACTTCTAATCCCATTGGTCTCTTGTCCATTTTGGAGAACACCTGTGGTGTTTGTGGGGTACCAATAGGAACAGAGAGCTCTTACAGAGTCCCCAACTCCACCTGGCACACTTGATGAATCAGGGTGGGCACCAGACACAGGTCAACCAGCTGACAGAATGTTCTAGAATATAAGTAAAAGGTCTGTTCTCACAACCCATACTATGAGATGATGCAGAATTCTGCAGTCATGTGTCTTGCCACCTGGAAGGAAGACTGGCCATCAAGGAGAGGGGAATAAAGCAGATCGAGGAAGCATAAAGAACTAGAGCAAATGGGAACAGAAATGGGGAGAAATGGTCCTGTTCAGGATGGAGTTCCCTCCTGTCCCAGTTACTTCGCTAATGGTTCGGCTATTGAATTCTACCTTCCATGGCGTGAGACACTCCAACTCCCAATACATTTCATCATGTCTAAGCTAATGTGAAATCTCTGTCACCACAAGAAGTCTGACTAAACCATCACCAATACCCATTATAAACACTTTTGATGACAAACTGCCCACAGGACCGCCCCCTGCATATTTATTTTGCCTTCTACAGAAACTTTCAGCTTAACAGGCGATAACTACATTGTGCCCACAGGCATGTCAATATCCATCTCCCTTGGTTTTAAATTACTCTTACAGTCAAAATTTTAGATTAGATATCTAATTGCTCCTGTTCTTCAGGGACATTTTATTTTTTCATTTAATTCTTTTCTTTTGATCATCTTAAATTTGGAACTTCCCCTACTCATTACTTGAATCCTAAAGAGTTCTAATAAACCAGAAAAGCAAAGGATATTATTTCAGGCCTGTCACATGGCTGAAACATGAGGAGTATAATTCTACTGATAAGATCATTTACATAGTTTTTCCACTGTTGGTTTGAGATATTAATTATTGCTGGTAATACTACACCACAGGATGCACATGAAATTTCCTAAGTCTTCTTCCAGAAAATTACAGAGCATCTAGCCAGGAACACCGCAGGCTTTTCTCTGTGTTTAAGTATTCAACAGTTATTTGTCATAATCAAGCAGTTTCACCTTATTCTTTCTTTTTGGTGAGGGTTTTTTTTTTTTTTGGAATTAAAGTGGAAAGAATAAGCATTTGGGAAAATATATATAGATTTAGATTACCGAAAATAAAATTATACTGAGCCAGCTGTGCATTTCGTATTTTGTTATTTAGTGTACAACCACGATCTAAGTCAACATCAGCCATGAATCCTTCCTCAAAGAAGTCACTGGATATCTACAAGACAACGAGATACTTTCATTAGTACTCTGTGTAGGGTAGGGTAGTGTGGTAGCCCGCCTCCAAGATGAGCCGCAGCATCCCCTCCGCCCAGTATCCACACCCTAGTGTGGTCCCAGGTTGGCCCATTTGACCACAGTGGAGAGGGAGTGATGGCATATAAGTTCTGAGATGAGCTTAAAGGGCTGAGACTACTTCCCTAGCTGGGACCTTTGAGCTCCTAAGGGCTGTGGCCTCACCAGAGTCCTGGGCCAGAGCCCACCAGCCATAATGGCTCAGATCCTGCCCCACAGAAACTGTGAGGTAATACATGCCTGTTTTTTGCTCTAAGGTGCCAGTTACACAGCAACAGATAATGTAAGTATTCTTCCCTAACAGAGCCGCAAGGAAAAGAATAACCAAGAGATGTTTTAAAACACCAATTTCTCAAAAACAAGATATAAAGTAGCTCTTATACAGCTACACAGACTTGACTCAGGTGTTTCTGAAAACATGGGATGATAAATAAATTTATTAGTTATGCAATGTTTTAAGGCGTGAATAACATTCCAAGTCAATGACATTCACTGACCACATGCCAAGATTATATACTTTAAACATCTTTGATGTTACCTGAAGAGCATATTTTTCACAAGTTGGCCCCACAGGGATGACCATCACCTGACGAGGAGACAGCCAGAAAGGCCTGAAAAATGTAAGTAATATGTATGTTTCAAAATGACCATTTATTACAAGATTAAAAACTAACCTAAGACATTTTTTTAAAAAAATAAGACTTCACATGAGAGCAGGTTCAGAAGAGAGGGGTGTAAGTCAAGCAAACTATATGGAAAAGCAGTCGAGGAGACAAAACGGGAGATGAGGCCTTCTGATTGGAAGGGGAGGGGAAGACAGGCTGGCAGCCAGGTGAAAGAGCTAAAAACATCACTGGCCATCTGACCCAGCAACTGCTCTCCTGAGCATCCACCCCAGGGAAGTGCAACGTGTTTGCTTGAACGTGTTTAGCCCTGCATGCTAAAATTTATAGCAGTGTTCCATATCAGAGCACCAAACGCCCCATTGCCCTTCAGCGAGGGAGTGCTCAACTGTCACCGCATACAAACACACTGACAGAAGTGATAGGGGGCCGAGGACCAGGGCTTGAGACACCTCAGACGGATCCCAAGGCAATTCCATCCAAGGAGTGGAATAGCCAGTCTCGACAGCTGTGCACTGACATTCCAAGCCTGTATGACTCTGGAAATGACAGGATTATGAAGGTGGAGACCAGATTAGTGGCTGCTAGGTACAGGAACAGAGTAGAGCAGGTATGTGGGATCCTTGTAAGTAACGGACCTGTCCTATACCCTGACCAGTGGGTACACAAATTCACTCGTGTGCCCAAGTGCGAGATCTGAACGAGGCTGGTAAGTGTATCAGAGTCACTTCCTGGTCATGCTGTATGTAGTTCTACAGGATGTCACCACTGGGGAAACTGCTAACAGGTGTGCTAGACCTCTGTGTATATGATTCTACAGTTATTTTCAGAATGAACATGTTTTTCGAGATGGAAAGGTGGGGATAAGAAATGTTTGATGTGGGAAATGGCTGCTTTTTTCTTCATCACATGGATTTAGTTTGAAGGTGTAGGGAAATGCATGGAGATTATTGTGGATGGCATTCTGTGAATGCACATTTTTATATACTTATTCTTAAATTACAAACCAAAACAATACGTGGCAAATCTAATTATATACATGATGAAACAGAGAAATATAGTAAATGCTTCCTTCTGAGCTCTGCCCTCGCCCCAGACCCAGCCACCAGCCCCAGAAAGCCACACTCTACATACTTCTACTTCCCATCTCAGGGTCTTCTCCCAGCTCTCAGCAGGTGCCCAAAGCCTTGCAGCATAAACTGTGGAGGGTGTGCACGGCAGCTCCATGGGGAAGTGCACCACCCCATCTCCAGATCCCCTAGCTCTACCGCTCTTGTGAAAGACCCACCATCTCTCACTGTGCTAACTACTTACAATGGAATCAACTGAAGAGAAATACAAACAAGTTAACTCATGCTAAGGAGGCACACACATTCATATCTGTATCTGTACCTGTAATAGCTTGGACACCCTGTGACACCTCAGTATGTTTCTCTAAGATCACAAATAAAATCTCGGAGACAGACACAGACTCAGGCAACACCATCCTTGTGGACCATTTTGAGTGATCAAATCTTACATTTTCTAGCCTAATTACCTCTCTAAGTCTGACCTTGCAGCCAAAGCAATAACTAGAACCTACACATCAGTCTAACTCATACCTCTAGCCATTCTTCCCTGGGGGCACAGAAGGTGACCAGATGCACCACTCAAAGCTGCCCTCAGGGAGTTCACCTGCCCCTCCATCCCCAGGTGGGACTGCCACTGCAGACGGCCTCTGGCTTTGGGGCCACGTGTGACCCAGCTCCATGTATCTCCTCCCAAGTCAGTGGTCACAGGGCTGTGAGTGGAAGAAAGGAGAGCAGGACAGCCAGCAGGGCAGGGGTGGGGGAGTGAGGTTGGGGGTGGGGGTATGCTCTGGAGTGTGGCACACATGCATTCCAAAAACCATATCTTTGAAGGTTAGACACACACGTGAAAAGGCTACTTTTTCATTTCACCAAGTTCCCAAAAAGGTAAATGACAGGGTTATGCCACTCTTCCTTTGTTTTCTTTGTTTCCTGGTTTGGCAGATGCCACAAGAATTTTTTATTTGCTGTTTGGACACTTGCTAATTATAAGGAAGGAGCCATCATTTTTTTTTTCATATTAATTTTATCTTTAGACATGACTTTAAAGAACAGGAAACATGTAGTTTTCCCACATCACTCACCATTTTCCCCCATAGTTTTCCGAGAGAATGGCTATCATTCTTTCCACTGACCCCAAAATGGCTTGGTGAATGATCACAGGGTTCTTCTTATCGTCCCCATCCTTACTGAAAAATTAAAATTGCACATGTAACGTTCTCTTCAGACTCAGGAATAACTTTTATCTTCTTACCTTATATTTAAAAGTTATTTTCCCAAACTAGGTAAAAGATTCCTCATGAATTATCTTTAAACATAAATGTGCCATGCGTTAATTAGAAATAAAGGGTTTTTTCTTTCAAATTATAGTATCTTTAATAAACCAAAGGGAAATGAAATATATCATCTAGGAAAAAGCAAGGTAATATTAGATCACTATTTCTATCACAAGTCTATGATTATTTTAAACTACCAGCTTTAATCTAAGTTACCAGTTTACCTCATATCAAGAGGCAATCTAATAAATTACATTTTAAAATTAATGTTATTTTGAATTATGGCTTACTCTACCAGTAATTTATTGAACAATTACCAAAGACATTGAAAAAATAAAATATGTTTCTGTATTCTGTTAGAATACATTGGTATTCTATTAATTTGGGTTAATGGTATGACCACTGTGGCTGGCAAAAAATTTACCAACTTTGTCTAATTAGTGTAACATAGTCATTAGTTATTACAGAATATTGAGAACATATACAAAACTAGAGAGCATTGTATAATGAACTCACATATAACCCTTTCTCAGCATTGGCAAACATCAGTTCACAATCCACCTTGTATGGTCCAAATGCGTCCACTCCTGACACCACCCGCTATAAACACACTGCCATGCCACCTTGTAAATGCTATGCCCCCACTTTACATTTCAAAATGTTCCTGGTCTAATTCCCTTACAGACCTGAAACCTTCATGACATGCTCCTTACATTGGACGATTCTCTCCCCTCTTTCAAAAAAGATGTAAAAGGCAAACTATGACTGTTAACTGTAACTCACTCCAAGATCTGTGTACACTTTTCCCAGGAAGATTAATGTCTTCACAATGCTTACAAAGTTCTTAGGAGGAATTTTTATTTATAGGGTTGTACCAGCTAGTTACTACTAAAACTCATGTACGCACAAGCAAACAAAAACAGAGTCATTCACTGAACTCACTTCAGGTGAGTCTGGATCTCACCCCTGCCAGTCACCTCTGCTGAGGGTCAGGGCAGACTGACTGCAGGCCACGTCCTCTGTCAGAGCCAAGAGGATTTCCCGGTAGGGTGCGGGCCCGGGTCAGTCCTGCTCAGATACATGAAGAAATGATTCACCCCACAACCTGGAATCAGTGTGGATGTTCCTGGATGTCATATAATGTTGTTTTGTGGAGAGAATGAAAGAGAAGCCACACAATCCTTTCACAGGCCTCTGGGTACCAGAAATTGCTGTCCTGTCATTTATTTTAAAAGAACTAAAACCGGCTCTAGCCTTAAGAAGGGCAAATAATGACCTAAACTATGCTTACATGGGCACACTTTCAGGTAAACATTAAAATCAATGTCAAGTTCCCCCAAATAATCCCAGTGGATTCAGCTGAAATTACATTAGATTCAAAGACACCCTTGAAGAGAATCAATATCTTCACAATATTATTCTTCCCATTCCAATAATATGTATGAATCTTCATTTAAGTAACTTTTTGGCCTTTAATTTTTACAGTATATACTTCATATATATATATTATATATGTATAGTTAAGTTTATTCCCAGATATTTGCTTGGTTTTTGTTGTTGTTTCTGAAATTTGTTTTCCAATGCATTTCCCAGTGAGTTGTTTTTAATACATATATGAAAGCAAACTGATGTTTGCATTGACCTTATTGCTAAGTACCCTACTTAACTCTATTATCAGTTTTAATTTTCCCTCCATCTGATCCTGTTGGATTTCTTGACATCTTAGCATCTACATATAGTGATGATTTTGTCTTTTTTCAATGTGTCTACATATCCCAGCACAACTGTGAGTAAAAGTACAAACAGGCTATTTGTCTTATTCTCAAATAAGTAAATATGTTATCATTGTTTTCTAAATAGATTTTTTTATAGTAATAGGAAAATTTATTTCCTTTCCTCTCACTGGAATGAATTACATTTTACCCAATGCCTTTCAGCACTATTGAAGGTAATGGGTGGCAATATGCCACTTAAACCTTGCTTTCTTGGGTAGAAAACTTGATGAAAATAATGACCTCACTGCTCCTCCATCCTTCTCTCCTCATATTTAAGCCACAACAGATCACACTGGTTGGGCCTCCAAAATAAATCCTGTATACCTCTACTTTTCTCATTTCTACTATTACAGCCTCCTTGTTATAACTGTCATCTCTTACCTGGTCTGTAGACCACTGCTTCCACTTACACTCTCCAGTCCCTGTCATCCACACACCTAGGATGATGGACAGATGGATGGATAGATGGGTGGATGGATAGGTGGATGGATAGAAGGGTGGGTGGGTGGGTGGGTGGATAGATAGAAGGGTGGGTGGGTGGGCGGATGGATGGATGAGGATAGATGGATGGGTAGATGGGTGGATGGATGGATAGATGCTGGCTTGCTTGATCTGCTTCTTCTCCACATCCCCTTTAGATGGCCAGTAGTATTCAACTTTTGTTAAACTAGTTGGGCCATTTCTGCATAAATAAAGTCTCCTTACTCCTAATTTTATTAATGGTAGGTTTTTGGGGAAAGATGGTTTTGAAAATATAAACTCCAGACACAATCTTTTCCAAAAGGCTCAAATTTATTCCTGACAGTTCTGTGCTTTCCCCTTTATATTCCAATAATTTTTATTCTTCTCATGTCCATATGAACACTGCAAGCATTCCTTCAGCTCTTTACTTTCTCCCAGGACCTAACTGTGAGTGTAGTTCTATAACTATTAATTAAAACACAACACAGGGAATCCAAAATGAAATTACTGTTGGTTAAACACAAACTTGAGATCAACCCATAATATCATATGCTCTGGGGAACTGGTGGTTGTTCATTTATTATAAGAATCTTATCAGGAAAATAGTCTAATAAAAATTATTAGATTTAAAATATGCCAATAATTTTTCCTTTCTTGCCTTAGTAACTTTTGAATGAAAGAGATCTCAACACATTGTCTAATCAACACTGCATCTAAAATTGGACATGGTTAGAAGAGGAGCATTTAAAGGAAGGATGTTGTGATTTTGTCTAATTTAAGTCAGGGGAATGTCTTTGAAAAGAAGCTGGCTCCAGGTGGAATGAAGTAAGCATGCCACACCCAGCACTCTCACTGGACACAGACGTGAACCCAGGAGAGAATGAAAGGGCTGGGAGAACTGAGTTATGCCCAGGAAGACCCAACTCTCAAGGGCCACCAAACCAGCACTTCAGTTCAGTTCAGTCACTCAGTCACGTCCGACTCTTTGCAACCCCATGAATCACAGCACGCCAGGCCTCCCTGTCCATCACCAACTCCCGGAGTTCACTCAGATTCACATCCGTCAAGTCAGTGATGCCATCCAGCCATCTCATCCTCTGTCGTCCCCTTCTCTTCCTGCCCCCAATCCCTCCCAGCATCAAAATCTTTTCCAATGAGTCAACTCTTCTCATTAGGTGGCCAAAGTACTGGAGTTTCAGCTTTAGCATCATTCCTTCCAAAGAAATCCCAGGGCTGATCTCCTTTAGAATGGACTGGTTGGATCTCCTTGCAGTCCAAGGGACTCTCAAGAGTCTTCTCCAACACCACAGTTCAAAAGCATCAATTCTTCAGTGCTCAGCTTTCTTCACAGTCCAACTCTCACATCCATACATGACCACAGGAAAAACCATAGCCTTGAGTAGACGGACCTTAGTCGGCAAAGTAATGTCCCTGCTTTTGAATATGCCATCTAGGTTGGTCATAACTTTTCTTCCAAGGAGCAAGTGTCTTTTAGTTTCATGGCTGCAGTCACCATCTCCAGTGATTTTGGAGCCTCCAAAAATAAAGTCTGACACTGTTTCCCCATCTATTTTCTATGAAGTGATGGGACCGGATGCCATGATCTTCGTTTTCTGAATGTTGAGCTTTAAGCCAACTTTTTCGCTCTCCACTTTCACTTTCATCAAGAGGCTTTTTAGCTCCTCTTCACTTTCTGCCATAAGGGTGGTGTCATCTGCATATCTGAGATTATTGATATTTCTCCCGGCAATCTTGATTCCAGCTTGTGCTTCTTCCAGCCCAGCGTTTCTCATGATGTACCCTGCACATAAGTTAAATAAGCAGGGTGACAATATACAGCCTTGATGTACTCCTTTTCCTATTTGGAACCAGTCTGTTGTTCCATGTCCAGTTCTAACTGTTGCTTCCCCACCTGCATACAGATTTCTCAAGAGGCAGGTCAGGTGGTCTGGTATTCCCATCTCTCTCAGAATTTTCCACAGTTTATTGTGATCCATGTAGTCAAAGGCTTTGGCATAGTCAATAAGCAGAAACAGATGTTTTTCTGGATTAGGTCCTTGTAATTTTGTCTTCCCTTTTGTAAGGCCTGGGCATAAAGACAGTCCACAACCAAGAATACACACCACTTGCAGACTGGAAAAGCTTTGGGAGAAATCCTTGCTTTCTGGCAAGGAGCCAGAAAAAAAGCCACTAAG
Organism: Oryx dammah; assembly: GCF_014754425.2. NCBI lineage: Eukaryota > Metazoa > Chordata > Mammalia > Artiodactyla > Bovidae > Oryx > Oryx dammah. The sequence continues at coordinate 40,323,905 of NW_024070200.1, forward strand.
TCTCAGAAAGAGCAGAGGGAGTGGTCCTGGGGTTTCCTTCTGTTTCTTTTTCCTGTTCTCTTCCTCCAGCCCCCAGTATTCTCCCCGTGCACAGAGAGTAAACAGGCACCTAAAGCTCTGAGGCAGGGACCCTTCTGTCTGACCAGACAGCCTTGAGCCTAGGTGCACGGGGTGAGTCCCTGTGCTCATTCTGGCCCCCTGATGCGTGGTATGTGACACAGAGTCTGGGAAGAGCATGTGGGGCAGGGAAGCTAAAGCCCAGCCTCCTGGCCACAGATTGCAGAAAGGACTTCAGGAAAATCAGACAGCAGGGGTCATGGGAGAGCTGCCCGGCCTCACCACTCACCGCGTGTATAAGGACCTGACCCAATAGCACACAGAAGCCTCGAGAACCGAGCTGTGGGACCTGGACTTGGGGTGGCGCACACAGGACAGGAGGCCCTACCAATGCCGAGATCCAGGAATGCTCGAGTCCTTCCTATGCAGCAATGGGTACCATGGGCCCCCACAGGCGTTGGATATGGATAGAGAGGGCTGAGTACATAGTACATAGGCCTGGCGAACTAAGCTGACATCATAGCCACAGAAGGCGGGCTGGAAATTACAGCCTGAACCTGCCCAGGCACAATGACTGCTAAAAAATCAATAATCTGCTTAGGACTGAAACAAAACCCAGGGCTTCCCTGGTGGCTCAGTGGTGAAGAATCTGCCTGCCAATGCAGGAGACATGGGTTTGATTCCTGGTCCTGGAAGATCCCACATGCCACAAAGCAACTAAGCCCGTGCACCGCAACTACTGAGCCTGTGCTCTAGAGCCTGGGGAGCAGCAAGTACTGAAGCCCCCACACCCTAGAGCCTGTGCTCCACAACAAGAGAAGCCGTCACAATGAGAAGCACATGCACCATGACCGAGAGTAGCCTTTGCTTGCTGCAACTAGACAAAAGCTGGCACAGCAATGAAGACCCAGAACAGCTAAAATAAATCAATAAAAAATTGCTATAGAAAAAAGAAACAAAACTCAGCATCTCATAGTATAATATTAACAGTATCTAGGATGCAGTCCAAAACCACTCAGCATATGCCTCACTGGGAAAGTCACAATTCTGAACAGATTATGGAAAGGGAGTAAGAGTAACTCCATAGTGGGGAAACCTGGAAAATTCTATTTTACCTGAGCAATAGAGGTTAACATCACTGGTGACAAGTCACCTTGCTGCCACGCATGCCCTTGACAGGGGATGCCACCCTCAAAGGTGACATACAGCATGACCCCACGTGTGTGACCTTCTGTGCAAGTGAAGGAGAGCAGGCCGGTGGCTGCTGGGGGCTGGAGGGGAGGGTGTGACCACAGAGGAACAGGAGTGCGCTGGTCTGATGGATCACAATCGGGATGATGGGCACTGCTCCACACAATGATAAAAAGTACACAACTATACACATACACACAAACACACAGAGACACACAGACACACATACACACATATACACAAAGTCGACTTTACTGTGTATTGAGAAAAAAAAAATTTTAACTGCTTGTTTGCAGTAATGAAACAGCCTTTTCTGTCTGCTCTCCTGGGCAACTGCCTTGTCCTGGAGACACAGACCCAGGATCAGCCTGTACAAAGCCCCCTCCTCCACCTCAGGGAGATGTCACTGTCTGGGGTGTGTTTCTCTATCTGTTCACTGTTCTAATCTTCACCATCCCACTGACCAGGGCCTGAGGAAACGAAGGCTGACCTCCAACAAGATAAGAAGCAGGTGAATAAATGCTGAGTGCACTGTACACGGACAGACATTCACTGATGCTCGTTCTTATGTTGCTAAGGTGTGAGTGACAGTATTTAAGACCTCAGTCCTGTGTTATTCATCACAGTCACTTACTTCACATATGTAAGGTTAAATCTTATAGGCAGTTGAAAGTCCAGCTGGATTGTAGCACATTGATGGTATCTGCCAAGAGCATCCTCGATTTCTACATCAATCTGTAAATTCAAAGACGTTTGCTTAGACACAGTTTTTACTTTCCAGTTTTACTCTTTTCAAGGTATATTGCCTACTTACTTTAGGACCATAAAATGCTCCATCTCCAGCGTTTATCTTCCATGGTTTCCCAAATTTCATCAAGCTATTCTTTAGTTGCTATTTTTTAATAAGAAGAGAACATTAATAACTTCCACTTCATTGTACATTTTCTTTTTGTCCTATAGCTCAAAATAGTAAGTCACTGTCAATCTTCACTACATTCCATGTTACTTCCACTTGTTCTTACTGAGCCTCTCACAATCAGTAAAGTCTGGGTGAGGACACAGGAAGTTGACTAAGATGGTGCCTGCTCTCAGGAAACAGACACTTAACTGGAGGCAAAAGGATCACTCACTGACATGTCCAGTGAATCCCAGTGAGAGCTGGCGGGGGAACTCGGGCTCATCTGCCTCTTCAGCCCCCGCACCTCACACTCCCAGCCCCTCAGGAGGGACCCTGCACGGTAAAGGGCAAGCAGGCTCTGCCCTGCCCCAGTGCACTCCATGTGCAGGTGTAAGGCACTCTGGGGTGGGGGCAGGCTGTGCACCCTCTTTTGTTCTCCCCCATCTCTGTGCCTGCGGCTGGTGGGCAGCACCCCTGGTGGCCCCTGGGGTGTGGAAGCGGGAGGCCCTCCATGGTCTGCAGACTCAGCCGTGCACAGTCCTTCCAACCAGCGGGCAGTGGAGACGCCCGTGCTGCTGGCGGGGCCCGGTGTGCACATGCCAGCAGGCTCAGGGCACTCTGGATGGCAGCCAGGCTTCTGTCACTGTCCCCATGCACTGGGACCCGAACAGTGACGCTGGGGTGGAGTGCCCTGAGGGGGTGACCCCGGGGTGGAGGGACCCAAGAGGGTGACCCCGGGGGTGGAGGGCCCCGAGGCGGTGATGCTGGGGGTGGAGCAACCAGAGGGGGTGAACCCGGGGTGGAGGGCCCCGAGGGGGTGACCCCGGGGGTGGAGGGCCTGGAGAGGGTGAAGCTGGGGGTGGAATGCCCTGAGGGGGTGACCCTGCGGGTGGAGGGCCCCAAGGAGGTGACCCTGGAGGTGGAGCGCCATGAGGGGGTGACCCTGGGGGTGAAGCGTTTCTGAAGGGACTCTGATACGTGTTCTCAGACAAAGTGAGGCCCAGCTACAGCAGCTGAGGGAGGGGAGGAGTTTCAGGGAATTAAATGTTTAAGCCAGGTTTGGGGGAAGAAGATAAGGCAGAAGCCTCTGAGGACACAGGGATTGGGAGGGCCAGCTGGAGAAGCTGAGGGTCAGAAAGCTTCAGGTTTATGCAAGGTCAGGCCAGGGCTGAAACCACTGCTCCTAGGCCTGGCTGTATACACTGCCCTGCACCCCTTCTCCCTGCCGTCTATCTGTCCTGTCCCACATCCACCACGTCTCTGGCTCCCAGGAGCGCTGGGGGCGCTGGGGTCTACACTGCAGTACTTGCTGGGCTCCGGACACAGTTGTCTGCTTGTGGTGTGCATGTGTGGCTGGAGTGCTCTTAATGACTCATTATAACTCTGAAAGTAGGACAGAGAAAGCCTGGGGTTAATCTGGCTCTGAGGAGCTGAGGGACCTACATTGGTCCCACGGGCAGAGGTCTGACCAGAGCTGCTGAAAAATGAGCAGGAGGATTTCTTGAAAAACTTATGAAATTGGTTATTAGGAAGCAGCACTGAAAAGACTACAAACAAAAACCTGATATAAACTAACATGTGAAACAAATGTTAGGTATTGTTCTTATCGGTGTTTGAAGAAAACTGGATTAACTGTGTTCTACAATTAGCACATTTATCCCAAACTTCCCAGTCTTTAATTTCCACTGCAAAGCATCACAACTTCATGAAAGGTAAAATGAAAGGTAACACTTTGCTTCTCCCTACCTTTTCAGCTTCATCCCATAACTCAATCTCTCCCAGGAAGTTTTCAGGTCTTGTTGACAAATTTAATTGAAAGGAGAAGCCAAACGTTGAATAAACAGACTGCAAAAACTGCAAACACCCTTTTATCTCCTCTTCAATCTGAAATTAGAGCAAATGAGAAATTAAATCCATTTACAGCATTAAAATTTCTTCCTGTCAGCCAGAAATAAAGTGCGCTTTTACTGTGGAGGACAGTCCATGGCACTGTTGTCTTTGTTGCCTTGTTGTCTTTTTCTCACTGGAACATTCACAGGACTCCTGCCAGATGCCCATATGCACCTCCAGGCTGCTGGTCCAGCATAGGACTGGGCAAAGACACAGGCGAGGGTGCCTCTCCGTGCACATGCCACCCATGAGCAGCTGGCCAGAGGATGTGATGGCCAAGCTGCGCCCAGAGGAGAGGTGAGAGCCCTCCAATGCGGCCAGGGTGGGAACCCCCTTGAGCATAGGAAACACGGAGGATGAAGGCCCAGAAGACGGAGGAGTGGGTGAGGGTGGGCCAGCCGTGGGAGCTGCCTGTGACCAGGCAGAAGGCAGAGAGGGAGTACACAGGATGGAGGCAGGCCAGGGCTGGAGGAAACCCAGCACTTCCAGAGCCAGGCTGAAGGCTGCACTTTTGAGCCAGCGAGCAGTGAGAAGTGGTGCAGAGGAACAACACAGCTCACCATGATTGCTTGACTCTGGGAGACTGACCAGCAAGATGAGAAGAGCAGCCCATCTGGGAGTTGCTGGGATCCTTCTGGAGCAGAAGGCTGGTGCTGGAAACAAGTGGCTGAAACAGGGGTGGGCTGCATCTGCAGGACACCTGTCCTTGTTCACTAAGAGACAGTGATTGCCTGCAGAGTCAGCACTGTGCTGGATGCAGAGAAATGAGGAATGAATGAAATTATTCAGGAATAACATGCTTAAGAAGAGCAATCGACAGGGCTTGTGATAAACTGGACATGAGACTTGAAAACCCGGCCTGGGTTCCTGGCCAGGGCTGTGGAGAGGGTGCTGGTGTGTCACTGAAAGGAGAGGACGTGGGGAGAGAGGCAGAAGAAGGGCCGGCACTGGACCTGGCCTACGTGAGGGTGCGTGTGATGGCCAAGCAGACACGTCCCCTGGAGGGCTGGGGTCTGGAGCTCACAGGGAGAGCTGAGACACGTAGCTGAGGTTAGCGGAGGGACTGAAGAGAGAGAGTGAGTGCAAGGTGAGGAGAGCAGGGGTGAGCTGAGAGGCCAAAGAGGAGGAAGACGAGCACTAGGTGTAAGTGAAATGGGGCAGCAAAAACATAGACGCAGACAAAGGGTACCAGCAAGGGTCTGCTTCTGTCCTGTCACTGTGGATTAGGTTTGCAGATTTTCATCAGTGGAACCACATGTGGAACCATGCTATTTTCTTTCAGTTTTTACACTCAGTGCTTCCCAGGTGATGCTAGTGGTAAAGAAGCTGCCTGCCAATGCAGGATACAGAAGAGATGTGGTATGATCTCTGGGTTTGGAAGATCCCCTGGAGAAGGAAATGACAACCCACTCCAGTATTCTTGCCTGGAGAATCCCATGGACAGAGGAGCCTGGTGGGCCACAGTCCATGGGGTCACAGAGTCAGACATGACTGAAGTGACTTCGCACACATAGCATTTATTTCAAGGGCTTCCTAGGTGGCACTAGTGGTAAAGAATCCACCTGCCAATGCAGCAGACAAAAGAGACATGGTTTGATCCTCAGGAAGATCCCCTGGAGAAGGAAATGGCAACTCACTGCAGTGTTCTTGCCTGGAGAAATTCCATGGACAGAGGAGCCTGGTGTGCTATAGTCCATGGGGTAGCAAAGAGTCGGACACGACTGAGCGACTGAAACTAATAGTAAACGATTATTTCGAGATCCATCCATCCTGCAGCGTCAGCAGCAGATCACTCTTTTTCCTGCTGAGCAGCCGTCCACTCTGTGGATGCACCACTCAGCAGTCATTGGGCTGTTTCTACATTTCGACGACTTCAAATAAAGCTGCTCTGAACACGTGTGTACAGGTCTTTGTATGGACATGTGCTTTGTTTTTCTCTTGGGAAAAGAAAAGGAGTAAGATGGCTGGGACATACGGTAGGAGCATGTTTCACTTTAAGAAACTGCCAAACTATTTCTCAGAACTGTACCATCTTCAACCTCCACAACTGGTGAGAGGGAGATCTAGTGCCTCCTCACACTCAATACATGTCAGAGTCTGTCTCTGAAATGTCAGCCATTCTGTAGGTGCAGAGGCAGCTCATAGGGCATCAGTCTCCATTTCCTCAATAACCAATGATCCTTAACACTTCCTTCACGTGCTTCTTTGCCATCTGCTTAGTTCCTTAGATGTGTACCTTCTCTTGTACATATTCTTAGGTAAACTGAAAGGTCACATCTTTTTGCCCATTTTTTAAAGTTAAACTTTTTATTTTGAGGTTCACATGCAGTTGCAAGAAATAAGACAGGGATCCTTGAGCCATTTACTCAGTGTCCCCAATGATGATATAATTTTTGCTTTAATCATCAGATATAACACAGAAAACTCAAAAGAAAAAGGAAAAGCAATATTTATTGTAGTTAACTGAGCTTCCCTGGTGGCTCAGCAGTAAAGAACTCTGCCTGCCAATGCAGGAGACGTGAGTTCAATTCCTGGTCCAGAAAGATCCTCTAGAGAAGAAACCCACTCCAATATTCTTGCCTGGGAAATCCCATGGACAGAGGAGCCTGGTGGGCTACAGTCCATGCAGCTGCAAGAGTCGGACACAACTAAGCAACTGAACAACAGCAACAAATTGTACTTACCATGTTTTATTTTTACAGTTCTTTCTTCGTTCTAAACGTTGAGACTTTCTTTTATAATTTTCTTTCTCTTTAGAGAAATTCCTATAGCAATCTTTTAAGGTAGATCTAATGCCTTGATTTTACCTTCATCACTGCAAGATTTTTTGGGGGGGGGTATAGAATTCTGGTTTAACAGTTATATCAGCACTTGGAAAATGCTGTGACTCTTCCTTCTGGCCTCTGAATTTTTTTAAATTTTTATTGGAATATAGCTGCTTTACAGTGTTGTGTTAGTTTCTGATCTACAGCAAAGTGATTCAGTAACATGCGTGTATATATCCCCTCTTTGCCACCACACAGCGTTGAGTGCCCCATGCTGTACAATAGGTTATACTTCATTTTGATGAGAAATCTGCTGTTATTTCATTTTTAATTTTTTTCTTGAAGGTATCACTTCTGTTTTCATTTTTTTCTTTACAGTTTTTGTAAGTTTGGCTCTAATGTGTCTAATGTTTCTTTGTTGTTGTTTAGTCACTAAGTCATGTCTGACCTTTGGTGACCACACGGACTGTAGCCTGCCAGGCTCCTCCTCTGTCCATGGGATTTCCCAGGCAAGAATACTGGAGTGCATAGCCATTGTCTTCTCCAGGGGATCTTCCTGACCCAGGGATCGAATCCATGTCTACTGCATTGGCAGGTGGGTTCTTTACCACTGCACCACCTGGTCTGGGTTTATCCTCCTTGGACTTTCTCAGCTACTTGAATCTGTAAGCTTATGGCTTTTGCTAAATTTGGCCAGTTTTCAGCCATTACCTCTTTTGAGTACTTCTTCACTTCCACCCTACTAGATTCCTATTTAGCAAGATCCAGAAGTGATTCCTTCTGGGCCTGGAGTTTCCTTTGTGGAAGGGTTGCTGACTACCAACTCAACTTCTTTCATAAACAAAGGACTACTCAGATTATCTATCTCTTCTTGAGTAAAATTTGGTAGCTTGTGTTTTTCAAAGAATTTGTTCATTTAATTTAATTTGTCAAATTTACTGGTGTACGCACGTTCATACTATTACCTTACTATCTTTTCAATATCTGTGGAATCTGCAGGAATGTCACATCTCTGAGTCCTAAGTTTTTGTTTCTTTTTTTGCTGTACATTGTTGATTGGGGGATCTTGGTTCCCCAACCAGGGATCAAACCCAGGCCCCAGGCAGTAAGAGCATGGAGATCTAACCACTAGACTGCCAGGGAATTTTCCAGTCTTGGTATTTTTAATTAGTTTTCTCTCTGACAAAACTAAAGGTTTATGAACTTTATTGATCCAGAAGACCCAGCCTCTGGGTTGAAATTGCATATTGTTTTTCTTTTTTCTATTTCACTGATTTCTTTTCTGCTATTATTTTCTTTTTTCTGCTCATCTCTAATGTAATTTGCTCTCCTTTTTCTAGTCTATTAAGTAGAAGTTGAGGCTACCTCTTTGAAAACATTCTTCTTTTCTAATATGGGTGTTCCTCTAAAGTACCATTTTAATGGCATCCCACAAATCCTGATAAATTGTGTTTCTTTTACATTTCATTTGGTATAGAGCTAACCCTTGAACACGGAGTACTGGCCCCTCACACAATGAAAAACCCATGCATAACTACTGTACAGTTGGCCCTCAGTTTGCAGTTGTACACCTGCAGATTTAGCTAACTGTGACTCACGGAGCAGTGTTGTATGTATTCATAAAAACTGCTGCGTAGAAATAGACAGGGGCAGTTCAAACTCATGTTGTGCACAAGCTAGTGTACAATATTTTCTAATTTCCTTTTGATTTTCTATTTGACACATGGTTATTTAGAAGTGTATGACTCACTTTCCAAATACTTGGGGATTTTCCAGATAGTTTTCTGTTATTGAATTCTACCTCAATTTCAAAGCAGCCAGAGAACTTTTAAAAAACTATTCGTTTATTAAAATTTTTTTTTTGCCTGTGCTGGGTCTTCATCACTGCACAGGCTTTTTCCCTAGTGGTGAGCAGGGCCCACTCTCTAGTTGCAGTGCACGGGCTTCTCATTGCGGTCACTTCTTTTGTGGAGCATGGGCTCTATGGTGTATGGACTCAGTAGTTGGGGCTTACAGGCTTCAGAGCACAAGCTCTAGCTGTGGCACAAAAGGTTAGATGCCTACAGCATGTGGGATCTTAGTTCTCAGACCAGGGATCAAACCCATGTCTCCTGCATTGGCATGCAGGTTCTTTACCACTGAGCCACCAGGGAAGCCCCAGAGAACATATTCTGCATGAACTGAATCCCTTTAAATTTACTGAGACTCATTTTATGGCCCAGAATATGGTCTATTTTGGGAAATGTCCCGTGGGCACTTTCAAAAAATGTGTACTCCATTGTTATTGACTGGAGGGGTCTATAACTGTCTATTAGGTCAAACCATTTAATAGTGGCCCTTTGCCTGGCAATTTGAATTTGAATTAAGATAAAAACCTGAAAAAGTAAATTGTAACTTCCAGGTAAAACTGAAAAACAAACACATCCAAAATTTCACCAATACCCTTAAAATAATGTTACTTAATAATTAATGTTAATAAAGTTGGAAGAAGCTTAAAAGAAAAAAAAATAGACTTCATGTCAAGAAAAACAACCAACCCAATCAAAAAATGGGCAGAAGACCTAAACAGACATTTCTCCAAAGAAGATGTAAAAATGGCCAATAGGCACATGAAAAAATGCTCAACATCAATAATTATTAGAGAAATGCAAATGAAAACTACAATGAAGTATCACCTCATACTAGTCAGAATGGCCATCATCAAAATGTCTATAAAATAATAAGTGCTGGAGAGGGTGTGGAGAAAAGGGAACCCTCCTATACTGTTGCTGGAATATAAATTGATACAGTCACTATGAAGAACAGTATGGAACATCCTTAAAAAGCTAAAAGTAAGAGTTGTCATATGGTCCGGCGATTCCACTCCTAGACATATATCCAGATGAAAACTCTAATTTGAAAAGAAACATGCACCCCAATGTTCACCGCAGCACTATTCACAATAGCCAATGCATGGAGGCAAACTAAATGACCACTGACAGAGGAACAGATAAAGAAGATATGGTACATATCTACAATGGAATATTACTCAGCCATAAAAAGAAAGAAATGATGCCATTTGTAGCAATCGTGGATAAACCTAGAGATCATCATACTAAGTGCAGTAAGTCAGACAGAAAAAGACAAAATTCATATGAGATCATTTATATGTGGAATCTAAAAAAACAATACAAAAGAATGTGTTGGAACTGATGGGACCTCAGAGACTAGACTGAACAACTCAGTTCACAGCAACTCTGAAAGACCCAGCAATGCGTCTAAGGCAGCCACACTGGACCCATGCTGACCACGCCTCCGAGTCCCTGCTTACCTGCCCTAACATGGACCCATGCTGACCATGCCTCCCTTAGTCCCCGTTTACCTACTCCACCGTGGACCTGTGCTGACCATGCCTCCCTGAGTTCCCATCTACCTGCCCCACTGTGCAGAAGATGTGAGCGTCATCCTGCTGGAAGCGCCTGACGCAGGTCAAGCCACCCAGAGCTCCTGATGGCTCATTCCTGTGAAGAACCCCGAAGTCAGCAAGTCTGATCGGCATTTCCCTCCAAGATCGTGGACGATGGGCAAACATCAGACTAGAAAAGACACAGGGGCACACAATGTTTCCTTACTGCAGAAGAGATGCAGTAACCATCTGAATGTTAGTAAGTTACCAGTTAAATGACTCAGGATTTGTAAACACCTGATTCTGGTTCTTAGATCACCAATTAAAAGAAGTTTCTTCTCCCATGAATTACTGAATGCTGTATTTACATAACTGCACACTCTGAGGAAGAACCCAATCATCTCCTCCAGAAATACTGCTCCCTATTCTCAACCACCTACAATCCATTTCAAGGGCTACTTCCTAAGTGAGGCAGCCCTGGGCACTCTCCAGAAGGGCTGGTCAGTCGAGCCTCAGGCTCCAAGAACAACCAGAATTGCCGCAGTTTTGACACTGGTCTTACTTCTTCAATAACTGACTGGCTGTGTATTTGTTCCTTCTCCACTCTGCTCATGAGCTCCAGGAGGAAATGGTTGTGTCTAAAGCACCCTGCTAATATTCTCTCTGCATGAAAGGCCTCTCTTCTGCAGGAAGCAACCCTTGCTCACACACCCCATCACCACTAAGCCACTGTGGTCCTGATTCCTTGTTCTGATATAAGAAAATACAAAATTACACTCTCTGCTGTGTTCAGCTTTCTTGTAATAATACTGAAATCACAGCTTCAGCTGGTACCCAATGGGAAACTGAGTTAAGAAGTAGTTAATACAGGTGTTTTGGAGAATGCAAAGCACTAGGTTTTAGCCTCCACCTTTGTTTAAAAAAAAGAGGCTATATAATATTTACATATCAGTTTTCATAAAATTAAAGATAAATACATATCTTTTGTATGCAGTTCCCACAGAGTTGAACTTCCTTTAGTCTTTACTGAAAAGGGCAAAAAATTTTCTTCAGTATTCAGAGGTTTCTTTCAAGTAGTTACCTTCTAAAGTCAATTTACTGAAAATGTGTATGTTGATATGAAGCTACAATAGGTGAGATATTTTTTGGTGGAAAATATTTTTTGGTGGAAAAATTTTTTGCTCACTTCTAGTTGTAAAATCTACTTCTCTGACAAGGTTGCATTCACATCCTATGCAGCTTTATGATAATTACATTCTTTCATAGACTCTAAGACAACCTTGACTTTAAGATGGACCATTACATTATGTACAACCAAGAAAGAAAACAACCGTGAATTAAATTATGGCATAATGCTAAGATACCAACTATAAGACACGTCTCAATTTCAGGGATGTTGAAATACGAGGGGGAATGCATCTTAGAATCAGTGAAATCCAGTCACTGATTGTGAGCTCACTGGTCTTGTTATAATCAACCCAAATAGCATGTAAGAACTAAATGTTCTGCAAATATGTATATCTGAAGTATATTACCACTGGGAAGAGAAATGTAATAATTTATAAAATTGATGGGTAATATTATCCTCTGAGAAGCACAAAATACTAAATGTTTTCCAGCCAACAGCCCACATCTGGCAAAGAGCAAACATATTTTAAAAGTAAATTCATCCTTCAGAATGAAACAACTTGGTAAAGATGATTTCGAAACACCGCTCTTCATGTTAAAGGATCCTCTTAACTCCAAAAAGCAAAATAACATTAAAAACTAACTGTAGTGAAGTACCTGCTAGGTACAGATCTGCTTCATTTTTCATACTCACCAGTGTCCTGGGCAATTCATGGGCTTAAGGGCAAAAGTGTCCTTGTCGATGTCAAAGGTGAACATGTTCTCACTGTAATGCTGCCAGTGTCCAGAAGCCTCCCAGAGCTTGCAGCTGTACATGTTGGGGGACAGGACCTCTGTGAAGTTGCGCTGGTGGTGCTGCTCCTAAAGGAGACAGGTGTGCAGAGCTGAAATCTGCTGGGGCAGGGCATAACTGCAGGCAAGAGACACCCAGACAAGGACTGCTAAATTCAGGATCATGCCTTACATCAGTTCACAGCTAATAAGCCCTTGGTTTTAAGCATGGTACCTTATGGATCATAAAAGAAAGATTCATATATGCTCAATATACTTTTCACATTAAATATATTCATTTTATATAGCAACCCACTCCAGTATCCTTGCCTGGAGAATCCCATGGAGAGAGGAACCTGGTAGGCTGCAGTCCATAGCCGCAAAGAGTTGGGCACAACTGAAGCGACTTAGCATGCAAGCATACACACACATATTCATTTCATAATATAATGGTACATAGTATATAACAGGAGTCCCCAACATTTTTGGCACCAGAACCAGTCTGGGGGCAGACAACTTTTCCACTGACTGGCAGCAGGGGTGGGATGCCAGGAGCCAGCACAGGAGATCCCACCCATGACAAGGTCATGCGGAGAGACCTAATGAGCAAGGCAAGTCAGGTCTCAAGGGGTCCTCTGCCTGAGTCAATCTACCCCGAAACCAAAATCTGTATGTTTACTGTCTGCTATACTATACTCTTCTGACATTACCACCTTTCTCTGAAAAGAGTTAACTCAAAGCTCCAGTTAACAGTCTCCTGCATATAAAAAGAATGTCTCGGTTTAAACCCCTTTGATGGCTTTCTAACTTACCTGACCGGTCTGCTCAGACTTTTACAACTTGTGAATTGTTCACAGGACCCCAGCCGCGAGAGACACAAAGCTTAAAACTTCTTAAAGATATAGAGTTAAAAATTAGTTTGGTGCAGCCATGAAATTAAAAGATGCTTACTCTTTGGAAGAAAAGTTATGACCAACCTAGATAGCATATTCAAAAGCAGAGACATTACTTTGCCGACTAAGGTCCGTCTCGTCAAGGCTATAGTTTTTCCTGTGGTCATGTATGGATGTGAGAGTTGGACTGTGAAAAAGGCTGAGCGCCAAAGAATTGATGCTTTTGAACTGTGGTGTTGGAGAAGACTCTTGAGAGTCCCTTGGACTGCAAGGAGATCCAACCAGTCCACTCTGAAGGAGATCAGCCCTGGGATTTCTTTGGAAGGAATGATGCCAAAGCTGAAACTCCAGTACTTTGGCCACCTAATGAGAAGAGTTGACTCATTGGAAAAGACTCTGATGCTGGGAGGGATTGGGGGCAGGAGGAGAAGGGGACGACTGAGGATGAGATGGTTGGATGGCATCACGGACTCGATGGACGTGAGTCTGAGAGAACTCCGGGAGTTGGTGATGGACAGGGAGGCCTGGCGTGCTGCGATTCATGGGGTCACAAAGAGTCGGACACGACTGAGCGACTGAACTGAACCGAACTGAAGAGTTTGTTGAGTTAATGTTTGCCGCCAGGCCTCCATATCCTTTATTTTTTAGGCACCTGGGAGGATATTAATCAATGTAATCAGGATGCAGAAATAGGAATATAGTAGTTTTGATGTTAGCAACACTAGACTTTTGAGTTAGTGAATTTTCTCTTTATTATAAATCACTGTACTCCTCTTTCTTTGTTTGTTATAAATTGTTGTGTCCTTGCTATGTAAGAATGTAACTTTATTTAGTGCTTTCTGAGAGTGGCACCAGACTTTGGGAAGAACACCACAAATAAGTTCTCTGGTTGACAGACCCTTATCAGAAAAGGGTCGTAAAATGTTAACTGGCCTTCTGGCCAGAAGATGATGTAAATCACCTAAGACTTGTGTATACAACTAGGTATGCAGAGAGAAAGCCTGGTCTCGATAAGAGTCAGGGCTGCTGACACTGCATAATTTTGTATTATCCATTGATCTCTATGTACAATCAAAAGTATAAAAGGCCTTTCCGGACAATAGAGGATGGGGCAGTCACTGGAAAGACTGGTTTCCCCCATGTGGTCTTTTCTCCCTCTCCTTTTCAGGCTGAATTCCCATCTGGGGCATGGAGGCTCTCCGAGTCTACTTACTTGCCCTGGCTTCTAAGACCCACGTGAGAGGGAGACCAAGGCGGGGCACCCTCCGCTATTCAAGTGGGCGCTGGTGACCTAACGTAGATGGTGCAAGTTCCTTGTCTGGAACTTTATTGGTTTTCCACTTAGACCAAGTTATTCAGCCTCTTTTCTCCACTAAATTTTCCTACTACACTATTTCTTCCTAATCTCTCTTTATATTTCTAAATAAATAAGTTTTTCCTCGCCACACCATCCCTGCTTCAAATTACCCTGGATCCACCAGGGCTGGACCCCAACAGTGGGGGAGGTTGGGATGATTGAAGTGTATTACATTTATTGTCTGTGTCCATGTGTGTGAAGTTGCTTCAGTCGTGTCCAACTCTTTGGGACCCCACGGATGGACTCTAGCCCACCAGGCTCCTCTGCCCATGGGATTCTCCAGGCAAGAATACTAGAGTGGGTTGCCATGCCCTCCTCCAGGGGATGTTCCCAACCCAGGGATCAAACTCAGGTCTCCTACATTGGCAGGTGGGTTCTTCACCAATAGTCCCACCTGGGAAGCCCACATTTATTGTGCACTTTGTTTCCATTGCTATTACACTGTCAGATATAATGAAATGATTATACAACTGACCATAATGCAGAATCAGTGGGAGCCCTGAGCCTGTTTTCCTGCACCTGGATGGTTCCATCTAGAGGCGCTGGAAAACAGTGACACCTGGAGTGTGTTGCATATGGCCAGCTTACTCCATAATCCCGTTTTGGCTGCCGTCACTGCAGAAGCCACCTGCAATGTAGGAGATCCTCGTTTGATTTCTGGTTCAGGAGGATCCACTGGAGAAGGGATAGGCTACCCACTCCAGCATTCTTGGGCTTCTTTTGTGGCTTAGCTGGTAAAGAATCTGCCTGCAATGCAGGAGACCCGGGTTTGATCATCCCTGGGTTGGGAAGATCCCTTGGAGAAGGGAAAGGCTACCCACTCCAGTATTCTGGCCTGGAGATTTCCATGGACTGTAGTGTCCATGGGGTTGCAAAGAGTTGGACATGACTGAATGCCTTTCACTTTCACTGCGAAAAACCCTGCTTCACAAAGATGGGATACTGGAAATGGAAGCAGGCTTTTCAGTGCTTTTGTGGCAATCTCAGGATATTCCACCTCAACCTTAATCTGAAACGTATGGAGATCTGGAGTTGTGTCAAACATACTCTTAAGGCCACCATCATTTGCAATCTCAGATGGTAATGTGTCACACAGAACATTTCCTCCTTCTTCTCTCACAGGGAGTTCCACAGTTGGTCTAAGGTTTATCTTTGTATCATATGTGCTCTAGAAACTCAAACGGACAAGAAGCACATTTAATGAAATCCAAGGAAAATACAAATTGTCTCAATATTTTTAGTTGAAGGCATAATGCAGCATTTCTCTTTGAGGTTCAAAATTCTGAGTATTATTAAATTAAATCAATGGAAATGCTTGGCTATGTTATGATGAGAGAAAATGGTAAAACACAAAGTAGAGTTGAATAAGCATAGACTAGTTTAAAAATTACTTACTCGTATGAAGTCTATCAGTGTGTTATAAATGAAGGCTCCTCTAGGAAGAAAGAAACAGCTTCCTGGGCTCAGATCATGGAAAAAGAAAAGTTCCTGTTCCTAGGTTGAAAAAGTAATTGCGTCTCAAATTCCACTGCTGTTGCATATTTACTGTACACATATGATATGCTAGAATAAAACATACACTCAGTTATTTCCAAGTTCTAATAGCTGACGTTCCAAATACTTGAATCTGACTTATGAAACAGTGCATGTGAAGTTACAACTCATATTTATGATTACTCAGCTCTGAACTTAACTCTTATTCACCTGGGATTTACTGCTGATTTCTTACTTGGCACCTTGGGGTATGGATCTCATGAGGAGATGACACAGCAAAAAGGTCAGGAAAGTTCACTGCTGGAGGTGGGCTCGGAGTGGCAGTGACCTCTGCATAGCCGTCATGCTGAGAGCCTGCCCAGGTGGCCACCACCCTCCAGTGTCTGTCCTCCTGCCACCCCACACACCACCCAGCAGAGCCAAGGACATGGAGCTCCACAGTGAGAGCCGGCCCCTCACATCACAGCTCCCACGTGGAGGACTGAGAGTTAAACCAGGTCCACCTGCCTGCAAGCCTTGTTCTTGCTCCGCTTCCCAGATATAAAGTATACTATCAGGTATACACTCTTTTTTCTTTAAAAATTTTTGTATCATTATAAAAACAAGATAGAAGTGCAATTTTTAAAATCTAATGGAAATACAAGAAGGAAAAAAGTTAGCAGACACTGGGGGTAGGAGTGTGAAAGAACTCAGCAGCAAACCATGAGTGCCAGGGAAACAGAAGACAGGAGGGGAGAAGAAATGTCAGCATTAAGACAGCCAGGTTCTGAGCCTTGGTCACAGAGCAGCGCAGCAGCGCTTGGCGGGCGCACCTTCCCGATCATCCTGTGGTCCCGGGCCCTGGCTTCCTCCTGGAGCTCCTCCCAGGCAGCCATCTGCTGCTCATCAGGAAAGGACACCCCGTAGACCCTCTGCAGCATTTCCATCTCAGGGTTGTCTGCCCAGTATGCCAAGGAATTCTAGACATCAGACAAGATTCAGGTAAACATGTCAAACTCTTGGTGAGCAGTAAACCGCTGTGAAATACTAATATGTGCAAGTGGTTCATACCAGGGGCCTGAACTGCCGTGGACTTGGATATAAGCCAGGCATCTTGGACACCAAGGGATGAGGGACTATACACAACTTCCTACCCAAACATCAGCACAGCTGACTCACAGGGGACTTCTTGTAGACTTAGAATCTTAGATTGTTTCTAACTAAACCTTCCCACTCCAAATTACATCATTAATCAGTAAATTACATAGTCAGTCTGCTGTGGGTTCTAGGAGTGAAAAGTGAGAAAGCGTGAAAATGAGGGAAGGCAAGCACCACGTGCATTACCCAGAAGAGGGGAGTAAAGGAGAAAGGGGTGTGGTAGCCGGCCCCCTCCTCCACCCGCCTCCTCCCGCCTTGAGAAAACCAAGGCAGGTCAGGACAGCTCCATCAGTCCCAGGCCTCTTGCTTCCACATCGTGTTTTCGGCATCATACCACTCCATCTCTGTTTTCCCTCCTTTTCCTACATTATATTATTCTCATGGCAGATAAACACTCTTGTTCACATTAAAAAACTCAAGAAAACAAGAGTATGCAGAATATTTTCACAAATAGAAATGAAATGTACTGTGAAACTTACAGTAAGGTTAAATGACAGACAATCAAAGGCTATGTAAAATGTTCTAATTATCAATCCTAAAACACTGTATTATTTTTAGAGGCCTATACAAAAGTCAAATACACATGTGGTGTTTGAAAATGGCACAGTGTTCATATTATACAAGATATTATTGAACTACTCTTATCTAGTTCACTTAAAGTTTACTATATCAGAAAAAAAAATCAATCCTTACCTTGAAAATTTTTATGACCTTAATATTTCCAGTGTGTCTTATGTGAGGGCCTTTACAAAGTTCAACTAGTGGACCGCACCTGTGGTGAAATATTTAAAACATGTCCAGACATAGTTACAGCTTTGGGGACTATTGGTTGGAAACCATATTCTATGTTCTGGGGCAATGTATAATTCAGGAACAACTTAGTGTGAATCCATCTTTAATTTAGGGTGCAGGAAGAGGTGAGTCACCCAGTCTTAGATCCCAATCTTCCCCCTTCAGGTCGCATACAGAAGCCACAGAATCTTTGGAAAAGAAACTTTGCAGACAGACACACATCCCGAGGCTCTTTTAAAGGGCTTCCCAGATTGCTCAGCAGTAGAGAACCTGCCTGCTAATGCAGGAGATGCAAGAGACTTGGGTTCAATCCCTGGATTAGAAGATCCGCTGGAGGAGAACATGGCAACCCATTCCAGTATTCTTACCTGGGAAATTCCAGGAACAGAGGTGACTGGAGGGCTTTAGTCCACAGAGTCACAAACAGTTGGACACACACAAGGCACTTAAATCTTCACTACTGGAAAATCAAAAATCCACTTTCCCGCTCTACACTAATTTTCAAAACCAAAATTACATGAAAGATATAAAAAACACATTCACTTGATAATTTAAGTCAAAAATAAACTTACCAGACATACAGAATGCACACACCAAGCTTGAAGCCTATGTAAATGCTGGATTCAGGTGACAGAGATATGGCAGTGTAGATGGACTATAACTCATGTCACATTCTGGATGGGGGGGATCTTGACCATGGGGAAGCCACATGCACACAGGGGCAGGGGTGTATAGCAACTTGCTGTCTGCCCTCTAAATTATGTGGCAAACCTAAAACTGCTCTAAAAAATAAACTCTATTAAATAAATATATAAATTCAAGGGTTTTCTTTGCTTGTTTTCAGGCCCTTTGGTTTTATAACAAAATGCCTACTTGTATTTTGGTTTATTAGATGATGCAAAAGTTTAGATCAGAGATGAAACCACTATAAAGCATTTGCCTGCACCTGTAATGAACAAGGGGTCATAAAAACCCTAATGAGAGTAGACTCTTCTCCAAGTACAGAAACATGAACAAAGCTAAGATAGCAAAAATGCAGGTCAGAGAAAAGGTGATTTAACATCAACCAATTCAAGAGAAATTTAGTAAAGAAGGAAAGTTGTTCCTTAACTATTCCAACCAATTTTAAATATTTTTAAAGTTCACTAGTTAAAAAGTTAAAAATTATAATGAACACATAAAGGGACTGGATTATTCCAAGTAGAATGAAGTTTTGAACATGAAAACACCATTTCTTTGAATTACCAGGATTTACGTACTGTTCTCTGTCCAAAAAGGAGATTGTAAGTTAATGCTCAAGAGAAATGGAAAAGAAATACCTGATTAGTAAGAAAGACTTAAATAAGCCAATCTTTAAATAACCCCATAGGGAAAAAAGTCCTTTATGTTCAAAAAATTAAACACAAGCCATTCCAATTGATAAAATAATTGTTAATGCTGACCTAAGAAATGTTTTTAAAAAAAAGCAAAAGGGAGTCACCAGGTGGTGCAGTGGATAAGAATCCCCCTGCCAATGCAGAGGACATGGGTTCAAGCCCTGGTCAGGGAAGATTCCACATGCTGCAGAGCAACCAAGTCCGTGTGCCACAACTACTGAAATCTGGGTGCTCTAGGGCCTGCAACAAAGAGTAGCCCCCACTCTCCACAACTAGACAAAGCCCTCACACATCAATGACAACCCAGCACAGCCATAAATAAATAAAATTATATTTAAAAACTGCAGAAGATCAAGTATTAAAAGTCAGAAATTTAAAACTCACCATATATTGTTAATTTCCTCATTTGTTTTTAAACTCTGAAATGGTATGCTAACATTTCTTTGTATTACAGGTAATAAATAATAAAATCTTATCAGATCACTGGAGACTGGTAAAAACAAGCATGGTATCCACCTGCAGCATAAAGTGGCCACATGTTCACATGACCCTTCAGGAAATGCACTGTGCACAGCTGTGCGTGAAGGGGGTGTGACTTTACTCACAGTACAGCTAAGTCACAGAACCACAGCACTTGAGTGTGGAAAGGAAGTGCCCTGTGCAGGACATCTGTGGTCATACTTATTACAGGGACAAGTCTTCTCTGATGGGACTGAGAAGGTCACAGGCAGCCAAAGAAGGGGACACCAGGAGTGGGGACAAGCAGTACCCATAAGGCAGTTGAACAAGTGGACAGTAAGGGGGCTGGGAGCCTGACATGTAGCAGAACTAAGGCTTTGGGTCTGGGCTCCCATGGTCATTGCTATCCACCACTTCTATTCTGCCTTACTGATGCATAGAGGGTGATGCTCTTGGCCCCCACACAGTGGAGAGTGTGGTGAGAGGCAGAGAATCATACCCGAGGAGATGGCCCACTACAGCTCCATTGCCCCCCAATACGAACATGGGAAGATAAACAGAATTCCTTTCCTGAACAGCCCCCGAAAACATGAGGCCCTGAGAACACAGTCTCACTTGCAGGGAGAGAGGCACTCTACAGCTAACATCCCCAAAACAGAATGTGGGTTTGTTATTGTTTAGTTGCTAAGTTGTATCTGACTCTTTGTGTCTGACCCATAGACCTGTAGCCCACCAGGCTCCTCTGTCCATGGAATTCTCCAGGCAAGAATACTGGAGTGGGTTGCTATTTCCTCCTCCAGGGCATCTTTCCAAAGCAGGATCAAACCCATGTGTCCTGCTTTGGGAGGAGGGTTCTTTACCCCTGAGCCACCAGGGCATCCTGTGGTTTTTTAGTACCATCCTGATAAATATAAATGAGAAAATCATTACCTCCCTTTGTGGTGACATTTCAGAGTCCCCACACAAAGGAGTACTCTGTCAACCATGCAAACTTACAATCAGGCCTCCCACTCAAAGACACACTTGCATCTGCTAACGCCTTCAGATGCATCATTGAGCAGAGTTTACAATTTACACACACACGTTACCTGTAAACTGTGGTCGTTGGCGTGGCCACCTTCTCCTTCAGGATGCGGCATTTAAATTTATTGTACTACAAAGAAAAATACATCCAAATAGTATCACATAAAACGTTTAAGTGGGAAAAAATGTTCCCTTTTTCCAACAAACACTGAATGGGCATCTGCTATGTTCTAGGTGCTGAGACCCTGGGGACACACGGAGCTCAGCGCCTGGTTCTGTGCCATCCAGGATGGGTGCCCAGAGCCTGTGTGGGCCCTGAGCATTTGACACGTAACTGGGGACACACGGAGCTCAGCGCCTGGTTCTGTGCCATCCAGGATGGGTGCCCAGAGCCTGTGTAGGCCCTGAGCATTTGACACGTAACTGATCTGAACTGAGGGGCACCACCAGGCCAAAACACACTGGATTCCAGAAGCACAATGTGGAAAAAAAAGAATATAAAATCACTTTTTATGTTGGTTACATGTTGAAGTAATATTTTTTGATTTACTGGGTTAAATAAAATGTTATAAAGATTAATTTCACCTTTTACTTTTTAAATGTGGTTACCAGAAAATTTCAGATGACATACATGGCTCAGCTTTGGGAATGGTGTTATTAGACTGGACTGTTCTAGAAGACTTCAGCTTTAACTACACGAAATAAATAAAATTCTGAAGACACAGCTACATTATGAATTTGTACAGAAAATTAAAACAAAGTCTATAGTAAATGATATTATTACATTAAAAAACTTAGCAGACACTTTTCTGCTTTCATCATTATTACTAGTGTGCCAGATACTTTGTATTAAATAACTACTTAAAGGAGGTAATTATTGGGAGAAAAAAATAGATTTGTATGATTTAACTGTTGTGTACTTACTAAAATTAAGTCATTTTTCTTCACAAAGTTTTGATGGAATTTAGTTCTCAACCCAAAAAATGTGAGAAAATAACTGCAAATCACATATCTGAGATTAATATCTAGAATATATCAAGAACTCCTACAGTTCAACACCAAAAAACAAACAACCCAATTCAAAAGTGGGCAAAGGACTGAACAGACATTTCTCCAAAGATCTACAAATAGCAACAGGCATGTGGAAAGATGCTCTCACCAGCCATTAGAGAATACAAATAAAGACCAGAACGGGGTACCTCCCTCACACCCACTGGAATGGTTATTTTATTTTTTTTGAAGGAAAAGGAAGGGAGAGAACGAAAAAGTCAAATAGTCAAGAATACAGAGAAGCTGGAATGCTCATGCTGGTAGGAATGTAAAACAGTACAACCACTGTGGCAAACAGCATGACAGTTGCTCAAAAAATTAAATGTAAGATTTCCATATAATTCAGCAACTCCACTTCCGGGTATACACTGAAGAACTGAAAGTGGGGACCTGAACAGATACGAGTACGCCCATGTAGTAACATTTTTCTTAGTAGTCAAGAGATGTCTGTTGGCAAAGAGTGAATAAATAAAAGGTAGTCAGTCCATCCATACAGGGGAATGAATATTATTCAGCCTCAAAAGAGGAAGGCAATTCTGACACTTGCTACAACATGGATGAACCTTGAGCAAACAACACTGAGACAGGCCACTCAGAAGGACAATTACCGTGGGATTCCACCTGATGAGGCCCTAGAGCATCACTCTCAAGGAGACAGAAGGGGTGGGGCAAAGGGGATTCGGCGTAACTGCTGGGAGGTGCAGAGCTCTGGAGATGGGCGCTGACAGTGGCTGCACAACAGTGTGCGAGTATTAACGCCACAGAACTGTTCACTTAGAACGTGATTCAAACAGTAATTTTCATATTTTGGATAGTTTACCACACACAGCAGAGACATTACTTTACCGACTAAGGTCTGTCTAGTCAAGGCTATGGTTTTTCCTGTGGTCATGTGTGGATGTGAGAGTTGGACTGTGAAGAAGGCTGAGCGCCAAAGAATTGATGCGTTTGAACTGTGGTGTTGGAGGAGACTCTTGAGAGTCCCTTGGACTGCAAGGAGATCCAACCAGTCCATTCTGAACGAGATCAACCCTGGGATTTGTTTGGAAGGAATGATGCTAAAGCTGAAGCTCCAGTACTTTGGACACCTCATGCGAAGACTTGACTCATTGGAAAACACTCTGATGCTGGGAGAGATTGGGGGCAGGAGGAAAAGGGGATGACCCAGGATGAGATGGCTGGATGGCATCACGGACTCGATGGACGTGAGTCTGAGTGAACTCCGAGAGTTGGTGATGGACAGGGAGGCCTGGCGTGCTGCGATTCATGGGGTTGCAAAGAGTCGGACACGACTGAGCGACTGAACTGAACTGAACTGAACCACACACAGAAAAAAAGCAGCTGCAACTTTTACCAAATCCAAATCTACTTTTTAATTCAAGCCCACAAAACTAACAATATTGCACGTACTCTCAAATTATGTTTTCTTTGATATTTATGATTTTAAAAATAAAATTTAGAAGATATTTAAGTAAATTATTTTGAACAAAAAAAGAGAAAGTTGAAGTTTTACACGGGTTACTCCAGGCTAGAACCTATTTTAAAAATTAGCAGAAAACCCCAACGAAAAGAGGAAAAGACAGAATTTTATACGGTATTATTAACATTGTTGAATTCAATAGCTGGAGTACTAACAACACTCAGGATTAATCAGATTTATAAAACACACAAATGAACACTATTCTCCCGGCCCTTTACCTACTTATATCTGCATTACAAATTTGAACCAAGTGTTAGGAACAATGTGGTGACCAGGGACTGACCATTTGTTTAAAGCAGTGGTATGCTATCACTGCTCAAGTCCCCCCGTAATCACCTTGAATAGGTCTAGGAGGACCTCCGTGCTGACTTCCAGTCTCTCAAATGGCTGCTGCTCTTTGATGATGGCCTGGCACATGCTCTCCAGCACCAGCAGCTCTGCACTGGACACGGCCCTGCAGGGAAGAACAGTCGCCACAGACTACTGGGACGGAACCTGTGACCTGATGCCCTAGTCATCAGCAGATCAACTTTCTCCCCAGAGAAACGTGGTCCTCTACGGTCCAGGACTTCAGAGACTCAACATGTCCCCCAAACCCCACTCCTTCCCTCCTCCACCATCTGTGCTCAGGTCCCTCCAGTCTCATGGGCCGCACCCCCCAACCGCCAGGCCCAAGGCTTCCCCACAGAGGCCTGGGATGCTCTGGGACAGCTCCCTACCATCCCCCATCCCACCCTACTTCCAGGTCACTGAGCTCTCAGCTGAGTGCCCACCTGCTTGTCCCACAGCTCTGTCACCTCCCACAGCAAACGGTGCTGTGTCTGTTTCTGTCTGTCTCCCCCGACTGGATGGCTGAGCCTATGAGGACAGGCTGGTCTCTACCGGGGAGTCAGCAGCACCAAGCCCAGCACACAGGAGGCACCTACACATGCTGAGATGACTCTGGTGGGGAGGGGTGCTCACAGGGGACGAGCTGGCTGGGCTAGGGGCTACAGAGCACTGGGTGTTCGGGCAGCGTGGAGGTAACAGCTGGAGGTAGAATGAACCACAGGCAACCAGGCTACAGGCGCCAGGGGTCTACACTAAGGCAGAAGGAGCAAGAAGGGGGGTCAAGTAGAACTACTGAGGGGACAAAACGGGCAGAACTGGATGGAGTGACAGGGCTGGGGATGAGGGCCAGGGTGGGGTAGAGAGGACCCTTGGGTTTCAGTTTGACAGCTGGGAAGGTTTCCATATAGAGTCGTGAGAGGTAAGGAGGGCTGAGGTAGGGCCTATGGCTCGGGAGTTCATGCACAGACCTAGGGAATGTGAAACCTCCAGAGAGTGGCCCTTCTGGCACCAGCCACGAGATACGTGGCTGGGGGGCACATCACCCTTGACCATCACGACGAGGACTACCTGCTCTCTGGGGATTAACCTGACCACTCTGGTCCGAATCAGTAGTCTGCCCTAACAAGCCTCAGATTAGATAAATAGTGTGTCATGTCTTTCTTGTGGAAAGAAAGAACACCACTTGAGAAGTTACCCTCAAATCTACACTCATAAATAATAATTTTCAAAAATGGTTACCCCATCTGTAATCATGTCCTGTATCAGATACTCAATGCACTGACAAGTAGGCTCTCAGGGTTACCTGTCTTCCAGGTACACATCGTAGTGAAAGCCGCCGTCGCTGGGCGGGCTGCAGCACAGGAGACCCCCGTAGTGGAGCTCCAGGGCTTCCCCGAGTATGTGGGCACTGGAGTGCCAGTATACCTGCAGTGGGACAGAGGCCAGGTAACAGCTACATCATGGGAAGTCATCAGGTGGACGCAGGGATAAGTGAGCATGTGGGTACAGCACTAGGTGACAGACCCCAGGACACAGGCAGTGTTGTCTCTGCAGACTGCTGAGACCCACCTGTTTCTGAGCCCTCCTTCAAGCCCACTGTGCCCCCACTCCACCCATGCCCCACAAGCCAGCTGTGTGCTTCTCCTGCAGCTTTACTCTGAGCAGCGCTAAGCCCAGCTCCTAAACCATTTCCTTCTGGGCCTCAACCATGAGCAGAAGAGAGCTGGACCATGAGCAGAGCAGCCACCCAGAGCTGGTTCAGGCCCAGTGCAGAGGGCCGCCTGTGAGTGTGAGCACTGGCCCCCGTCCTCCTCCTCTGGCTAGCCTTTCTGAGTCAGAGATGCAGCCACAGTGGCTGTTCCTGACATCAGTCACATTAATAAGATTTTGCGTCTACACAGCAGTCTTCACACGCTAAACAGCACATGGCTGTGGAAGTTTGAAAGAGGACTCAGGAAGGCAGAGGAGTCTCTTGGAAGAAAAAGTTTACTGAATCATCTGAGCTCTGCATACTATTAACATGGTACCTTTGTGACAATGTCACTGGGTCTCACCTAGATAATGTACACCAGGGCTGGAGCCTGGAAGGTAACTCATTTTCACGAGCAACCACAACTATTCTGGAAGCCCTACAACATGACACCAGGTGCCAGGGGTGGACTGATCAGGCACTCTAGGAAGACTTCCCGTGATAATATGATAAATGCTTTATTTTTCATGATGTCACTGAACACAGGGGGAAAGAACGTCAAGGAGGCTGACCCCTCTGTGGAACATTAAGTGTGGTGGTCCCCTGTCCCCACCACCCATATTCCTGACAGACTGAAGGCACATAGCAGCCCACTGTTAAAGAACCATGTCTGCAGGTCAACCAAGAGCCCACCCGTGTGGGAAAGTGCTCAGGTCTCAGCAGGATTCTGACCTCAGGAAAAGGTTAAAACCACCTGCCAGGCCAGCCACCACAGCTGCTCTGGACTGGCTCCTACTTGACCTTCTCCAGAGGCTAACACAACCTGAAAGTATCTAGCTGTTTGATTTGCTTACTAACTATCCCTTCCACCTGTCATGAACTCTGCCACCCATAGGATCAGCACATGCACCCAGCACCTTGGATGCTGGTCAGCTGACTGAAGAAATCAACACAGGTTTACAAGTTTCAGGGTGGCATCTGGTATGAAGCTAGGTGTCTGTTCTTAGGGTTAGTCCTTAAGTGAGAAAAACTAACACACATATGCAAGCTATGTATTTCATTACATATTTTGTTCATGCTCTTTATGAATCACTTTTAAATACAGTGTCATGAATGTTAGATTTATTAAACACCAAACTTAGAAGATCACAAAACCTACTGTTCTACCCTTTAGTGTGTGACTTTGTACATGGTATATCTGACAACATAAACACCCAAAGTGTGGTTGGCTGGTTTTCAGACACTTACGGCCTGGGCCTCCTCATCCTCGAAGGTGAGGAGCTCCACAGTGGCATCCCCTTCCAGCGGGCGGTCCAGGTCCCACAGCTCCCCATTCACTTTGGCCACCACGGTGGTTTCTGCTAGCTCCTGACTGGGGAAAGGACAGTCATGTGGGGGTTAACCCATCACAGACTAAAGCTATTCCTTAAAACAAAACATGAAATTAACTTCCAGGGTTTGTTTCTTTCTTAAGTGGAAAGTACAAATGTAAACTAATAGGATAGATTTTTTTTTAATTTTTGTGACATTTAAATACAAAAGGAATATAATTTGTTCGCTGTAAAAATTCAGAAAACAGAATGCACAGAAACAAAATCACATACATCTTACTACCCAGAGATAAGTACTCACAACATTTATACATCAACATAAAAACTTTGAAAATATTACTCTGCTTATGTTATCTGATAACCTACTTTTAAACTTTGGCTTCCCTGGTAGCTCAGCTGATTAAGAATCCACCTGCAATGTGGGAGACCTGGGTTCAATCCATGGGTTGGGAAGATCTCCTGGAGAAGGGAAAGGCTACCCACTCCAGTATTCTGGCCTGGAGAGTTCCATGGACCATACAGTCGCAAGAGAGTTGGACACGACTGAGTGATTGCACTCACTTTTTAAACTTGACAGTAAACCACGACATTTTCTCCAACAGCAGACAGACATGTAAAACATGCTCCCTGACAGCCGCAGTGGAACTACGATCTGCCGAATGCACCCACTATTGCTGGGCATCTCGGTTATAATCTGAGGGGTTTGCTTTTCTTGTTTTATTTTGGCAGTGACAAATAATGCTGCAGTGAATATACTTGAATATTCATTGAATATTGAATATCTTAGTTCCTATTTTCTCAGGAAGATTCTAGAAGTAAACCTGGGATTTAAACTTTTAACAGCTTAACTGGACTACATTGCCAAATTTTCCTACCAGGAGAGGGCCAAGAATACCTTTCTCTGTGCTCTCAGGGAGTACAAAATTATGTCTTCTTGGCAATGTAATGTTTTCATTTATATTTCTGTGAATACCCTGAGCTGGGCACAGCCCTATGGTTAAGAGCACATACTCTGGAGTCAGGCCAACCTCAGGCTGAACCCTGAGCAATTTACTCAGTTTTTCTAAGCTTTGCTTTCTTTATCAGTAATATGGGAATTATAGGACCTTCTTCATATATGTATTCTGAGGATAAAATAAGGTGTGGGCTTCCCAGAAGGCTCAGTGGTCAAGACTGCCTACAATGCAGGAGATGGAAGGAGACAGGGGTTTGATCCCAGGATTGGAAAGATCCCCTAGAGAAAGAAATGGCAACCCACTCCAATATTGTTGCCTGGAGAATTCCATGGACAGAGGGGCCCCGGAGGACTAGAGTCCACAGGGTCGCAAAGATTCAGACGCAACTGAGCAACTACACAACAACAAAAATAAGGTGTACTCATCATCAGAACTTAATAAATGTTCAGTATTACTGTCAAAGAAGTAGAATCTCATTTTCCTCTCTGTTGGCCAGGCCAGGCAGCTCAGGCCCCTCCAGTCCATCATCTCCATCGTCTACAGTCAGCGTGTGGCTGGCCCTGCAGCAGGAGGGGGCTATGTGGCTACGGTGGAGGAGATGGGCAGAAACACTATTGCATCTCTGCCTTTAGACTATGCAGGGCACCAAGCCACCCCCTCCCGGCCCTCTGTGGATGGAACACAAGTGAGCTACCACCTTTGGACCACACAGACAAGGCAGCACTGTACAAGACCACCCAACAGCCACACGGAAGGACTTCAGGTCCCCAAATGAGGGTATGGAGAAGCACTGCCTCCCAGCCTGGACCTTACACCCCCCGATTGCTCTCAGAGAGATGCTGACCACATTCAAGCCATGGAGTTTTCTGTGGCCTCCACTGCAGCAGTTTAGCCTGTGTCTTAACTAACACAGAAACAAGGACCTGGAAGTAACAAGGCAAATTATATGGCACTGGCTTAGCAGATGGGCAGCGGTTACAGGAGACACTACGGTGCACAGAGCTAACAACCCTCGTTACAGCACAATAAAGTATCTTGTAAGACTTGCAGGCAAAAGATCTGCTCACAACGCCTGTAGCACATGAGCAAACAGGTATGAAAAGGCAGAATATTGGGATATGCCAGGGAACTCCTGTGACTTTGAGCAAAAAACTACAGAGGATGAGATGGCTGGATGGCATCATCAACTCAATGGACATGAGTTTGAGTAATACTCCGGAAGATAAGTAAGGACAGGGAAGCCTGGAGTGCTGCAGTCCATGGGGACACAAAGAGAGGGATACAACTGAGCGACTAAACAACAACGACAACCAGACCAAGAGGGCTTCCCAGGTGGTGCTAATGGTAAAGAACCCGCCTGCCAATGCGGGAGACTTAAGAGATGTGAGTTTGATCCCTGGGTCAGAAAAATCCCCGAAGGAGGGCATGGCAGCCCACTCCAGTATTCCTGCCTGGAGAATCCCATGGACAGAGGAGCCTGGTGGGAGTCCATGGCGTCACAAAGAGTCAGACATGACTGAAGCAACTGAGTATGCACACACCAGACCAAGGGATACTCAGGTGAGACCTGTTCTGCTTGCAAGCAGAGGTGGCAAGGGGACAGGCATTGACAGCCCTTCTCAGAGTCCATGCAGGGACAGACAAGATGGGCCCGTCCAACTGCACAGGTCAGAGTAAGGGAGCCACTCTCCCCCGGCCTACAGTATGTCTAATCTTGGTCCATTAAATAGAGGAAGAGACAAACGAGTCAAGCACAAAGCCAGGGAATAAGAGGGTGAGAAGTCCCGGTCTAGGAGAACTCTTTAGGAAGATTACTCTTGTGTGAGACTGATTAGAAGCATCTGGTGAGAGGCCTATTTCAGTTAATTGCTTGAGGGAACTGTTTTGGAGAATAAACCATAAGCCCCACTCACAGACACCTGTGACTGACCCTCAGAGGAGCCCTGAGACCCCCACCCCCAGCTTCACCATGTACACCAGGGGAGCAGCACCAAACACGCAGCCTCCACACCCAGTGGCTGTCCGCACTTGAGTCGTGGCAGGTGAGGGCAAGGGATGACGACGGACCTTCCAAACTGCAAAACCAGGCCCAACAGAGGACAGTGGGCGACTGAGGCTACTCTTGGAGAACAAAGGGTGGCCAGACAGGCCAACCCAAGCCAACAGGACCCGAGGGCTCCTGAACACTGCCTCGGTGCCAGCCACACTGCTCCTCTCTGTCCCAAATGACCGTGACTGCATTGATCCCTCACTGTAACCCATTATCTGTTAGTTTGCTTGCAGCTGGCTGATGGGTGGAGGTGGGAGGACGGTTGTGTGGTTCACCTAAAGTCAGTCCAGGGCTTTCTGCTGCCGCTGGGGGTGCCTGGAGTTGACTCACAGGGGAGAGAGGAGGGACGGTGGGGCATGAGGCAGGGGGCTAGTGACAGGGGTCTAGACATCTAGGGACACGGCTGGGAGACACTGTCACTAATGCCAAGAGTCTTCTCTCCCATGGCAAGAGTACCTGGATTGGAAATGCGTTGGGTCAGTAGGAGCTGTGTCTCCATTCTCCCACAGCTTGGCAGGGCCTGTGACTCCATATGAGCTCACAACCCATAGGGGATTAAAGTGTACCATTCTGGGGTCTTGGACTCAAAGCACCCTCATTCTTCAGCTGTCCTCCCCTGGCCTGAGAGCTGGTCCATGGGTGACACCCAGCCTGCGCCCCAGACGCAGACAAACCCCACCTAAGGGACAGCTGAGTGACAAGATGGTGAAGGGGGGACCAGGGTCCATGAATAACGGCCTGGCCCAGAGACACCCGCCAGCAGGCCTCTGCCACACTGTAAGGGGAGAATGTGGCATCTGTCTTCTCTAAGCTGCGGTCTCTGAGGGGCTTCTTCTGGCAGCAGTTTAGTTAGGAGCCCCAAGGGCACTGGGAGCACAGGTGACTGACTGACTCCCGAGGGGCCCGGAGCGCTGCTCTTCTATCGAGCTCCCAGGTGACGCCAGTGATGCTGGTCTGGGGACCACAAGCCAAGAGCTACTCATCACTGAGCTGTCAAGTGTCCTTTGCCCATTTTTTTCTGTGGGGGTGTTTTCTGAGGATAATTGGCTATGTAAAGGATGACTGGGTCAGGGCTGGGGTTCAAACATTTAAGAAAGACACAGCATCTCTGCGTCCCCCCCCTCTAGCAAGGCCACTCCCCTCAAACACTATCAATATTAACTGATATTAATAAACCTTTGATAGACCAATAGATATTATAATACACAATTATTTTGCATTCTTAAGACTATTTTTTTCTTCTGAAGTTTTCATCTTTTTCCTATTAATGTGAAAAACTATTTAAGGAGCAATCATTTGTTTTATATGGTGCATTTTTCTCACATCTGTCATTTCCCTTTCTGTGGTGTCATTGTTATGCACAACTATTTCTTCAAAATGATTTCAAATCTTCCCATCCTTGCCTGAATGATCTGGACCTTATGCACTGCACTTTGGAGGCCTACTACACTCCTTCAGAGCAGGAAGAATCATCTATGCAATCTACTCTCAGGAAACCAAGGCAACAGGCAGAACAACTTAATAAAACTATTATTTTTAACTTTATTTATGTATCCAGCCACCTCACTGCACCCTTACCAAGAGTTTTTCAGTTACTTCTCTAAGTCACATTTTTAGAGTGTCCTCCTTGTTTAATTGCCCTAACTGCCTGAGTTGAATTCTCAGTCATTTCATTTTTTCTTATTTAATAATAAAAGCCTTCAAGCAATACAAATCTGTTTCTGATCACCACTTCAGATTTATTCCACAGATGTTGACATGTATTCTCCTATAAATTTTCTGAGACTTCCTTGGTGGTCCAGTGGTTAAGACTCTGAGTTCCCAGTGCAGAGGGTTTGATCTCTGGTCAGGAAGCTAGATCCCACATGCTGCAACTGAGAGTTCGTTTGCCACCAAGACACGTCACAGTCAAATAAATAAATAGTTTTTTAAAAACAAGTATTTTCTAAGAATATTCCTTTCTATTACTAAGAATACTTGTTTTTATTTCCCTTCACCTGAGTATCTTGAAGTTTTTAATTTCCTAGTTTTGTTCTGTCTTGTTGCCATTTAATGTTTACTGAGTTCACAATGGATTTCATTTCATTCACAGAATGCTAACTGTGTGTTTCTGTATCTTATTCTGAGGAGCCGAAAGCACAACCACACGTCCCAAGAAAGAAGGCACCATGTGGGCCACAGCGCGGAGACCGGGGAGTAGCCATGAAGCCCACCTTAAATGTTACCATTCAGACCATGTCATCTTAACTTTGGCCTATTTGATCAAGAACTGAGACAGGTATATTAAAGCCTGCTACTCTTCAGTTCTTATAATTTTGCATTTCTGGTGTGATGCTACATTATATAACTCATAAAGGGGTGTGAAAAGTTGAGGATTACACTGTTCTTCTATTTTAAAAATAAGCCCCAGTCTCCCACTCGATGACTGTATCCCTGAGTTCTGCCACCTGAAGGTAATATCATGACCTTTGCTTTCATCACGTATGTCTGATGTGGTTAGGCCCATCCTTTCAGTCAGTCAGTCAGTCCAGTCGCTCAGTCGTGTCTCTTTGCGACCCCATGAATTGCAGCACGCCAGGCCTCCCTGTCCATCACCAACTCATCCTTTAGCGCTGGACAATTTTACTTTGTAGATAACTCCTGCAACCCTTCTGTCATCAAACTTGAGGGTGGTTTTAACCTGGTGCCTGTGGAAATGAATGTCACTGACGGCAACGAAGAACACGGCCTAGGATAAAATGACCTTGTTTCCCGAGCTTGGACCATCTCTTCAGTGCAGGGCAGCTCAGGCTTCAATCCACCAACATGCATGTGACTCTCCACGAAGAGACAGAAGTTTACTTTTGCCTCAAAGCCCATTTTCCCAGTGCATCTATCCATCTCTCCTGGAAAGCACAGGAACAGATGGGAGGGCCCTCTAGAGTATATGATGTAATAGGATAAAAAAACAATCTTAACCACAGTTTTCAAAGGAATCTGAGGATTTGAATTGTTGAAAAGTTTGCTTTTTATATAATAAGTTTATTTACATGGCAGTTCTGAGCTACAGCTTCCACAGAATTTTCTTTAATGCCAGGAATTAACATTAGTCAGAACAACAAAACTTCACTGAAGTGTCTAAATTCTAGGAAGATCAAAGCACCTATTCTAGGGCTGATCATAGCTCTAACACATACATCTTCAATTTATAATTAGTAAGCCGTCTTTGTACATTTCTAGAGAGGTTTTACAGAGAAGCTAATGGCAACCCACTCCAGTACTCTTGCCTGGAAAATCCCATGGATGGAGAAGCCTGGTAGGCTGAAGTCCATGAGGTCGCTAGGAGTCAGACACAACTGGGCAACTTCACTTTCACTTTTCACTTTCATGCATTGGAGAAGGAAATGGCAACCCACTCCAGTGTTCTTGCCTGAAGAATCCCAGGGACGGGGGAGCCTGGTGGGCTGCGGTCTCTGGGGTTGCACAGAGTCAGACACAACTGAAGCGACTTAGCAGCAGCAGTAGAGAGGTTTTAATTTTCAGAGTATCTTCCATATACATTATTTCATTTAATATTTACAACCTTATAAGGTAAATGATGAAAGTATTATCATTTCCACTTAAGGTATAAGAAAACAGGCTTGGACAGCTGGAGGGATCTGCCCACACTGGTCCAAAGACTCACCCATGTTTATCTACCGGCAGAAGAATAGCTTGGAGTCAAGTCCGACAAAAGACCTGTAAAGTCTCATAGAAGTATCTTGATGATAAACCAAGTCAATATCATGTCGCCTGTCAAGGATTATAGGCACTTTTCTCTACTATGTACTTTTATTAGAACTCTAAAAGTTGGACACTTTAAAGCGGAAGAGACTGTGTTCTGATATTCAATTACTTATTAAATGGCCTCTTTAGAAGCCAAGAGGGAATAAATAAACTGATTACATTTAATTTATTAAACTAAGGAAAAAATACTTCAGCAGCCCCAAGAACACACTGTCACCAAGCTCTGGTGCAGCACTTAACACTATAAGCTCCACACTACAGTTTACCTTATTTCGGCAGCCACCTGGTAAGGCGTTGTTTTCCAGGCTTCCCCTTTCACTATTCTCCCATCGGCCACTCTTACTGTGATCACATCGCTTGAATCTCCCTTCTTTTCAGAAATGGCAAGTAAGAGCTGATGATCTTTCTTCAATATTTCAAAAAACTTCAATCTTTCCTTCATAAAATTTGGTGGATTCTTCACCTGAAAGCCATCAGAATGCAGAATATGGTAAGGTTAACACACACAGCTCACTTTTTTCCTAACTGCTCAGCTCTAAATAAGCCCCACCCTCCTCAGCAGGCCCAGGGCATCCCCCTGAACCAGCCCCTAGGCTCTGCTTTAACTCCCACTTTCTAGAGACTCCCCTCTACAGGGCTGACCCCTTCCCAACTAAGTGCCTGCATGCTCCTGTCTGACTCTGCGACTCCATGGCCTGTAGCCCACCAGGCTCCTCTGCCCCTGGGATTCTCTGGGCAAGAATACTGGATTTCCTTTTCCAGGGGATCTTCCCAATCCAGGGATTGAAGCTGAGGCTGCTGCATTGGCAGGCAGGTTCTTTACCACTGAGCCACCAGGGAAGCCCAGGTCTTACTGAGCCATGCAAACCCTTCTTCTTCCAACTGGCATCACCCTTCTCTGCACACTTAGCAAGCCTGTGCACAGAGCCACACAACTCAGCCCTTAACTGATACACTATCTGACTTTGTTCTCTAGTTGTTTCTCCTATTTGTCTGAACTCCTGGATCTCTGTGAGGCCAAGTACTCCTCCTCTGCTGTTACCAAATGTTGATGTACTTTATCAGTTCTCTCCAGTTGCTGTAATGACTTATATTAAAAAAGCAACAAAGCCAGTTTCCTTAACACAAAAGAAAAGCTCTGTTGTCTCAACTTAAAGCAGTGCTTTATGGCTGTGTGGCTGTCTCATCTCTAAGCCAAGGTAGTTTTTTTTTTTTTTTAATCTTTATTTTTGGCTGTGCTGTCTCTTTTTTGCTGCACAGGCTTTTCTCTAGTTTTGGTGAGTGGGGGTTACTCTCTATTAGAGGTGCATGGGTTTCTCATTACAGTGGCTTCTCTTGTTGTGGAGCATGGGCTATAGCTGTGCAGCCTCAGTAGTTGTGGCTCCCAGGCTCTAGAGCTACAGTTCATGGAGTCACAAAGAGTTGGACACGACTGAGCACAAATACACACACACACACACACCCCTGGGCAATTAACTATATAAGCGTATTTAAATTACAGGTTATTTCCACATATAATATTACAGGTTATTTCCACATATAATATTACATAATATTTTATTATTTATATTTATTTATATTTGTATTATTTATTATTATTATATACACAATAAAATTACATATTATTTCCACAGCAATGACTTACCTCATTGTCAGGGTCGATCTCCTTTTTAACGTCTTCTTCTGGGCTTTGACTAGGAGGAGGCTGACAAACAAACGGAAATAATAAACAACTCATACCAATGACCACAAAGAGCAACAGGTTTGAAGCCTAAGGAACAGGGACAGGGGCAGGCAGCAGGCATCCCATATGAGAGGCTCTCCTGACCACCACCTTCAACCCGCAACAGGTAAGTGGTTTTCTGGAGTTCAGTCCTTCCTGACTGTGCACTTTCACAAATTCTTGCTAAGTATTCAGTTCAGTTCAGTTCAGTTCAGTCGCTCAGTCGTGTCCAACTCTTTGCGACCCCATGAATCGCAGCAGGCCAAGCCCCCCGTCCATCACCAACTCCCGGAGTTCACTCAGACTCACGTCCATCGAGTCCGTGATGCCATCCAGCCATCTCATCCTCTGTCATCCCCTTCTCATCCTGCCCCCAATCCCTCCCAGCATCAGAGTCTTTTCCAATCAGTCAACTCTTCGCATGGGGTGTCCAAAGTACTGGAGTTTCAGCTTTGGCATCATTCCTTCCAAAGAAATCCCAGGGTTGATCTCCTTCAGAATGGACTGGTTGGATCTCCTTGCAGTCGAAGGGACTCTCAAGAGTCTTCTGCAACACCACAGTTCAAAAGCATCAATTCTTTGGTGCTCAGCTTTCTTCACAGTCCAACTCTCACATCCATACATGACTACTGGAAAAACCATAGCCTTGACAAGACAGACCTTAGTCGGCAAAGTAATGTCTCTGCTTTTGAATATGCTATCTAGGTTGGTCATAACTTTTCTTCCAAGGAGTAAGCGTCTTTTAATTTCACGGCTGCAATCACCATCTGCAGTGATTTTGGAGCCCCCAAAAATAAAGTCTGACACTGTTTCCACTGTTTCTCCATCTATTTCCCATGGAATGATGGGACCGGATGCCACGATCTTCGTTTTCTGAATGTTGAGCTTTAAGCCAACTTCTTCTGTGTACTTAATATATTTTGCTCTTTAATGATCCCCCCACCCTAAATCTTAATGTCCCTGGAAGTCAGTTGCAGAGCTGTCACCAGCGACTTTAAATGCACTGTTTCAGGAAGGTGTTACCCAGGAACACCACAGTCCCCTGGCAAAAAAGTGAGGAGCATCCACAGTCTGAGCCACAGCAAGAACTTAAAATACCCTATATCACTGGACGGTAAGTGAATCAAAACAATAACATGCATGCGTGCTCAGTCGCTCAGTCATGTCTGACTCTTTGCGACCCCAAGGACTGCAGCAAGCCAAGCTTCCCTGTCCTTCACCATCTCCTGGAGCTCACTCAATCTTATGTCCATTGAGTCGATGATGTCATCCAATCATCTCATCCTCTGTCGCCCCCTTCTCCTCGTGCCCTCAATCTTTCAGAACACTATTAAGTGACAAGGTTAAATACACAAATCTCAAAACAGACTTCCCCCCACACCGCCCCGGAAACCAGGCAAGGACCAAACACCCCTAGCCACCTGTCGTCAACAGGTCAGACCAGCCATTCATCAGAACGAAGGGAAGGGTTTCTATAGGGAGCTGCTGGTCTTCCGCGCAAGCAACGAACACTGAGTTTTAAACACCGCAACATTTTTTTCAAAGAAAGAAGAACCCCATTTCTGCCACTGAAGAAAATGAGTAGCGGACAATTTAGAAAAGCTGAGACTTCACTGCAAACGCAGCGGCCCTGGGGTGTCTGGCCTGCGGTGGGCTCCGGGCCCGAGCGGGGTCGTGGGGGGAACGGGGAGGAGGTCCGGTCTCAGCAGCTTTCTGCCGCCCATCGGTCCTCAGCGCATCCCCACCTGCCGCCCCGCCTAGCAGATAGCCCCCTCCTCCGTACCTGCGCGCCTGCGGCCGCGCGCCCCGCCTCCGCCCGCGCCGCGCTCTCCAGCCGCGCTTGGTGGCTCAGTTCCTCCGCAAGGCACAGCCGCAGAAGGTACAGGCGGTGGCGCAGCTCGCGGTTCTCTGCCCGCAGCTGCGCCACCTCGCGCGTGAGGCACGGCCCCTCGGCCTGGCAGCGGTCCGGCGCGTTCAGCTGCTCGTCCCTCAGACGGTGGACCTCCGCCCACAGCCAGCGGATGTCTTCCTCCTGCCGCGCCAGGCGCGACGCCACCGCCTCAGCCGCAAGGGCCTCAGCCGCCATGGCGGCAAGCTCGCCTCCCACACGCACCGACGCCACGCGTGGACAGCCGGCAGTAGAGGGGCGCACTGCGGGGCGGGGCGCGGCTGGCGGTATATAGACGGGGGGGCGGGGCGCCAGGGCAGGGTGGGGCTGGTTGTACACTGCAGGGGCGGGGCGATAGAAGCTGACAGGGAGGCAGATACTGGGCGGGGCTATAGGACCTGTAGGGGCGGGGCGATGTGGAAGGGTGGGGCCGGCCGTGCAGCACAGGAGCGTGGCGATAGTAGCTGAGGGGGGCGGAGATATGAGGCGGGTCTCTAGGAATTGTAGGGGCGGGGCCATGTGGAAAGGTGGGGCCGACTGTGCACAGCCGGGGTGGGAGGATAGGCGCTGGAGAGGCGGTGCCATAAGACCTGTAGGGGGCGGGGCGAAGAGAAGAGGTGGAGCGAAAGGTACAGTAAGGAAGGCGGGGCAATGGGAGGGGTGGGGCCGGTTGTAAACTACGGGGCGGGGCTATGGAGCGAGGGGCAGGCGGTGGAGAAGGGCCAGGGGCCAGGGGCCCGGAGCCAGGGAGGGGCGGGCCAGGTGGACCCAGGTTGGGCACTCTTGGACTGGAGATCACCAGGTACCGGCAGACTGGCCTGTACAGCGGCGTTGGCCCTGAAGGTACCTTCAGAGCTACCAGTATGTTCAGTTCGGTTCAGTCACTTAGTCGTGTCTGACTCTTTGGACTGCAGCACGCCAGTATGTTGCCAAAATGCAAATTATCCAAAACCTTGGGAACATCTCCCTTCCCAGAATGGTTCTTGGCTTTCCCCTCTCAAATGCTGGCAGTCACCATTCTTTTAACTTACCCCCAGATTCTAAAAAGTGGCCATTGAGAACTGACCTTCTTTGGCCTCATGCCAAGGCTGGCCAAGTGCAGAGGCCACGGCACCAGGGCACTCAGATCGCTACAAAGATTTACATCTGATGGCATAAAATTGCTAGCACCTTGAGGGTAGAACTAATGCCACATAGGTCTTTGTATCCCTCATAACCATGAGCACACACCCTCCCATAGAAGCAACACAAATTGATTTTTGTTAACATTTTTATGGCTTGGGATGTGGCAAACCTTGTTCTAAGGTCTTTTACACAAGTATGAACTCCTTTAATAGATACTCATATTGAGAGACACAGCCATTTATAGGTGGAGAAACTGAAGCAAAGAGAGGTTACATGATCAAGAGTGGAGGGAGGAATGAGCAGGATGTTAGGGCGATGAAGCTCCATCTGATCCTGTAATGACGGACACATGATATTATGCATTTTCCAAACCCACAGGATCTGCAACACCAAGAGTGAACTATGCGCACTCTGGGTGATAATTACATGTCAATGTAGAGTCATCCTTGTAACCAAAGTACCCCTCTGGTGGGGGATGTTGATAATGGGCGAGGGGGAGGCTGTGGTGGGGGCAGCAGGTACATGGGGATGCTCTGTACTTTCTGTTCAACTTTGCTGTGAACCTAGAACTGCTCTAAAAAATAAGGTCTGTTAAGACAGGGGTCCCCGTGGCCTGTTAGGAACCAGGCTGCACAGCAGGTCAGAGTTAGGGTTAAGGTCAGGGTATGTTTGAAATGGGGCTTCCCTGATGACTCAGCAGTAAAGTATCCGCCTGCAATGCAGGAGCCACAGGAGACATAGGTTCAATCCCTGGATCAGGGAAGATCCCCTTGTGGAGGGCATGGCAACACATTCTAGTATTCTTGCCTGTAGAATCTCATGGACAGAAGGGCCTGGCAGGCTACAGTCCATGGGGTCACAAAGAGTCGGATATGACTGAAGCGACTCAGCAGGCAACACACATGTTTGAGATAGCTTCAAATCTTCATACATTCTAGATTAAAGTCAAGGCAGAATATCCTGAGATTACCACAAAAGTACTGAAAAGCCCACTTCCATTTCCAATATCCCATCTTTGTGAAGCACAGTTTTCTGCAGTGACAGCAACCAACACGAGATTCCAGAGTAGACTGGACATAAGCAACACACTCGGGGTGTCACTGTCTCCCATCACCCCTAGATGGGACCCTCCAGTTGCAAGAAACAAGCTCAGGGCTCTCATTGATTCCACACTATGGTGAGTGGTACAATTATTTCATTCTATATCACAATGTAATCATAATAAAAACAAAGTGCACAATAAATGTGATGCACTTGAATTATCCAAAAACCAGCCCCACTCTCTGGTCAGTGGAAAAATTGTCTTCCGTGAAACCGGTGAAAGTCGTTCAGTTATATCCAACTCTTCGCAACCCCATGGGCTGTAGCCCCCCAGGCTCCTCTGTCCATGGGATTCTCCAGGCAAGAATCCTGGAAGGAGTTGCCTTTCCTTTCTCCAGGGAATCTTCCCGACCCAGGGATCGAACCCGGGTCACCTGCATTGCATGCAGATTCTTTACCATCTGAGCCACCAGGGTAGCCCTATGAAACCTGTTCCTGGTGCCAAAAAGATTGGGGACCGCTGTGTGAAGGAAAAGAAATCGCCTGAGAGACTACCAAATACCACAAGATGGCACTGGTTCCCTTAGACGTTTCAGCGTGGGGAACATGACCTTCGCTGCTGATGCTGAACAAAGTAGTCATTCTATGTCATCTGGTCCTGTTCTAAGGACACTCAAAATGCTTTACAGTAGTCACAATTCAGACCCAGCTTTGTACTTTCAATAGATGTTTTAAAATATGGAGTTTACTGTTACTCAGGCAGGGTGAGGCCAACAGATCAGGAGACACCTGCCATAGTCTGTCACCTACAGTTCCCAAGAGGAGAGGGTGCTCTGTTCCAGGCAGGGCCACGTGGGGAATCATGGGGTCCATCAGGAGACTGGAGGAGCAGGAAGCAGATGTGGATAAGAGCCTTAATGTGGCTTCTGCAGGGAGGAATGGGTGAGGGGGAGTAACCAGGGTTACTATGGGCTAGTTTGAATACATTGGCAGCCTGTGCGGCAGACGGTCTGTCCCTAGTTTTCTGGCCCTGCAGTGATTGGGGCAGGTGGAGTGTGGCCCCAGGTGTCAGGATCGCAGGTGTGTGGGGGTGTAGCTTCTAGATTGGTAACTTGCCTATGAAAGGCATGCTTGCAGGCAAGTCCTCTTCTGTCTCTAGGACCTGGCCAGCCTTCAGGGGGAAGGAGGCCCCAAGATAGCAAAACATCAGGAAAACATGGTTAACATGATGACACAGAATTATTTTCTCAAGGTCACACATGAGGTCAGAAGCAAAGCCAGGAAATCTTTTCTGTGACACTATCACCAGACAACCATAAGGGTGTTTGGATTTATGAAAAGTAACTCTTCCACACAGATATTGTAGAAAAATATCTATTTGCTTCTATAAACAGAACTGGCAGGGATATTAGAGAATAGCAGAACTTTTTTTTTTATCAATTTCCTAACCGGAAAAAGAAGTTTTAGAAAATCAGGCTTCTTTAAATCTTTTCTCTTCACCTGGAAATGATCTGCTTTGTTAAAAAAAGAAATGTATTGGAGTATAGTTGATTTACAATGTTGCATTAGTTTCAGGTGTGCAGCAAAGCGATTCAGTTATGCATATACGTGCATCCACTCTTTTTCAGATGCTTTTCCTGTGCAGGTTATTACAGAGTATTGTTATTACAGAGTATTGAGTAGAGTTCCCTGTGCTATGAGTAGGTTCTTCCTGGGTGAATGATCTTAGAGTGACTTTTAGAGAAAAGATGGGTGATGTGAGCTGGAGAAGGGCCCTGAGGCCATACTTCGTCTCACAGGCAAAGGAAGAGGGATAGGACAGAGAAGAACAGGTCCCCTTCAGACGCAACCAGGGAGCATCCTGAGGTCACTAGGGCCTGGGGGCTCCAGCAGGTGGAGTAATCATATTATACGATCCTCAATGAGGCATGGCCTGTGGCCATGCACTCTCCCAACCCGGCAATAATCCCTTCTAATCTGATCCATTAATTGAACACCAGGGCTGGATCAGAGCGGGGGGGATAATCTATGAGACCGGATCATTTAACCAGTCATCACACAGAAGTGTCCCAATTTCTTTTTCTTTTGAACTTTTTATTTTGTATTGGGTTATACTAGATTAACAATGTTGTGATAGTTTCAGGTGAATGGTGAAGGGAATCAGCTATACATATACAACGTATTCAGTTCAGTTCAGTCGCTCAGTCCTGTCTGACTCTTTGCGACCCCACGAACTGCACCACGCCAGACCTCCCTGTCCATCACCAATTCCCAGAGTCCACCCAAACCCATGTTCATTGAGTCCGTGATGCCATCTAACCATCTCATCCTCTGTCGTCCCCTTCTCCTCCTGCCCTCAATCCCTCCGAGCATCAGGGTCCTTTCCAATGAGTCAGCTCTTTGCATCAGGTGGCCAAAGTATTGGAGTTTCAGCTTCAACATCAGTCCTTCCAATGAACACGCAGGACTGAGCTCCTTCAGGATGGACTGATTGGATCTCCTTGTAGTCCAAGGGACTCTCAAGAGTCTGCTCCAACACCACAGTTCAAAAGCATCAGTTCTTTGGTGCTCAGCTTTCTTTATAGTCTAACTCTCACATCCATACATGACCACTGGAAA
Source organism: Oryx dammah (assembly GCF_014754425.2). NCBI lineage: Eukaryota > Metazoa > Chordata > Mammalia > Artiodactyla > Bovidae > Oryx > Oryx dammah. Next base: position 40,365,569 of record NW_024070200.1, read on the forward strand.
AACTATAGCCTTGATTAGATGGACCTTTCTTGGCAAAGTAATGTCTCTGCTTTTTAATATGCTGTCTAGGTTGGTCATAACTTCCCTTCTAAGGAGTAAGCGTCCTTTAGTTTCATGGCTGCAATCAACATCTGCAGTGATTTCGGAGCCCACAAAAATAAAGTCAGCCACTGTTTCCACTGTTTCCCCATCTATTTCCCATGAAGTGATGGGACCAGATGCCACAATTTTAGTTTTCTGAATGTTGAACTTTAAGCCAACTTTTTCACTCTCCTCTTTCACTTTTATCGAGAGGCTCTTTAGTTCTTCACTTTCTGCCATAAAGGTGGTGTCATCTGCATATCTGAGGTTATTGATATTTCTCCTGGCAATCTTGATTCCAGCTTGTGCTTCCTCCAGCCCAGTGTTTCTCATGATATACTCTGCATATAAGTTAAATAAGCAGAGTGACAATATACAGCCTTGATGAACTCCTTTTCCTATTTGGAACCAGTCTGTTGTTCCATATCCAGTTCTAACTGTTGCTTCCTGACCTGCATACAGGTTACTCAAGAGGCAGGTCAGGTGGTCTGGTATTCCCAGTTCTTTCAGAATTTTCCACAGTTTATTGTGATCCATGTAGTCAAAGGCTTTGGCATAGTCAATAAAGCAGAAATAGATATTTTTCTGGAACTCTCTTGCTTTTTCGATGATCCAGCGGATGTTGGCAATTTGATCTCTGGTTCCTCTGCCTTTTCTAAAACCAGCTTGAACATCTGGAAGTTCACGGTTCACGTATTGCTGAAGCCTGGCTTGGAGAATTTTAAGCATCACTTTACTAGTGTGTGAGATGAGTGCAATTGTGTGGTAGTTTGAGCATTCTTTGGCATTGCCTTTCTTCGGGATTCTCCCCCAAACTTCCCTGTCATCCAGGCTGCCACATAACATTGAGCAGAGTTCCCTATGGTATACAGGAGGTCCTTGTTTGTTATCCATTTAAAATATAGCAGTGTGTACATGTCCATCCTCCCTGGAGTTGGAAATGGAAACCCAGTCCAGTATTCCTGCCTGGAGAATCCCAAGGACAGAGGAGCCTGGCAGACTACCGTCCATGGGGTCGCAAAGAGTCGGACACGACTGAGCGACTAAACCACCACATGTCCATCCTAAACTCCCTAACTATCCCTTCCCCTCGGCAGCCATAAGTTCGTCCTCGAAGTCTGCGAGTCTCTTTCTGTTTTGTAAGTAAGTTTATCTGTATCATTTCTTTTTAGATCCCACATATAAGGGATGTCATATGATATTTCTCCTTCTCTGTCTTACTTCACTCAGTATGACAATCTCTGGGTCCATCCATGTTGGTACAAATGAGGTGTCCCAATTTCTGAAAGAAAAGAAACCATGTACTAAGAAACAGCACTCAGCGAACAGTTTGGGATGCTGCTCTGTCCAAAATCTGGCTTCAGCCAAGTTCCGCACTGTCTGCAGGTAGGCTGGTTGGCAGGCTGCGTCCAACCCCACACAAGGGCACAGAGAAGGCCAGAGAGATCAGTGCCCAGGTCCTGACACAGCTTCCAGTGTCACAGGGAGACCCTTCAGTACAGACTGTGAGGCTGTTACATTTGTGATGTTCAAAATAATTATCTGGACTTGGGTTTTTAAAGTATCTTTGATATTAGTTTCTCATTTAAATTCTTTCTTCTCACAATAACCATCTGTGTTTTTTCAGTCTTTAACGTTATTGAGGTTTTCAATGGCTAAGTCAAAGATCTCTCTTGGTAAATGTCACATTGCAGTTGTAAATGTGTGGGTTATTTTCAGATATCTTTTGATATTAATTTCTAACATAATTCCACAGTGATAAGAGAACAGCCTCTGTATGCTTTCAATACCTTTAGACCATGAAATTTTTGCACCTTCTTTTATGTCCCTGGATATGTACCAGTACCTCCTGGTTTATAGTATATGGGAACTTGAATAGAATTTGTATCCTACTGTTGTGTGAAAATTGTATACATCTATATTATGATGAATTGGTTCACAATGCTTTCCAATTCTGCTATATCCTTCTACTTTTCTGTCTACTCATTATATTAATTTTTGAGGGTTTGATATTGAAACTCCAACTAAAAATCTTAATTTATCTATCTAAAAAATAGTTGTAATATATAGTGGAATTATGATCATGGCATCAAGTCCCATCACTTCATGACAAACAGATCGGGAAAAAATGGAAATAGTGGCAGATTTTATTTTCTTGGGCTCCAAAATTACTGTGGATGGTGACTATAGTTCAGTTCAGTTGCTCAGTCGTTTCCTAGTCTTTGCAGCCCCATGGACTGCAGCATGCCAGGCCTTCCTCTCCATCACCAACTCCCGAAGCTTGCTCAAACTCATGTCCATTGGCTCGGTGATGCCATCCAACCATGTCATCCTCTGTTGCCCCCTTCTCCTCCCACCTTCAATCATTCCCAGCATCAGGGTCTTTTCCAATGAGTCAGTTCTTTGCATCAGGTGGCCAAAGTATTGGAGTTTCAGCTTCAGCATCAGTCCTTCCAATGAATACTCAGGACTGATTTCCTTTAGGATGGACTGGTTGGATCTCCTTGCAATCCAAGGGACTTGCAAGAGTCTTCTCCAACACCACAGTTCAAAAGCAACAATTCTTCAGTGCTCAGCTTTCTATATAGTCCAACTCTCACATATATACATGACTACTGGAAAAACCATACCTTTGACTAGACGGACTTTTGTTGGCAAAGTAACGTATCTGCTTTTGAATATGCTGTATAGGTTGGTCATAACTTTTCTTCCAAGGAGAAAGCATCTTTTAGTTTTATGGCTGCAGTCGTCATCTGCAGTGATTTTGGAGTCTAAAAAAATAGTCTCTCATTCTTTCCATTATTTCCCCATCTATTTGCCATGAAGTGATGAGACCAGATGCCATGATCTTAGTTTTCTGAATGTTGAGTTTTAAGCCAACTTTTTCACTCTCCTCTTTCATCAAGAGGCTCTTTAGTTCTTCAGTTTCTGCCATAAGGGTGGTGTCATCTACTTATCTGAGGTTATTGATATTTCTCCTGGCAATCTTGATTCCAGCTTGTGCTTCATCCAGCCTGGCATTTCGCATGATGTACTCTGCATATGTTGGATAAGCAGGGTGACAATATAAAAATACCCAGTTGTGGATGTGACTGGTGATGGAGGTAAAGTCCTGTAAAGAACTTTATAGATCCTGTAAAGAACAGTATTGCATAGGAACCTGGAATGTTAGGTCCATGAATCAAGGCAAATTGGTGGCTGCAGCCAGGAAATGAAAAGAAATTAAAAGATGCTTGCTCCTTGGAAGAAAAGCTATGACAAGACTAAAAAGCAGAGACATCACTTTGCCAACAAAGATGTATGTAGTCAAAGCTATGGCTTTTCCAGTAGCCATGTGAGGATGTGAGAGACCATAAACAAGAACCATAAAGAAGGCTGAGTGCTGAAGAACTGATGCTTTCAACCTATGGTATTGGAGAAGGCAGCAAGGAGATCAAACAAGTCAATCCTAAAGGAAATCAACCCTGGGTATTTATTGGAAGGACTGATGCTAAAGCTTAAGCTACAATACTTTGGTCACCACCTGATGTGAAGAGCTGACTCATTGGAAAAGACCCTGATGCTAGGAAAGATTGAGGGCAGGAGAAGGGGGCGGCGGAAGATGAAATGGTTAGATAGCATTACCAACTCAGTGGACATGAATTGGAGTAAACTCCCGGAGATAGTGGAGGACATGGAAGCCTGGTGAACTGCAGTCCGTGGTGTCGCAGAGAGCCTGAAACGACTGAGCAATGAACAACAATAGTGGAACTGTATGCAGCTTCTTTCTGTATTTTCCAAGTCACTTGTAAATGTGTTATGGTGGGGGTGGGAGGATGATGTAGGGGTCACCTGGGATGGGGTGAGAGTGCTCACCTGGGAACCGGGGGAGGATTTCAGCGCGAGGGGATTCAGTCAGGCTGCCTCTGGCTCATCTTTCCATGTTCACCCCAACAAGGGGTGCAGCGCAATCCTCTTAGGGCACGACCGCCAGCACTGCAGGTTTAATCCCAGCCCTCCCCGCAGACCTGCAGTCTCTCCAGACGGCGGGATGAGTGGGCCTGCAGATGCCCGAGCGGTGTGGACGGTGCCCGCGGAGGCCGAGGACCCGCCAGGCCCCGGGGGGAGCGGTTTCCCGGGCCCTCCGCGTGCCAGGGCAGCAGAGAGAGGCGTCGACTCTTGGTTCTATCACTGCGAGCCGAGGGCGCGGAGAGAAAGGGAGAGGCGGGCCCAGCTGCTCGCGGAGATCCCCGGGAGTTACCGAGAGAGGGCGCTGCGGGCCCTGGACGTGGGCTCGGTGCTTCCACATCTGGTGTACGATGGCCTGTTCTCCCTGCAGGAGGGCACCCAGATCCTCTCCCGGGCTGGCTCTCAGCAGAGAGTGGACGCTTTCTTCCTGAAGCTGGGCTCCAAAGGGCCGGAGGCGTTCTGTGCTTTTTGCTCTCATCTGGAGGAATTCTGCCCTTACCTGCTCATCTGCTTTTTTCTTTACTTCCAAGGTAAGAACACGCTTTGCTCTGAGAAAAGGTAAGAAGGATGAATGATAGTCTAATCAAAATATCTGGTACCACAACCACCTTCTTTAAGAATGAGTTTCAGGGACTTTCCTGGTGCTCCAGTGTTGAAGACACTCTGCTTCCACTGCAAGGGACGTGTGTTAGATCCCTTGTCAGGCAGGGAACTAGATCCCACATGCCCTACTGCACGGCCAAAAAAAAAAAAAAAAGGAGCTTCAAGACAGTATTGATTTTTATTTTAATAAAAAGATCCAGAACTTCTTTCAGTACTCCTTTCCAGTACTGATGACACAGAAATAAATGTCTGTGGCATCACATAAAACCTTACACGACACAGCCTAGAGGCTGATTTCGGTTGTCTGATAGAATGATTTTTGCCTTTCTGATTTTAATGAGGACTTTTAATTGCAAAGCATAAAATATTCATTGGACTTCTCTGGTGGCTCAATCAGAAAAGAATCCGCCTGCAGTGCAGGAGATGTGGGTTTAATCCCTGGGTGGGGAAGATCCTCTGGAGAAGGAAATGGCAACTCACTCCAGTATTCTTGCCTGGGAAATCCCATGGACAGAGGAACCTGGCAGGCTGCAGTCCATGAGGATCACGTGTCAGACATGACTTAGTGACTAAACTACCACCAAAACATTAGTAGATTAAGGTTCTGTTCATGGAAGTTGGCCTGAGCTGTCATTCTACACGTGAAGGCACACAAGTTGCAATGGTTCCTCAAAATGTAAGAGTTACCATATGACCAGGATTCTACTGCTTGGTATATTCCCATGAGAAGTAAAAACATATGTCCACAGAAAAAAACCTGTGTGAGAATGTTCACAACAGCATTATTCATGATAGCCAAGAAGCAATGATCCAAATGACCATCAAGTGATGAGTGAATAAGCAAAATATGGTATACTCGTACAATGAAATATTACTGTGACATAAAAAGTAATGAAGGCCTAAAAGATGCTGCAACATGGATGGACCTTAAAAACTTTATGCTAAAAGAAATAAGCCAGTTACAAAATGCCACATATTGTATGATTCCAGTCGTATGAAAGGTCCAAAAGAGATAAATCCATAGAGACAGAAAATAGATTTGTGGTTGTCCAGGGCTGCAAGTAAAGGGAATAGGAGTCACTGTGGTTAGGCAAATCTGTATCAGTGATAACATTTTATAGAACTATATGCCTGTTTGTGTGCTAAGTCACTGCAACCCCATGGACACTAGCCCACCAGGCTCCTCTGTCCCTGGGATCTCCAGGCAAGAATACTGGAGTGGGTGGCCATTTCCTTCTCCATGGGATCTTCCTGACCCAGGGATCAAACTGCTATCTCTTCTGTCTCCTGCAGTGGCAGGCAGCTTCTTTACCACTAGTGCCACCAGAGAAGCCACAGAACTACACAACAACCACAAAAAGCAAAAAACCAAAAACACACAAAGAAGAGTGCATGTAAAAACCAGTACAATCTGAATAACATCTGTGGATTAGCACAGTGCCAATATCAGCTTTCTGGTTTAGGTGGTTGACTGACTGTTTGATATCATAACTAGGATTATGCAAAACAATATATTGGAGGAAGTAGAGTGAAAGATACATGGGAGCTGTCTGTATTATTTTTTCAACTTCTATATGAGCCCAAAACTCCTCGAAAATTAAAATCTGTGTGTGTGTATATATATATACATATAAACAAAGCAATACATTATCAAGAGGGATTATTTTTCAAAAATCACATTCTAAAATGTTCAATGTCTTTTGCTAACTGAATTTCATATGGATGGTCAGGATTTAAGAGTTTTAAAGTAACCTCTGTAGCTTGTTCCCTAGGTAACAATTTCAAGCTCTTCTGCAAGTTCTTTACAGAGGTTTGCTTTCTTCCAGTATGGGGTGACCCAATGGTGGGGCTCACCCTCTGTGGGTCCCCAGAAGGAGCTGCTTTATGATGGCCCATCATGACATCTCCCTTCAGAAGTAACTGGTCTCCCCAGGTGAGAGTAGAATGAGCTTGTGCAAACGCCTAGGAGGCCTTTTCATTCTTCTTATATACACAGGGCCAGCTACCATCATTAGACATACATACTATAAACAGACATGTCCCAACGTGACCACGCAAAAAAGCATCCCAATCAGTAGTTATGCTTCAGAGCAAATGCAAAGGAAAAATGACTTAATTGGTATAAAGGTGAAGGCAAGAAGTTATTGTATTTTGCTCTGTATTAGCAGCTAGTGCGATGTGGGGCCCAAGAGCATGATGGTGTTTTATGCCCACATTTAAAAAATAATTTTTATTCATTTATTTTTGGCTGTGCTGGATCTTCATTGCTGTGCATGGGCTTTCTCTAGTTGCAGTGAGTGGGGGCTACTCTTTGTTGCTGTGCGCAGAAGTCTCAATGTGGTGGCTTTCCTTGTTGCAGAGCACAGGCTCCAGAGCACAGGCTCAGTAGCTGTGACGCATGGGCTTAGTTGCTCCGTGGCATGTGGAACCTTCCTGGACCAGGGATCAAACCCATGTCCCCTGGATTGGCAGGCAGGTTCTTATCCACTGTGCCACCAGGGAAGTCCTATGTCCACATTGTAATGTTTTTTGCAGAAGGACTTCTTGTTGTAGCAGTCATTTGTGCCCATAGAAATGAAGAGTTCCTGACACCCTTAATTAAAGGAGAGAAGCCCTCACATAGGGCTAGAGACTCATCCCTATGGCCCCTTAAGGTGGCCTCCCCATTTCTCCTGTTCCCATTCTTGTGCACAGGCCAGAGAGGCAGGCCCTAGAGCTGAAAAGACCACTTAAGTGTGAGCGGAGCCAGCCTCTCCCTCAGCCCAGCTCCTGAGGGAGCTCTTCCAGGACGATGGGGTTCTCTGTGGCCGCACAGACCATAACTCATCAGCACCTGGCAGGTTTGAGACCAGTGCTGGGAGGGTGGGGGAGGGGCACGTGAGCGAGGGCCAGGGCAAGCAGGGGTGGGCAGAGAGGTTGGCGAGTAGCCTCGGATGCTGAAGGGCCCCCCTGAAGGTTTAATTGGGTGCCATCAGCTCTTTGCCTGGGAAGGTGGCCTGTTATGACAGATGGGAGGTGGGACAAAGACGCTGGCCAAAAACAAAGTCTCAGATGGTTTGATCAGACGTAATGATTTGAACCAGGCCCTGGAGAGGGAGAAGACGAGCTTCCCTGGTGAAGCTCACGTGACTGTGCCTCCCAACCCCACCAGGCGGTACCTGTCCTGGGTCAGCGGCTCGCAGGAAGCCACCTGAGAAAGGGATTCCTGTTCCTCCTTCCACTTCTTTTTCTGTCCCTGTTTCCACGAAACAAACATTCCATATCATAGGGAATGTAAATACTGACTCCAGAGTTCTGTACCCAGAAAGAGAGCAACACGCGCCTCTGAAAGCCAACCCATCTCTTCCCAGCCCCAGCAGGTGAGACACTGTTTCTTTTGAAGGACTAAGCATGAATCATGTTTCAGTGAACTAACAGGTGTCTAGTCAGCAAAATCTGGCCCGAATCCTTTTTGTCCTTTTGTGTGCCATTTAAATGGCCACGTCTCCAGCGACAGATGACTTAAGGGAAGGGAAGTGGGCAGCAACAGGTGAGCCAGAGTCTCACCAGACTTTGACTCCTGGTTCTGTTCTGACTCAGAGAGGACCCGCGGGGCCCTGCAAGACTCAGCTGCTGCAGAGCAGAAGGCAAAGGCTGGAGCTCAGCCTGAAAAACTTCACAGAGCCCTTGAGCCGGAGAATCTGGAAAGTCTTCAATTATTTAACAAGTATGTTGACATTCCCAGTGTGTTTGCAGCCTTTCAAAAGTCCTGCCTTTTCCTTTTTAGATTTCTTCCTCCTGTGTAGATCTGATTCCACCCTGACCCCTGGGCCTTTAGAAATCATCTTGTGTCCTCAGTCGTGTCTGACTCTTTGCAACCCCATGGGCTGTAGCCTGCCAGGTTCCTTTGTCCATGGGATTCTTCAGGCAAGAATACTGGAATGGGTTGCCATTCCCTTCTCCAGGGCATCTTCCCAACCCATGGATCAAACCTAGGTCTCCTGTGCCTCCTGCTGGTAGACAGATTCTTTACTGCTGAGCCCCTGGGGAAGCCCTTTACAAATTGTCATGCTGATGCCCATATTTCTGAGGACATACCTAGGTCGCTGTGTGGCTTCTTGGGTTGTTTCATAGTACAGAAAGAACAGTTCTTGGAAAGCACAGTTATCGTAGGCCCTTGATACTGTGGGAGCACACTCCCGACTTTCCTGCAGTTTTGTTCTTCCTTTAAATTGGAGGATAACTGCTTTACAATGTTGTGTCGATTTGTGCTGTACAACAAAGTGAATCATATATATATGTATATATATGTGTATATATATGTATATATAAAATATATCCCTTCCCTCTTGAGCCTCCTCCCCATCCCTGCCCCATCCCACCCCTCTAGATCATCACAGAGCACTGAGCTGAGCTTCCTGTGCTGTTTTACACGTGGTGGTGTATATATGTCAGTGCTACTCTCTCAGTTCATCCTACCTTCTCCTTCCCCTCCTGCGTCCACAAGTCCTTTCTCTAAATTTGTGTCTCTATGCCTTGGAAGTAAGTTCATCTGTAATTGGGTTTTGTTCTTTGTTGGAGCCCCAACTCTGCACTTTCAGAGCCTCCCAGGTAACTCTGCATTTCAGTGGTAAAATTCTAACATCTCAGTGGAGGTTAAGAATCATGTATTGATCCTCCTAAAATGTGTTCTAATGCTTCTTTGTGTGCTCAGTTGTGGCCAGCTCTTTGCAAGTTCCTGGAATGTAGCCTGCCAGGCTCCTCTGTCTGTGGAATTTCCCAGGTAAGAATACTAGAGTGGGTTGCCATTTCCTTTTCCAGGGTCTCTCCCTGACCCAAGGATTGGACCCATGCCTCCTGCATTGGCAGGTGGATTCTTTACCACTGAGCCACCTGACAAGCCCAATAGATACATGTAGTTCCTCTTATTTGTGGTCAGCTCCTAAAAATGATGGTTCTCCAAATGCCTGAGTGGGTTCAGGTTCAGCTCAAGTCCCAAGAACTCTGTTAGAACAAATGTTTCCCCTACAACCAACTCAGCATATGGATGGTTTGCATGAGGACAGATACCAAAAATAATACAGACAGAATTTGTCAAACAGGAAATACACTGAATTGGCATGTCACAAAATTAAATAACTGAAAAGTTATGTTCAAATTTTACGTATTTTAATATTTCCTTTCATAAAAGAGTATGTCCCAGTAACAATCATTTAGTTCAATATTTTGAGAAAGAATTCTTGATATATTTATAAATCTGCATGTATCTTTATGCATTTGAGTTGTTACAACAAAATAGCTTCAACTAGGTGGCATTTAAAGACAAATATTTATTTCTCACAGTTCTGGATCCTGGGACATCCAAGATCAAGGTGCTGGCAGATTCAGTGTCTGGCGAGAGCTTCTTGATTCATAGATGGCTGCTTTCTCTCTGTTTTCTCACCTGGCAGAAGAAACAAGGGGGCTCTCTGGGGCCCCTTTTATAAGGGCATTATTCCTACCTGTGAGGGCTCCACCCTCCACCCCATGACCTAACCACCTTCCAAAGACGACTCCTGACACCCTCAATATTGCAGGTTACAATCTAAACATAGAATTTGGAGTGCGGGGGGCAGGCGGGGGGGCTTCCTAGGTGGTGCTAGCGGTAAAGAGTACCTGCCTGTGCAGGAGACACGAGAGACTCAAGTTCCATCACTGCGTCAGGAAGATCTCCTGGAGTAGGAAATGGCAACCAACTGCAGTATTCTTGCCTGGAGAATCCAATGGACAGAGGAGCCTGACAGGCTACAGTCCGTGAGGTCGCAGAGTCAGACATGACTGAACAACTAAACACAGGAGTAGACCCAAGCATTCAGACTATAAGTACATATATAATACAGGCAAGTTTTATAAGGAGATACTTACTTTCAAAATAAATACTTTGAACAAATGTTTACTAAGCACCATAGGGCTAAGTTTTGGGAGGAATGCAAAGAAGTAAAAGGTGGTTCCTCCCCTCAAAAACACTTATCCGCACACCTTCATTATCTTCTGCCATTTCTGCGTCTTCTGTAACCTCATCCACTCCCTCCCCCTGGTTTATTTATTTATTTATTTTTGTTTTATTGGAGATAAAATTTACATATGTGAAAATGGCATAGTGACAAAACCACAGAGTTGGCTGATCATTTTAGCAAATATATACACTCAGGACAGAGAATGTCTCCATTAGTCCAGAAAGTTCCTCATCTCTTGTCAGGCAATCCCTCACCAACCAGAGGTGACTAGTAGGATTTTTTCTTTTTTTCACATTAGCTGAGCTCTGTCTATGCTAAAAAGCTATCTAAAGGAGGTACACAGAATTAACTCTTTTGCATCCAGATTCTTTTGCTTCACATAACATGTGAGGGGTTCATCCATTCAATAAATATTTTTTAAAGTAAAGAATTCTGGAGTAGAAAGTGGTGGGAGCAGAGAGCTTGAGATGAGGACAGATTGGATGAGTGGGTTAGTGTCTGTCTGTGACTTTCCCTGGAAGCCAGAGAAAGGGACTTTTACTCTTTTTTCCTAGCTCCAAGTCAACAGTCTGCTTCATCCTTGCTGAAAGGGCCTGAGAGTTGGTTCTGACCCATGTTCCATCCCTCACTGCCTTGAGTCACTGTGGAGCCACTGAGGGGGGTTCTGGTGCCAAACTCTTCTTGGACCCACTGTGCTCACATCTCCCCTGAAGAACTGGCCCATCCACAAGTCCCCTCCTCCCCTCCAAACCCTGTCCCCTGGAAAGATAGCAGAAGGAGCTCAGAATCTGGCACAGGCCTTTGAGAGATGGTGTGTGCCTTCTCAGGGGTAGTGTTGGGAAGGTCAGTGACATGAAGAGCCTGAGCAGAGCAGCTGGGGAGCCACAGCCAGGGCTGGCCACAAGGATCCAATTGGGAACCTGGCTGCGTACTGGTCAAGGAGGGACTTGGGCCACCCGGCAAGGCTGCAAGACGGTTTGATCTGAGTGGGTGTCATATGGGGCCAAGAATGCTGCAGACCAACCATCAAACACAGCAGTGATAAAAGGTCTGCTGACTTGGTCAGGCTCAGAACTCCAGCATCGGCCTCTGGGATTGGAATCCATCAGGGAAGAATAAGACAGTCTGGACTCAAGCTAAGCATTGGGACTCAGCGAGTCCAAGGTGAGGAAGGTGTTGTTTTCTGACAAGAAGCTGGAGAGGTGTTGTCCAGCAGAAGGGGTGCCAGGAGGCTGATACTGGAGATCTTTCCTTCCTGCTGCTGCTGCTGCTAAGTCACTTTAGTCGTGTCCGACTCTGTGCGACCCCAGAGACGGCAGCCCACCAGGCTCCCCCGTCCCTGGGATTCTCCAGGCAAGAACACTGGAGTGGGTTGCCATTTCCTCCTCCAATGCATGAAAGTGAAAAGTGAAAGTGAAGTTGCTCAGTTGTGTCTGACCCTCAGTGACCCCATGGACTGCAGCCTTCCAGGCTCCTCCATCCATGGGATTTTCCAGGCAATAGTACTGGAGTGGGGTGCCATTGCCTTCTCCCTCTTTCCTTCCTAAAGAAGTGTAAATTTAAAGGCCTTGAGAAAAGGGCAAGAGAACTTCAAGGTGCCTTGTCATAATCAATAGGAGCAAAGATAGCCCCAGGTGTTGGAATCTGGGTGTGTTAATTATTGCTTGCTAAATAATAAATTATCCTCAAATCACCCCAGTATGTGTAGCTTAAAAAACACAGTTTTGAGGGACTTTCCTGGTGATCCAGTGGTTAAGACGCTACACTTCCATGGTAGGAGGCGCATGTTCAATTCCTAGTCAGGGAACTAAGATCCCTACATGCCAAGAAGACAAAAACAAAAGCAGAAAATCCCACAGTTATCATCTTATCATTTCTGTGGGTCAGGAATCCCAGCACAATTTAGCTGGTTTACCCAGCTCAGGGGTTCTCACAGGCCATCGCAATTAGGGTGGGGTCTCATCTGAAGGCTTCGTGGGAGAAGGACCCACTTCCAGGCTCCCTCCCATGGTTGTTGGCAGGATTCAGCTCCCTCTGAGATGTTAGGACCAAGCTCTTGAATCTTTACTGGCAGGAAGTTGGAAGCTTCAGATGGTAAAGAATCTGCCCGCAATGCAGAAGACCTGGGTTTGATCTCTGGGTCAGGAAGTTTCCCTGAAGAAGGGAATGGCAATTACTCCAGTATTTTTACCTGGAGAATCCCATGGACAGAGGAGCCTGGTGGGCTGCAGTCCACAGGGTCGCAAAGAGTCGGACACAACTAAGTGACCAACACAGTGGGAAGCAGCCCAGAGTTTCTCACTATGTGGATTTTCCTCTTACTCTATCAGAGCAAACACTTGAAGAGACTCAGAAAGACAGAGTATATGAAAAAGAGGGAAGTCTTTTATAGCCTCTTCTCAAAAGTGATAACCCATCCCCTCTGCTGTATTTTGTTCGTTAAAGTTAAGTCAGTGGTCCAGCCCATACACACAAAGTCATGAATACCAGGAGGTGGGGATTGTTGAGGGCCATTTGGGAAGCTCTTCCTCCCTAGGGGACTCGAAGAGTGGAAATACCATGGGCCACAATAGGACAGTTGAGATGGAGATCACGGGGACCCAGATGATGATGTTGTTTAGTTGCTCAGTCGTGTCTGACTCTTTGTGACCCCCTGGGCTGTAGCCTGCCAGGCTCCTCTGTCCATGGGATTTTCCAGGCAAAAATACTAGAGTGGGTTGCCACTCCCTTCTTCAGGGTATCTTCCCAAGCCAGGCATCAAACCCAGGTCTCCTGCATTGTCAGGCAGATTCTTTAATGTCTGAGGCACCAGGGAAGATCTAGATGATGGGCTGAGCTGTATTCATGGTAGGTGTCCCTCAACCCATGCCCATCTGAGGCCTGGGAGAGCTCATAGATTGGGAAGTACCCTGTTTTGACCATGCCCAGGACATGTTCATCTCATTGCAGAGTAAACTGATCTGTATTCTAGACAATCACAATTGTCCTTGAGAGGTCTAAGAGACCCTTCCTGGGAATGTGTTTATCAGCGATTTCCTCCTGATTCCCAGAGAACCAACATAAGCCTGACCTTGGCGGTGTTGTGGAACCACAGAGCCAAAAGAAGCCACTTTCTTTTCTTTCTTTTCTTTTTTTTTTTTTTTTGAGACAGAATAAGGCCTAAAAATTGTTTCACCTTTACTGTGATTGTAACTTTTCTGGAAAGGGTCTTTTCTGATTTTAGACAAGGATGTAACTAATGCCTGCTGATTCTAGCTCACAAAGTTCTTCCGGGAGCCAAGTGAGATAAGGTTCATAAATTCGTTTTGAGGGGACTTCCCTGGTGGTCCAGTGGTTAAGACTTCACTTTCCAATGCAAGCAGTGTGGGTTTTGTCACTTTTATGGGAGCTAAGATTCCAAATGCCAGGGGCCAAAACACCAAAACGTTCAACAGAAGCAATATTGTAAACAGACTCTTTACCATCTGAGCCACGAGGGAAGCCCATATAGCTATACAATATTATATGTTCCGGATGTATCATATAGTCATTCACAATTTTAGAGTTCTTATAAAGATCACATTCTACTTATAGTTATTAAAATATTGGCCGTATTCCCCATGTTGTACAATACATTCTTGTAGATTATTTTATATCTGAAAGTTTGTACCTGCTAACGCCCTACCCTTGAATTGCCCCTCCCCCCTCCCTCTTCCCCACCACCCCGGGAACCATTAGTTTGTTCTGTGTGTCTGTGATTCTTCTTTTTTTGTTGTTGTGTTCACTACTTTGTTGTATTTTCAGATTCCTCATATAAATATCATGTAACTTTGACATGGATTTCTTTGAGGCATTATGTCTCTATGCATTGTAGATAGGGAAACCCCGTCTTCTGAAGCTCAACCCTACACAGGCAGTAAAGGGCTGAGCTGTGTCCAGACCCAGGCCCACGTGCTCCCTTCTCCCCCTGGCAACCCTGAGGTCCCCCAATCAGGTCAGGATTCACTCTTCTTCATGTCTTCAGATTTCCCCCAGTAACTGGGGATTCTGCCTCAGGTAGAAAACAGCCATCTGGGCAAACTCCTGACACACATGTATTTCTGCCACAACTTATTAAATATGGATATATTTCATTGGATAAAAAAAGATTAACTTGTATTTTGTTAAAAAAAAAAAGTTTGAAGAACATGTTGTAGTCCTGGTAACGGTGTATATCCGCATCAAATACAAAGGTTGAAATTTCCCATTGCTGGTCAGTTAGGTCACCTCTGTGCTGGTAAATATCTACATTAGATGAAGTACCACACAGCCTTAGGATTTATTCCTTTGCAGGCATAGACTCCAGGGTGTAACCCTTTAATCTATAAAAAGTACTAACTAAAAGTAACCGTTACCATGGCGACACACTGCCTGCATCAGGAGCCTCCAAAGGCAGAGTGCTCTGGAAACGAGGTACACCAGGGCTACCGAGACTCCAAGGGTGGACTTTGAATCACTGTTGACACTTGCAGCTTCGTTCTGAGGTTCAGAAGGAAATCTCAGAGCTTGCCCCATACATACACTCTGAAAATCAAAGGAGAGCATTTCACTAGTGGATGCTGGTTTTTTATATGTAATATTATACACATATATATTTGAGGGCCTCCCAGGTGGCTTGTGATAAAGAATCTGCCTGCCAGTGCAGGTGCTACAGGAGACTCTGGTTCGATCCCTGAGTCGGGAAGATCCCCCTGGAGTAGGAAATGGCAACCCACTCCAGTACTCTTGCCTGGAGAATCTTATGGACAGAGGATCCTGGTGAGCTACAGTCCATGGGGTCACAAAGAATCAGACACAACTGAGTGTGTATGCACATAAATATATTTGAGGAACCTAAAAAATGAATTTTAAAGTGCATGGGTGGATGGGTAGGGTCCCTGAATAGCTATGATACTTTGGCAAAAGAAGAGCTAGGGGTTGTAGGGCACACTCCCCACATGAAGTTACACTATAGAGGCGTAGCAAGAAGGCAGTGTGCTCTGGAAAAACAAAGAGGTGAATGTAGCCGATGAGAGAGCCATGGACCCACAAGCCACACAAAGGCTTGGGATGAGCTTGGGAGAGCAGCAGCCCTCCAGACCAGTGGGGAGAAGCCTATGTGTTAGCAGCAGCGACTGCGACACCCATCTCAGTAAATGGATTCCTTCCTACGCACCCCTCTCAAAGTAGGCAATGTCCTGTTAGAGCCAATCCCTAAACAGGAAAAGTGTGAATTATCCTAGAGATTGTCATACTGAGTGAAGTAAGTCAGACAGAGAAAGACAAATATCATATGATATCACTTAAATGTAGAATCTAAAAAAAGGGTCAAATGAACTTATCTATAAAACAAAAATAGAGTTGCAGATGTAGAAAACAAATTTAATGATTACCAGAGGGGAAGGGAGGGAGGGATAAATTGGGAGATTGGGATTGACAGACAAACATTACATTTAAAATCGATAAACAACAAGGACCTGCTGTATACCACATGGAACTCTACTCAATACTCTGTAATGACCTATATGGGAAAGAATTTTAAAAAAAGAATAGATATACCTATGCTGTTGTTCAGTTGAGCTAAGTCATGTCCAACTCTGCAATCCCATGGGCTGCAGCACACCAAGCTCCCCTGTCCTCCACTATATATGTATATGTATATATGTATAACTGATTCACTTTGCTGTACACCTGAATCTACCACTACATTATAAGTCAACTATATGCCAATAAATTTTTTGTTAAAGACAGCAAAAAGTAAAACCATTAAGTAGATGCGAAAAGGTCAAAGGAAATGTCTTGGAGATCTCAGGGAGAAGACTGATCCTCTTGTATGATCAGAAGACTGATCATATAAGATCCTCAATTTACCAAAGTAAAGGGCAAAGCAGGATGGATAAGACACATAAAAACTCTATATGTGACTCTGTGAAAGCATCTTAGTCAAAGTTAGCAGAAAACAAGAATCTGGAAGAAGATTTGAAATGAATAAGATTGACAAGGGGTTCATAGACAGAACGACTCTATCCGAGAGGATTTTCCATGCATTGAGAATGTTCCAGGTTTGCTCTGGCTGAGAGCCACAAACGGCTACTGAGCACTTGAAATGAGGCCAGTGTGCCTGAGCAGCTGTACTTTAATTAATTGTCATTCTAACAGGAGCACAGGACCTGTGACGACCCCACTGGGCAGCACAGACCTGGAATATACAAGAAACTCCTTCAGGCCAATAAGGAAAGAGAAAACTCAAAATATGAAGAGGCAAACAGGAAAATGTGGCTTCATCTTAACTTTTACCTTCATCCTCCTCTGTCTCCATTTCTTTGCTCATTGTATTTTGATCTTGCTGTATGTATGCACTCCTCTAATGCACCCCCAGCTCCCTTCTGGCAGTGAGATGTCACATATGGAGCTGACAAGGGTCCTCTCCTGGAACCAGCCACCCTGGCTGGGCCTTTCCCTGCCACCCCACCCCTGACTCTGAGCTTCTATGAGACAGGCCAGCACCACACATGGAGAAGTTCCACATTCCCAGATGATGAGCTCAGGCCCAGGTTTTGTGGGATCGCATGTGTTCCAGTTCATTTGAAGAAGAAACATTTATCAGCTACTAAGCCTTCTAAGACGGTAAACAGAGGGGTCACTGATGTTTCCAGCTCGAAGCAGGCTAATTTGGATGGATCTGTCACATCCTCTTTGCTCTTTACATAGTAGAGAAAAACATCTAAAGTTGGGTAAAGCTTCCAGCCAAAGAGAACGTGGAAGAAACTGTAATTTATTACTTAAGGGAACAGGATCAGTATTTCATGTTCTTCCTGTCACTGCACCCTCAGAAGACGATCACAGTGGAGCCATCCTAAGAAGGATACTTGTCAGGCAAAGGGCAATGAGCTCTCTAGGAAGCAGGAGGGAATCCAGGCCTCCTGTGATGGTGCCACCCATGGGATTGCAGAGGAAACAGGCACCAAACAAGGGTGGTTTGGCTCAGAAAAAGTCTTTGAGGCAGAAACTATCTGTTCCATGATTATTGTGTGTTAGTCACACAGTCATGTCCGACTCTGTGAGCTCTTGGACTGGAGTCCACCAGGCTCTGCTCTCCATGGGATTTCCCAGGGAAGACTACTGGAGTGGTTGCCATTCCCTTCCCTGAATTGGGCAACAAAAGCAGGTCATTTATTCCTCCAGAAGTATGAAACTGAAGGATGTGACACTGTCCTCTTTGTAGGACAAAAGTAGCCAACAAAACTGGCAACTTTGTGTGGTTCCTTGTGCAGCCCTGACCCAGAAAAGGCAGCCAGACCTTCCTAGGAGACAATGGGAAGGCTACCAAGCCAAGGTCCTGGGGCTGCGGGACAGACAAGCTTCAGGTCCCAGATGGTGTGAATGGAGAAGCAAGGACCAGGGAGGCAGCCGAGAGTCTGGGGGTGGAATTAGCAACAGAGAGAGAGAGAGCTGGGCCAAGTTGAGGACTCTTGGGCATCCATACCACAATCAGTCAGTCCATCAGTCAGTTGGAAAGCCCAAAGGTCATTCCAATAGTAGTCGCCATTGATCTTCAAACCCCAAGCCAAGCACTGAGATTCTACTGTATTTTTGTTGACTTGATAAATCTTTAGAGTAAGTGAGGCCAGGCATGGCAACAAGCCTCAGGGTTTTGGAAGCTCCATGGAAGATAATGCCTCTCCCCCAGGGGTGTTCCTGGCTGGATCAGGCAGGCAGCACCGTGTAGCTGGTGGTCCAGGGTGCTCAGAGACCAACAGAAACCTGCAGAAGGGGATGCCTGTGACCCACATGTAGGGGGGGAAAGTGCAGGAGGACCCGGTTCGAAACTCTGGTTTGTGAAATCTCCTATTTTACACTTTATAATGAATAATAATAGTCCATGTTTCCTTTCATTAGGAATGCATCATATAGAATTAATCCATTCAGCCCTAAAACATCTTTAAGCAATGTAATAACCGTTTACGTTAAAACATAATTTAAGCGTTCAACGAGGCTGCCTTTGATGGAAAGCTTCTTGTGTAGTCATTTCACTAAATCCCCCAAACAAGTCCTTTGGGTGGCTTGTTAAATTTTTTTGTAAATTTGAGGATCAACTCTTTTGTTGCAGAAGGGGGACCACTTCCAGGGCCCAAGAGTGGGCTCTCCCCTAATACTCGGAAATGAATTGTCCGAGGAGACACACATGCTGATGGAGTAAGAGGCTTTATTGGGAAGGGGCGCCTGGGAGGAGGGCAGCAGGTCAGGGAACCCAGGACAACCACTCTGCCACGAGGCTTGCAGTCTCAGGTTTCATGCTGATGGGTTAGATTTTGGGTTGTCTCGGCCAGTCATCTTGCTTGGTCCGTACTTGGTGACTCAGGGTCCTTCCTGGTGGTGCACGTCTCTCTCCGCCAAGATAAATTCAAGCACAAAAGATTCTGGGAGGTTGGTAGGATATATTTTGGGCTAGCGTGTCCTCCTCCTTTCAGCCCCTCCCAAATTCTTCTAGGTTAGTTTTCGTGGCAGCATCGAGCGTTCTTTATCCGGATGTCCTATTGTGAGACACTTCAGGCAAGTGGTTATCCTTCTGCCCGGTCAAGGTGGGCGTTTTCCATCAGCGGTTCTCTAACCCTTTCTTTCAGAAGTTATTAAGATGTAATTCACAGTTTCAAGTCAGACAGAGCTGGGGTGAAGCATGGTCCCCTGCAAGGATCTCCACCACCTCTGTGCACCCGTTTCCTCATCTGCAGTGGGGGCTGCTTTGAAAGGGAAGTGAGTGAACCTCAGCGTTTGTCGCCTGCTCCTTGTTTTACTGTGCCTTTCTTACAAGGGTTCTATGATGTGACCTCATGTACGGAGAAGGCATTCAGCCCACAGACATTTCTGATGTGGGAAGAGCAGGGAAGTGAGGCCAAGGGCAGGCACGTGGGGCGGGATGCCCTAGGCTTATCTAACCGGCAGCCCCCACCATGGCCCCAGCCCACCATGCCCAGGGCGCTATCTTCCTGGATCCCACGGTCCCCAGAGCCCAGCTGCGGTGGTGACTGGAGGGACCTGAGCGCTAGGCCCTGGTGACTGTGGAGAAAGGAAGAGTCTCTAAGGGCTCCTCTGAAAGTCAAGAGGAGAATGTACACCTGTGGTGGATTCATGTCAATCTATGCCAAAACCAATACAGAATTGTAAAGTAAAAATTAAAAATAAATAAATAAATTTAAAAAAATAAAAATAAATTTAAAAAAAATAAATAAATAAATAGTGCTTCAGTGGAAAAAAAAAATAAAGAAATAGGAAAAAAAAAATAAATAAATAAAAATACTTCAGAGCAGTATAGGGCTTTTGTTTTCTTTTGTTTTCAGATTTTTATTGTGGTTAAAATGTATGTAACAGAAAATGTGCCATCTCATGCGGTACCTATCTTCAATGGAATACTCCTCAGCCATAAAAAGGAGTGAAATAATGCCATCTGCAGCAACATGGATGGATCCAGAGATTATCATACTAAGCGAAGGACGGCAAGGAAATACAAATACCACCTGTATGTGGAATCTGAAATACGACACAAATGAACTTATCTATGAAACAGAAACAGACTCCCAGACACAGAGAACAGACTTGCGGTTGCCAAGGGGGAGGGTGTGGGGAGGGACGGACTGGGAGTTTGGGATTAGCAGATGCAAACTATTATATACAGGATGGATAAACAACAAGGACCTACTACAGAGCACAGGGAGCTATACTCTATATTCTAGATACACCACAATGAAAAAATATATATATGTATGTATAACTGAATCATTTTGCTGCACAATAGATACTTCAGTAAAATAGAAATAAAGAGTACTCTGACAAAAAGAAAAAAATTACCATTTTAATCATTTTTTAAACTTCAGTATAGTTGATTTACAACATTATATTAGTTTCAGGTGTATAATATACTAGTTCAATATTTTTTGTAGACGATGTACCATTTAAAGTTGTTATAAAATATTAGCTATATTCTCTGTGCCATACAATATAGCCTTGTACTTTATATTATTTTATTTTTGAAAGAGAAATTTTGTTTTGTTTTTTAATACTTATTTATTTATTTGACTGAACTGGGAGTTTGCTGTGGCATGTGGGATCTTTAATTGTAGCATGATGGATCTAGTTCCCTGACCAGGGATTGAACTCAGGCCTTCTGCATTGGGAGCACAGAGTCTTATCCACTGGACTGCAAGGGAAGTCCTCATTTATTTTGTACATAGTAGTTGTTAGCTCTTCCCCAACTCCTGCTTTGCCCCTCCCCTCTTTCTCTTTCCCACTGATAACCGCTAGATTGTTCCCTATGTCCATGAGTTTCTTTTGTTACATTCATTTATTTATTTTATTTTTTGGATTCCACATATAAGTGATAATGTACTGTATTAATCTTTCTTTGTCTGACATTTCACTAAGCATACAATGCTCCAAGTTGATCCAAGTTTTTAAATGGTAAGATTTCTTTTTTTTTTTATGGCTAAGTAGTATCCCACTATATATATATATACACATACATGCATGCATTTTGTTGTTGTTTAGTCACCCAATTGTGTCTGACTCTGTGACCCCACGGACCATGGCCCACCAGGCTCCTCTGTCTATGGGATTTCCCGGGCAAGAATACAGGAATGGGTTGCTATTTCCTTCTTCAGGGAATCTTCCCAACCAGGGATCGAACCCACATTTCCTGCATTTCAGGTGGATTCTTTGCTGCTTAGACACCCAAGAAGCCAAATATATATAAATATATATAAATCACATTTTCTTTATCCACTCATCTGTTGATGAACACTCAGGTTGCTTCCAAATCTTGGCTATTGTAAATAGTGTTGCAATGAATATTGGGGTGTATGCATCTTTTTAAATTAGTGTTTTCATTTTCTTCCAATGTATGGTCAAGGTGGAATTGCTGGGTCACGTGGTAGTTTTAGCTTTTTGAGGAAACTCCATACTGTTTTCCACAATGACTGCACCAGTTTACAGCCCCACCAAGAATGTAGGGGTTTCTCCACATCCTCACCAGCACTTGTTATGTGTGGTCTTTTTGATGATGGTCACTCTGATAGATGTGTGGTAACATCACATTGTGGTTTTGATGTGCATTTCTCTGATGATTGGTGATGTTAAGTATCTTTTCCTGTGCCTGTTGGCCATCTGTCTTCTTTGGAAAAATGTCTGTTCAGGCCTTCAACTCATTTTTTAATTGAGTTCTTTGGGTTTGTTTTTTTTTTTTTAATTGAGCTGTGAGAACTGTTTGTAAATTTTGGATGTTAACCCCTTGTTAATCATATCATTTGCAATTATTTTTTCTCATTCAGTAGGTTGTCTTTTTTTAAATAATTTTATTTTATTTATTTTTGTCTGTGTTGGGTTTTCATTGCTATGCAGACTTTTCTCTAGTTGCAGAGAGCAGGGGCTACCGGCTAGTTGTGGTGTGCGGGCTTCTCATTGCAGTGGTGTCTCTTGTTGTGGAGCACAGGCTCTAGGGCACATGGGCTTCACTGGTTGTCTTTTCGTGGCTGGCTTGTTTTACTCAGCATACTGTTCCCTAGGTTCATCCACGTTGTTGCTTGTGTCAGAATTTACTTCCTTTTTAAAGGCTGAATAATCTTCCATTGTATGGGGAGAGCATAATTTGCATAGCAGTGTTTTTTATGTGCTTATTCTTTCTTTGCCTGTGGGAAGAAAATCTCTTCTAAAAAATCTTACATTTTTTACTCAGTCTATTTACAGTATATTTTCAGGTAAATGATTTTCTTCTGCATTGCAGTACAAAATAATGTCAAAGAAGTTGTTAATGCTTAGATTCAACAATCCACTCACGATGTAGTAACTTTCCCTCTGGTCTGTTATTTGCTTGGAGATAAAAATAGAGATTTCAACCTCAGAGCGGAGTTGCTTTAATGTATTAATTTAGTGTGTTATAATTAAAACTGTTGTGAATTCTGTAGCTGCATTTTTCAGAGGTTGAGAAAAACTTTTTACAGTTTGGTTCAAGTAAATTCACACTTCTTGAGTTCTGTTTTGTGCTTTAGGAGCTAAAAATGAACAAAGGATTAAAAACAAAAGGCGACACCACCATTGTGGCGTGCCTGTGCTTGTGCAGAAGCAAAAGGATGTGTGCAATGCCTAGTGTGCCTCTAAATAACACATTCACAGACGCAGCTGAAGCTCTGGGACTAGGTTTGAGCCCAAGGATACTATCGCATGTGTCCTTCTCCTGACTTTTGATCGAGGTCAGCTCTCTGAACCCATTGTCAACTGTGGTCTGATGTTTAGACTGAATTCTCTTTAAGTCAGTTGAAGTATTATTTTTAAAAGAAAGCGAAGTCTCCAGAGGAAGGAGATTGCTAAAGTGCATTCATTGTTGTTTGCCACCAGAGTTTTGGGAATGGCGGGAGTCTTATCGATTAGTGGGACGTAGGCCACTTGGGGCTCCCTAGCATCGCACCCTAATGTCTGTCTTTGGGGGTCTTCCATCAGATAAGGGGCACTGGGTCCTCTCCTGCCTCAGTGCATCCTGGAGGCTACATTGTTAACACAATCTTGAGGACTGGATGCAAGGGTAGGGGGCAGGGGCAGGGATTAGAGGTCATGCTGTCCTGCTGGCAGCAGCTGTATCCCAATGGGGCTCTTCCTGCCACTTCCTACTTCCTGCCTTTCCAGGGATTTCTGGTCCCGCTGCTCTGGAGGCAGCATGGGTCCTCAGTACATATTTGTTGTTTTTTTGTTAATATATATTTATTTTTATTTATTTACTTACTTGATTGTGCTAGATCTTAGTTGTAGCAGATCTTAGCAGTAGTAAGGGATCTAGTTCCCTGACCAGGGATTGAACCTGGGCCCCCTGCATTGGCAGCATGGAGTTCTAACCACTGGACCACCAGGGATGTCCCCTGCATGTTTGTGGGTACAGATGCCTGGAGACCAGCAGCCTAGGGTTCACAGGAAAGTCAGGGAATGTAACCTTGGTTCAGAAGCACACTTAGGTCAGGTGCCAGTACTGCCTCTTACAAGATGCGTGGCCTTGGACCAGAGCTTCCCCCACGATGTTTTCCGTTCCTCACTGTGCAGTGGGGTGGAGGGTTTGCCTTGCACAGTCACTGACAAACAAGACCTGAATGTGAGAGTACTTTTTAAACTATAACTTACTATACATCAGAAATGGCTTTACTTTTGTTAACCAGAAGCCTGCAAGCCCACTAGAGTTGGATTGAAATGGCTTTGTGTTTATAGTTACAGCTCTCATGTCACTGCCTTCTGACCCTAACCTCATCTGCTAGATACCTCTGCCTATTCCTGGAAGGACTGCTTCAGGCTTCAGGGTTGGCTTAGTCTAGGTACTCCAGTCTTCCAGTGCTGTGCCTGTAGTGTCTGCCTCATGTTTATTTCCCAACACAGAGGTGTCCAAGGGAAGTAAGCAGGAGTCCATTCCAGAGCTCTCTCAAAAGGAAATGACATGTACATGCTACTATATTTCAAATGGGTAACCAATAAAAATTTACTGTACCGCATAGGGAACTCTGCTCAATATTCTATAATAACCTAAATGGGAAAAGAACTAGAAAAAGAAGAGATACATGTATATGAATAACCGAATCACTTTGCTGTATATCTGAAACTAACACAGCATTGTTATTAATAGTCAGCTATACTCTAATTGAAAATAAAACAAATGGATCTTAACACTTAAGAAAAAAAACCATAGTATAACAAAAAGGAAATGGACCTACAGGAAAACAGAGGCATAACACTCTTTGACATTGCAGCAGTATCTTTTTATAGATCCCTCTCCTAGAGTAATGGAAATAAAAGCAAAAATTTGTGCATGGTACCTAATTAAACTTAAAAGCTTTTGAACAGCAACAGAAGCCATCAACAAAATGAAAAGACAACCTACTAAATGGGAGAACATATTTTCAAATTATTCTACAGACAAGGGATTAATTTCCAAAATAAACAAACAGGTCACACAACTCAATATAAAAAAAAATCCAAACAATCCTATCAAAAATGGGCAGAAGATCTAAACAGATATTTCTCTAAAGAAGACATACAGATTTTCAACAGCAGACAGTATATGATATTACTTACATGCGAAATCTAAAATATGACACAAATGAACTTATTTACAAAACATAAACAGATTCACAGAGAACAGACTTGTGGTTGCCAAGGGGGGAGTAGGGGAGGGATAAATTAGGAGGTTGGTGATTAGCAGATACATACTACTATATATATAATAGGTAAAGGACGAAGACCTACTGTATATAACACAGGGAACTGTATTCAATATCCTATAATAAATAAGTGGAGGGATTTCCCTCGTGGTCCAGTAGCTAAGACCCTGCACTTCCAGTGCAGGGGATGGGGTTCAATCCTTGGTTATGGAACTAGATTCCAGATACCACAACTAAACTTCACATACCTCGACTAAAAAAAGATCCTGCATGCGGCAACTGAAGACTCCACTTGCCACAACAAAGATCAAAGATTTCTATGTACTGCAACCAAGACCAGGCACAGCCCAATAAATGTTAAAAAAAAAAAAAAACAAACAAGAAACCATAATGGAAAAGAAACACATTATCATAGACTGCAAGAGGAATATTTGAGATCACCTGATATTCTGGCTTTCTCATAATTGTAAGACAGTTTAGGACTTCCCTAGTGGTCCAGCAGTTAAGAATCTGCCTTGCAATGCAAGGGACACTGGTTGGATCCCTGGTCTGGGAAGATCGCACATGCCACAGAGCAACTAAGCCTGTAAGCCCAGGCTCTAGATTGTCTGTGAGCCTTAACTACTAAGTCTGTGTTGCGACAAGAAAAGCCACGGCAACAAGAAGTCCAAGAACCACAATGAAGAGTAGCCCCCACTGGTGTCAACTAGAGAAAGCCCTCGTACAGCAATGAAGACTCACCACAGCCAAAATAGAAAACTAAATAAATAAACCTTTTAAAAAAGAGAGAGAGTGCTTAGTTGATGTGGTTGGAGACCACTCTGGTGAGGAGCACAGTGGTTTTTTGCTAAAGACGTGGCTGATCCCATCACAACATCAAAGTGCAAATGGGAAGCATTTATAACATTGAAGGTTGGGATCCAAATCATTTGTGCCCCTGAGTGGGGAAAAGTCTAATTACAAGAGCTGTCACAAGACTGTCCAGGGCATTCGCTAAAAAGCACTGTGTCTCAAAATTTAAAGTGCATATGGATTAAACAGGGATTTTGTCAAAAATGCAGGCTTTGATTCAGGAGAGTTTGTATTTCTCACAAGCTCTCAGATGATGCCAGTGCTGCTTCTGTGAGGACACACTTAATGTAGAAAGACTGAAAAACTATGGGCAGTGGGAGAAAAACGCGATTCCCATTAGAGCCCTTCCTCTACTAGTTCATTGAGTTTTAAAATGTAGATTTGCATGTAAGGACTTGATTGCATATGTGCTAATTCGCTTTAGTCATGGCTGACTCTTTATGATCCCATGAACTGTAGACTTCTAGGCTTCTCTGTCCATGGGATTCTCCAGGCAAGAATACTGGAGTGGGTTGCTGTGCCCTCCTCTAGGGGATCTTCCTGACCCAGGGATTGAACCCACATCTCTTATGTCTCCTGCATTGGCAGGTGGGTTATTTTCCACTAATGCCACCTGGGAGGCCCAAAGACTGTTCTCCAACTGAGATCCATTAGCTCTAAAAAGTACCAATGATGATTCCCGAGCCCTTTGTTTAATTAGAATTTCATGTTTTTAAGGACTTGATTGCAAACATGAAATTCTATCTAAACGAAGAACTCTAGAATCATTTGTGCATACTTTTTAGGAAGAGCTAATGGAACTCAGAGAAGAGACTTCCTTCAAGGGGGATTCAGAAACATTTAGGGTCAGCATGGTTGCCATGACAACAGGAAAATTCTACCACCATTTGGTGCCTGAAGGCCCAGGATGCTATCTGATAATGTGGGCAATAGTTCTGAACAAAGACTTGTCCCACCCAAAATGCCAAGAGAGCCCCATGAAGATACATGGCCAACCCCAGTGGAGACAGATGCTGACCCCATGCCAGAGACCTCAGGCGATCAGTTCTTTGAAGATCGTTTTTAATTTGTAGCCTGGAACAGTTGGCCTTGCCTGTGTGTTTTAGCACATCTTTTCAGAATTTTGGCTGCCTTTGGAATTTTCCAGAGGAAAGAGAGGCCTACACTGGTACCATATTTCATCAAGTTGTGGTCATTCTCTCAACAGAGGATGTGCTCAGTGGGGAAGAATTCAGGAAGTCCTGCAGAGTCTGTATCCATCGATATTCTGAAAGAAAAATCAGAAAACAGAAAGATGATGAAGTGAGACATTTTTAAAAGGGATATTTTAATTTCTATTTTTAAAAAGTATTTATCTATTTATTTGTCTGCACCAGGTCTTAGTGAGGGCACATGGGATCTCTGACCTTTGTCGTGGCATGCGAACTCTCAGTTGCAGCATGTGGAACCTAGTCCCTTGTGCTCAGTCGCTCCGTCGTGTCCGACTCTTTGAGACCCCAAGGACTGTAGCCCACCAGGCTTCTCTGTCCATGGAATTCTCTAGGCAAGAATACTGCCATTTCCCTCTCCAGGGATCAAACCTGGGCCCCCTGCATTAGAAGCTCGGAATCTTAGCTGGACCAGCAGGGAAGTCCCAAGACATTTTTGAAGATAAGAAAAACTTGAATCAACTCAGTGTGCTAGAAAAGAGGCCTTCACAACTGTGGTTTCAGAGACTAGTTGAAAACAAAAGGATGAACTATTGGATACAGCGATAAGTATATTCAACACAATACAATTATGACAATAACGTGTAGCTTTTCAAGTTTCCATATTAAGTTTGAGTTGGGAAACTCCTGGAGGGGTTTTGAAGGGCCAGTGCCATTCAGTCTGGGGAAGGTTTGTCCATCCTGGGGGGTCTGGGGGAGCCAAGAAGATGGGAACAATCTCCAGCGCCCAAGAGGGGCAGTTTCACTGTGCTCACACCCCAATTCCCCCCTCACCACATTGGGATAGCTATCCTCCAACAACTCTAAGATGGGTAAACACTTCATCTGATAAAAAGTTAGCTACATAATTAACATCATGTGTGTGAAGAGCCCATAATCATGTGTTCACGTGAAGATGCTCACTTGCGGGTGGCTGACCAGTCCCCCTAACACAAGATTCCCCGAACGCTGGAAGCAGGTGATGGTTCAGGGCCCCAGGCCTGGCAGGGCTCTCTTCCGCTGGGTGAGAACTGGCCACACTGAGGCCAACTTGGCTTCAAGAACCAGAAGCTCCCTGCCCTGGTGAACCTTCTTATAAAGTGGTGTGTGGGGAACTGCTCAATATTTTGTAATAACCTAAATGGGGAAATAACTTCAAAAAGAATAGATACCTATTTATTAGGACGGAATCAGTTTGCTGTGCACCTGAAACTAACACATCATTGTCAATCAACTGTACTTCAATATAAAATAAAAACTTTTTTAAAAGGGAACTTCCCGGGTGGTCCAGTGGTTAAGAATCCGCCTGCTAATCCAGGGGACTTGAGTTCCATCCCTGGTCAGCCAAGCCTTGTGCCACGACTATGGAGCCCACATGCCACAGCAAGAGAAGCCATGGCAATGAGAAGGCCGCATACTGCAATAAAGAGGAGCTCCCACTTGCTGCAGCTGGAGAAAGCCTTCGCATAGCAATGAAGACCCAGCACAGCCAAAAATAAATAAGTAATTAGTTAATTCAAACAGAGGAGCTAAAGGCCTTGACTGTGGTGATATTTTAATAGATATAGAGCTATCTCCATTTCATCAATTTGCATATATTAAATATACAGCTTTTGGCGTATCAATCATACATCAATAAAGGGGTTTAAAAAGAAAGAAAAGGCATGTTGTGTGGAGGTTCTTCTGCAGTGGTGCCACAAGCTCCAGTGTAAGGGATGTAGGCAGGATGTCCAGGCCCCCTTCTGCAGAAGGCCACTATGAGACCCGGGAGGAACCATCAGGCAAGACAGAGCCACGTGGAGAAGGCTGTGTATGCTTTGCTCTGCTGCTCACACTCACTCCCACATGCTCTGTTACACCAGGTGTGAGTGTGTGCACACATCTGTGCTTCCCCTCAACCTGAAGCCTACCTGCAGCGATGCAGGCCACAGCTGGGATATACAGAGAAAACGGTGTTTCTTGTTGTGTTTTCATAACTTCCCACCTTCCTCAAGTACCTCTCTGGGCAACAGAGCAAATACACCAACAGTTCAGTTTAGTTCAGTTGCTCAGTCATGTCCGACACTTTGTGACCCCGTGAATCGCAGCACGCCAGGCCTCCCTGTCCATCACCAACTCCCGGAGTTCACTCAGACTCACGTCCATCAATGATGCCATCTAGCCATCTCATCCTCTGTTGTTCCCTTCTCCTCCTGCCCTCAATCCCTCCAGGCATCAGAGTCTTTTCCAGTGAGTCAACTCTTCTCATGAGGTGGCCAAAGTATTGGAGTTTCAGCTTTAGCATCATTTCTTCCAAAGAAATCCCAGGGCTGATCTCCTTCAGAATGGACTGGTTGGATCTCCTTGCAGTCCAAGGGACTCTCAAGAGTCTTCTCCAACACCACAGTTCAAAAGCATCAGTTCTTTGGCGCTCAGCTTTCTTCACAGTCCAACTCTCACAACCATACATGACCATTGGAAAACCATAGCCTTGACTAGACAGACCTTTGTTAGCAAAGTAATGTCTCTGCTTTTCAACATGCTATCTAGGTTGGTCATAACTTTTCTTCCAAGGAGTAAGCGTCTTTTAATTTCATGGCTGCAATCAACATCTGCAGTGATTTTGGAGCCCCCCAAAATACAGTCTGACACTGTTTCCACTGTTTCCCCATCTATTTGCCATGAAGTGATGGGACCAGATGCCATGATCTTCGTTTTCTGAATGTTGAGCTTTAAGCCAACTTTTTCACTCTCCACTTTCACTTTCATCAAGAGGCTTTTTAGCTCCTCTTCACTTTCTGCCATAAGGGTGGTATCATCTGCATATCTGAGGTTATTGATATTTATCCCGGCAATCTTGATTCCAGCTTGTGCTTCTTCCAGCCCAGCGTTTCTCATGATGTACTCTGCATATAAGTTAAATAAGCAGGGTGACAATATACAGCCTTGATGTACTCCTTTTCCTATTTGGAACCAGTCTGTTGTTCCATGTCCAGTTCTAACTGTTGCTTCCCGACCTGCATACAGATTTCTCAAGAGGCAGGTCAAGTGGTCTGGTATTCCCATCTCTGTCAGAATTTTCCACAGTTTATTGTGATCCATTGGAATGAAAATTGACCTTTTCCAGTCCTGTGGCCACTGCTGAGTTTTCCAAATTTGCTGGCATATTGAGTGCAGCACTTTCACAGCATCATCTTTCAGGATTTGAAATAGCTCAACTGGAATTCCATCACCTCCACTAGCTTTGTTCTTAGTGTTGCTTTCTAAGGTCCACTTGACTTCACATTCCAGGATGTCTGGCTCTAGATGAGTGATCACACCATCGTGATTATCTGGGTCATGAAGATCTTTTTTGTATAGTTCTTCCATGTATTCCTGCCACCTCTTCTTAATATCTTCTGCTTCTGTTAGGTCCATACCATTTCTGTCCTTTATTGAGCCCATCTTTTCATGAAATGTTCCCATGGTATCTCTTTCTTGAAGAGCTCTTTAGTCTTTCCCATTCTGTTGTTTGCCTCTATTTCTTTGCATTGATCACTAAGGAAGGCTTTCTTATCTCTTCTTGCTATTCTTTGGAACTCTGCATTCAGATGCTTATATCTTTCATTTTCTCCTTTGCTTTTCGCTTCTCTTCTTTTCATAGCTATTTGTACGGCCTCCTCAGACAGCCATTTTGCTTTTTTGCATTTCTTTTCCATGGGGATGGTCTTGATCCCTGTCTTCCTGTACAGTGTCACGAACCTCTGTCCATAATTCATCAGGCACTCTATCTATCAGATCTAGTCCCTTAAATCCATTTCTCACTTCCACTGTATAATCATAAGGGATTTGATTTAGGTCATACCTGAATGGTCTAGTGGTTTTCCCTACTTTCTTCAATTTAAGTCTGAATTTGGCAATAAGGAGTTCATGATCTGAGCCACAGTCAGCTCCTGGTCTTGTTTTAGTTGACTGTATAGAGCTTCTCCATCAGCTGCAACTGCGCACAGAGTGCGGCCAAGAGGAGCTACCCAACGTCCGAGGTCAGGGGCAGAAGCCGGAAGGACCCCATGCCTGAAGGGCAGCGGCCAAGAGGAGTTACCCCACATCCGAGGTCAGGGGCAGTGGCTGAGAGTGCCAGGCTGCGACAGCGCAGGAACAGCAGCGAGGAGCTATACCCCGCCTGAGGCCAGGGGCAGTGGCCAGGAGGAGCTACCCCATGCCTGAGGCCAGGGGCGGCGGCCAGGAGGAGCTACCCCATGCCCGAGGCCAGGCGTGGTGGCCAGGAGGAGCTACCCCATGCCCAAGGCCAGGCGTGGTGGCCAGGAGGAGCTACCCCATGCCCAAGTCCAGGGGCAGCAGCTGGGAAGAGCTACCCCAAACCCGAGGCCAAGGGCAGCGGCCAGGAAGAGCAACCCCACATCCAAGGAGTGGCGGCTGCACGGGCGCAGGAGGGCCTAGAGGAGCTATTCCATGTTCAAGGTCAGGAGGGGCAGCGGTGAGGAGATACCCCTCTTCCAAGGTAGGGAGCAGTGGCTGCGCTTTGCTGGAGCAGCAGTGAAGAGATACCCCATGTCCAAGGTAAGAGAAACCCAAGTAAGACGGTAGGTGTTGCAAGAGGGCATCAGAGAGCAGACACACTGAAACCATAATCACAGAAAACTAGTCAATCTAATCACACTAGGACCACAGCCTTGTCTAACTCAATGAAACTAAGCCATGCCCATGGGGCCACCCAAGATGGGCAGGTCATGGTGGAGAGGTCTGACAGAATGTGGTCCACTGGAGAAGGGAATAGCAAACCACTTCAGTATTCTTGCCTTGAGAACCCCATGAACAGTATGAAAAGACAAAATGATAGGATACTGAAAAAGGAACTCCCCAGGTCAGCAGGTGCCCAATATGCTACTGGAGATCAGTGGAGAAATAACTCCAGAAAGAATGAAGGGATGGAGCCAAAGCAAAAACAATACC
Organism: Oryx dammah; assembly: GCF_014754425.2. NCBI lineage: Eukaryota > Metazoa > Chordata > Mammalia > Artiodactyla > Bovidae > Oryx > Oryx dammah. The sequence continues at coordinate 40,397,327 of NW_024070200.1, forward strand.
CGGTTGTGGATGTGACTGGTGATAGAAGCAAGGTCCTATGCTGTAAAGAGCAATATTGCATAGGGGCTCCAGTAGGTGGCTCAGACGGTAAAGAGTCCGTCTACAGTGCGGGAGAGCCGGGTTCAATCCCTGGGTCGGGAATATCTCCTGGAGAAGGAACCTGGAATGTCAGGTCCATGAATTAAGGCAAATTGGAAGTGGTCAAACAAGAGACGGCAAGAGTGAACATCCACATTCTAGGAATCGGCGAACTAAAATGGACTGGAATGGGTGAATTTAACTCAGATGACCATCATATCTACTACCGCGGGCAGGAATCCCTCAGAAGAAATGGAGTAGCCATCATGGTCAACAAAAGAGTCCAAATTGCAGTACTTGGATGCAATCTCAAAAACGATACAATGATCTCTGTTCGTTTCCAAGGCAAACCATTCAATATCACAGTAATCCAAGTCTATGCCCCAACCAGTAATGCTGAAGAAGCTGAAGTTAGTTGAACAGTTCTATGAAGACCTACAAGACCTTTTAGAACTAATACCCAAAAAAGATGTCCTTTTCATTATAGGGGACTGGAATGCAAAAGTAGGAAGTCAAGAAACACCTGAGGTAACAGGCAAATTTGGCTTTGGAAAACGGAATGAAGTAGGGCAAAGACTAATAGAATTTTGCCAAGAAAATGCACTGGTCATAGCAAACACCCTCTTCCAACAACACAAGAGAAGACTCTACACATGGACATCACCAGATGGCCAACACGGAAATCAGATTGATTATATGGCCCATCAGGTTTAAATTTCAGAGACAAACGCTTCTTTTGTCTGTTGCTGGGCATGGGCCAGCCTCCCGGTTCCATCTGTCCAAGTGTCTGAGTGTGAGACAGTCTTCCTCTGGGCCCCAGGGGCACTCCTGGCTGTGTGGGCACTAAGCTCCCTGATGGCTTGAGAGCTGAGGCCTGGGGGAGCCTGTAGGTTTCCACAGGGGAGGCATGGCCCCGATAAGCCCAGCTTCTCCCCCATCTCTCTGGCTGAGCTCCTCCAAGAGCCTGCATTATCCTCCCTGTGACTCCTTCAGGGCCCCTGCAGCCTGGCCTCACCCCACCACCAAGACTCTGGGTGGCTCCCAGCTCAGGGCAGTGCTGGTGGGACCGGTAAACTGTTCAGCTGATCTCTGGGCTCAGGGCTCCTCAGGAAGCTGGGCCCCCTCACGTGGGCTCACAGGACCCCACCCAGCAGCCCCCTTGTAGATCCTCTGTATTCTGCATCCCTTCTTGCTGGAGCTTGACACCCACATCACACTGACCATGTGGCCAGACCCTTCTTGCTCTCTTGTAGCACCCTCCTTCAGAAAGGAGGAGCTCCCTTCACATCTCCTCTTTGAGAACTTCCTCTCACTGAACTGAAGAAAGCCCTGAGGCCCAGCAGAGACAGATGGAAGGACCCTCTTCTCTCATCACTCTGGGAGATGGTTTAAGTTCCAAGTCGGGACTAGGCCATTCAAATGGCTACTCAGTGAGCCAACCAAATGCACAAAGCCTTATTTCAAGCCTAGCGGTGGTCATGTATGGATGTGAGAGTTGGACTGTGAAGAAGGCTGAGCACCAAAGAATTGATGCTTTTGAACTGTGGTGCTGGAGAAGACTCTTGAGAGTCCCTTGGACTGCAAGGAGATCCAACCAGTCCATTCTGAAGGAGATCAACCCTGGGATTTGTTTGGAAGGAATGATGCTGAAGCTGAAACTCCAGTACTTTGGCCACCTCATGCAAAGAGTTGACTCACTGGAAAAGACTCTGATGCTGGGAGGGATTGGGGGCAGGAGGAGAAAGGGACGACTGAGGATGAGATGGCTGGATGGCATCACGGACTCGATGGACATGAGTCTGAGTGAACTCCGGGAGTTGGTGATGAACAGGGAGGCCTGGTGTGCTGCGATTCATGGGGTCGCAAAGAGTCGGACACGACTGAGCGACTGAAATGAACTGAACTGAACTGAACTGATCAAGCCAAAGAGGGCGCATGTGAGCTCTCTGCCCTGGCCGGTAAGCCTCTTGACTCTGCATCAAGATGAGAGAGGTTGAAATGAAATATGACTTAAGGATAAAATGCACTGGTTTTGTGTTTGTAAAATACTGTTTTCATTACAACTGTTTTATAGGGTCTTGAAGGGGAAAACAAGACCAAGCAACAAAGAAATATATAATTCAGTAACTTTGATGGGGGTTTCCCAGGTGGCACTAGTGGTGAAGAACCTGTCTGCCAGTGCAGGAGACACAGGAGACGTGGGTTCGATCCCTTGGTTGGGAAGATCTGGAGAAGGGCATGGTGACCCACTCCAGTGTTCTCACCTGGAGAGTCCCATGGAGAGAGAAGCCTGTAAAGAGAACCATTGCTAACACCAGGCTTTTGACATCCTAAAGGAGGCATGACTCATATTTTGCATGTGATCTGTTCTTTTGACTATCTGCCTGTACAGCTAGAATCCTGGTTGTTAGTAGTCTATGCATTTGCTAGTTATTCTTCTGTCCTCTTTTCAGCCTCCCTCAACTAATTTATGTAACCCTTCCCCCAAAAAGAGAGTACTTGAATGTCAGAGCAAGTGACTTGCATTCCAGGACACACTGTAACTTCCAGAGCACTGAGTCAGCAATCTAATGATTTAGCCTGCATCCGCCTGACAGCTGTTTATTTCTTTCAGTGTAATTTCAGAGAAAAATATCCGGAAGGGATTTGCTGCCCTAGATCTATCAGGAAACATATTTAAGATATTCTCTAGTTTCATAATATGAAAAACTAAAGCTAAATCATCCTATCATAAAAGGGTTACAATTTCAGGTATTGTTTATCTGAACTCAGGCAAAAAGGTGTTAAAAGCATGGAACAAATACCTTGTAGAGATTCAATGAGATGACACATAGGAATAGCAGAAAGTGAGAAATGTTTCCAGTACTATTTTAAGGCAATTGGGAAGTAAAAGAATTGGAAAGAACCTTTCAGTGTTAGCTGATTGAGATCCAAGGTTTCAGCACCTAGAGAGGAGCTTCCTTCCTGAATTTCGGCAGGCGTGTAGGGCTGCTCAGAGATCAGAAAATTTTGAAGTCAAAGCCAGTGACTGTAAGAAGAGCCAGGTCAGAACGACAGATTCTTCAGGCTCAGACTGAAATCAAGGACTTGAGCAGCAAGCCAGATGGGGACAAAAGGCCAAATCAGTCCCCTGAGAGGAAGATGGGACCAAATCAGCTTCCAGAAGCCAGGAGAGAGCGTGGTCAGCAGTTTGTACCCACATGGTGACTCTTACCAGTTCTCCTGATTCCAATTCTGCCCCTCCTCGGTGCTTCAGACTTAGAGCAACTAGGTGGCACTTGTGGTATAGAACCTGCCTTCCAATGCCAGAGATGTAAGAGATGAGGGTTTGATCCCTGGGTCGGGAAGATCCCCTAGAGAAGGAAATGTCTACCCACTCCAGGATTCTTGCCTGGAGAATCTCATGGACAGAGGAGCCTGTCAGGCTACAGTCCCTGGGATTTCAGAGTCAGACACGACCGAAGTGAGCTAGCATGCAGAACGATAACTAAAACCAGAAATAGTCCAAAAGTCGACAAAAGAATGACAATGATACACAACAAAATATCCACTTACTAAAAAGGCCATAGAGGAGGAATAGAGGAACCAAGAGTCATATAGAAAACAAATGTCCAGATGGCAAAGATACTTCCAACTAGATGAATTAAAACACAAAATGTGCATGGATTAAACACTCCAATCAGAATTCACAGATTGTCAGGCTGGATTTTTTTAAAAATCCATTAGATTCAAAGAGGTTGAAATTAAAGGATGGGAAAGACATATTATGCAAATAGTGACTGTAAAAGAACCACAGTGGCATGTTAATACAAGACAAAATATGCTGAAGGAAAAAAGTTATTAAATGCAGAGGGGCTTAACACTTAAAAAAACCAATGTGCATAGCTAACATTTGAGTTAATCCTTTGTGTTGTACAGTTCTATGTGTTCTGACAAGCTCATAGTCTTGTATGCACCATTACAGTATGACACAGAATAGTTATACCACCCCAGAGAAGTCCAGTACTTGGGACTTCCCTGGTGGTCCAGTCGTTAAGACTTTGAGCTGCCAGTTCAGGGAGTGCTGGTTCAGTCCCTGGTTGGGGAACTAAGATCCCCACATGCTGTGTGGCCAAAAAATTTTCTTTAAAAAAACTCCAGTATTCCACCTATTAATCTCTCTCCCCTCTTCTGCTGAAACCCTGGCAATGACTGATCTTTTTACTGTCTCTCTTTACGGTTTCTAAGTCTTGGTTAAAAGTCTCTAGCTTCCTGCTTTGTTCATCTATTGTTTTCTTGAGTTCTTTGAACATCCTTATGACCATTACCTTGAACTCTTTCTTAGGTAGACTGTTTGTCTCTACTTCATTTAGTTCTTCTGGGGCTTTATCTTGTTTCTTCATTTGGAATATATTCCTCTGTGCCTCTTTACCTAACTTGGTGTTTTTATGTCTATGTATCTTATCTCTTGGTTGCATATATACTGTTCTTTCTTTCTTTATATAGATCAAATTTCTGATCAATATCAATTTTCTTATCTCTGAAGATCTTTTTTTCTGACATCTTATAAAGTGTGTCTCTTGGTAATAAATTACCTGGATTTTTTGTCTTCTGAGAAACTCTTTCTTCCTTCCTTCACTTTTCAAGGATAGCTTCACTGGATATGACATTCTAGATTGGTATTGTTCTTCTTTCTGTACTTTAAATGTTTTACTCTGTTATCTTCTTGCTTATATGGTTTTTGAGAAAAAGGTAGATGAATTCTTATCTTTGTTCATCTCCATTTAAAAGTGTTTTGGGACTTCCCTGGTGGTCCAATGGTTAGGACTCTGCACTTTCACTGCAGGGAGCATAGGTTTGTTCCCTGGTTGGGGAATTAAGATCCTACAAGATGTGTGGTGCAACCAAAAAACAGTATTTTCCCTCTTGTCTCTGGTAATGTTCTTTGTTCTGAAGTCTACTTTGTCTTATATAAATAAAGCCATTTTAGGGAAAGATGATTCCAATGGCATTTAAACTGTTTTAAAGCACAGAGGAGAAAGGAAGCCTTCTTCTTAATTTATCCTTGAGTTAGTGCATTATGATTTCTAAAACCATCCTGCAGGTGGCTCCCATACAGATACACACACTCACAGAGCATCCCTATTTTAAAGTCTTGCTTATGAACTTGCTTATGAAGTTACACATCCCTGACACATACTTAAGAGCATGTTTTACAAGAAACACACAGTATTACTAAGCAAGGCTTAATTTAAGAATGAAAGAATCCTTTGATGTATGAACTTCATTCATTAATAAGTAATAATGAAAGCCTGATTTTTAAAAAATGAAAGCCTTACAAGCCATTTGAAAGTTTTGCGTTACTGACAAGACTTTCAAAATACTGTAACAGAAAGAGTTTGTTTTTAAATATATAATGCCAAGGTATGTTTAATGATAGACTGCTTTTTTTGTTTTTGAAAATATTTTGATTGGAAGACAAAATCCTGAGGGAGTGGTTTGTCCTGGAGTGCTCAACAAGAAAATTGTGACACCTAGTACAAAAACCAACAGAGGTTTGGAAGGGGAAGAAAGGTGGGAGGGAAGCAGAATACAGTGTCTATGTTTGAACAAAATGGGTAGAAGCCTAAGACTCTTAGAGAAATTTGTCAGTGAGAAACTCCAAACTGTTACCGAAAGGTATGTGTGTAGGGTCTGGTTGCTTGCTGCTCAGAAGCCAGTAAACAGGCCAGGTTGGTGGAAAGGAAAGTTTGCTTTATTTCAGATGCTGGCAACTGGGGGGGAGGGTGGCAGACATCTGTCCAAAGGCCGACTCTCCCCCTCCCCTGACAAGCAGGGGGTGAGAGCTTTTATAGACAAGAGTAGGGGGAGGTTTGGAGAGGGCAATGGCACCCCACTCCAGTACTCTTGCCTGGAAAATCCTATGGACAGAGGAGCCTGGTACGTTGCCGTCTATGGGGTCGCACAGTCGGACACGACTGAAGTGACTTAGCAGCAGCAGCAGGGGGAAGTTACATGTAGAAGCAGCACAGTCATCTCTAACAGTCATCTTCAATTGATCATCACTGGTCTGACTAGCATCATCTTAGTTGTTTTAGTTAATCATCTTAGTTGTTTACAGTTAATCTTCAGTTCTGGGGTGCACTTGTTCCCATTTCTTTGCAGTTAATTCTCAGAATTGTGGCAGCTCAAGTCCTGGGTACAGTCTGGTCATCATGTAGTTAACTTCTCCACCTGGGGTTTTGGTATCTATAAGACAGCTCATAGGATATGGCTCAGAATATTATCTTGAGAAAGAACTAAAGGTCCTTGACCATGCGTAACGACTACATTATTGTTATTTATTCTCCTTAGACTGTTTTCCTTTGTTTCAGCACTTCTCACTTCTCTGATTAAACTTACTCTTTGACTAAAGTTTTCTGCAGGCAAAAGGCAGGCAGAGAACATGGTGGTCGGGGCAAGGACCATATGGTCCTGCTTTGTTTCAAAACTGGTGAGCTGACCATGTGCGAGCTCAGCAGCTTCACCGCATCCAGTGCTTTGCATCCTCATGCACGGTAGCCCACCAGGCTTCTCTGTCCGTGGAATTCTTCAGGCAACAATACTGGAGTGGGTTGCCATGCCCTCCTCCAGGGGATCTTCCCAACCCAGGGATGGAATCCGCATCTCTTATGTCTCCTGCATTGGCAGGCAGATTCTTTACCACTAGTGCCACCTGGAAAGCATGAATTGACCAAAGAACTTTAATGTCCAGTTTACTGTTGGTGTAGCAGCAGGAAAGCTGCACCCTTCCCCGACCCCCATAGAAAAGTCTGCTGGGAGGGGTTTTAGTGGTTTGTTGTTCAGTCACTCAGTCATGTCCAGCTCTTTGCAACCCCATGGACTGCAGCACTCCAGGCTTTCCTGTCCTCCACCATCTCCCAAGGTTTGCTCAAACTCATGTCCATTGAGTTGATGATGCCATCAAATTGTCTCATCCTCTGCCACCCCCTTCTCCTCCTGTCATTGGCCCTTCCCAGAATCAAGGTCTTTTCCAATGAGTCAGCTCTTTGCCTCAGGTGGCCAAAGTATTGGAGCTTTAGCTTCAACATCAGTCCTTCCAATGACGATTCAGGGTTGATTGACAGGCTTGATCTCCTTGCTGTCCAAGGGACTCTCAAGAGTCTTCTCCAGCCCACAGTTCGAAAGCATCAATTCTTTGGTGCTCAGCCCTCTTTATGGTCCAATTCTTAGATCTGTACGTGACTATGGGAAAACCATAGCTTTGACTATACAGACGTTTGTTGGAAAAGTGATGTCTTTGCTTTTTAATACATTGTTTGGGTTTGTCATAGCTTTTCTTTCAAGGAGCAACTGTCTTTTAACTGACAGCTGCAGTCACTGTCCACAGTGATTTTGGAGGCCAAGAAAATAAAGTTGAAACCGGATGAAAACAGTAGGTGAGGTTTTCATCTGGCTGAGGGAACAGAGAGCAGACTGGTGAGGGTTGGGGAACAAACGAGCTCAACAGTTCAGCCAGAACAGAGAATCAGGACTTGAATGTGGGACCGACAGAAACCTTGGAAACAGGGTTAGGCTTCCCTTCAGGTGTGCAATGGGGATTTGGGTTGATTTTTTGGTAAATCTCAAAAGACAGAGTGACCTCAACTGAAATCTGCATTATGTTAAGATTATACATGATCTATTTGTGATTCTTCCCATGTTAAAATACACATATTCAAATTTAGTGTATTAACTTTAGATGGACTAAAGATTAGAGTTCTACAGTGAGAATCTGTAAAAAGGAAACAGGGATAAATATTTTGAATAATTTTGTTTTGGTTAAAAGTTTGTTCATGTTTTCCCATAACATCTTACGGAAAAAAAGCCAAATGAACTTTTGGCTGTCAACTGCAAATTGGTGCTTGCCAAGGGCATTTGCCATCTGCCTCTGCAGAGATTGAACCCTGTGTTGTTGCAACTGTTGACCTTCAACACCCCAGAGAGTTCAGGATGGAGTGAGGCATTCTGTGCTCTAGGGAAACTGGTGGAACAGGTCTTTAATTTTCAGAAACTGATTGCATGACCCCAATCCTTGGATCTCTTCATATCTAAAAAAGCACTAAATCCCTTATGGTGACATCAGCTCCTCATGACTAACGACAACCTTTTGTAAAATAAGCACTTGATTGCATTGGACCCCTCCCCCCCCTTCACCGAAATCTTATATATTGAGCTTCCCCCACTGCCTCTGTGGAGCAGTCTCTCAGAGCTATCTGAGGTGCTGTCCCCCAGGCTGCAGTCCTCATTTTGCTCCAAATAAAGCTTTTAACTCACAACTCTCATGTTGTGTATCTTCTTTAAGTTGACATGGCCAACCCAATATACTATAGGTAGGAAGTTTCCAAGGGTGACATCAGACTCAAGAAGCCAAGTAGGAAAAGACTGATACATCCAAGGACAGAAAAAAATGAAGCTCCTTTGCACAGGAAGAGAAAAATACAGTAAAAGCTGTAAAAGATAAATTTGGGCAAAAAACTGGTGATATAGGATGGCCAATTGTTACATGTTCCTAATAAACAATGTGTTTTAAATCTGCAAGAAGAGAATAAACAGCCCAATAGAAAAACAGGCAAATTTCTCAGAGAAAAAGAAACACAAAACACAAATGTAAATTTATGGAAAGATTCTTATTTCATTTTAAGGTGGGAGATGAAAAACAGAAATAATAAGGGTTGATGACAAGGCTTTAAAACTTCATTATACCTGCTGTTTGTTGGTGAGGATGAGGGAAAATAGTCACTCCTGTGTATTATTCATTGGAAAGTATGTCAGAATGACCTCCATGGAGGAGAGATTTCCTTCTCCCAAGAGTATGCAGAGGGACAGGATGGTTCCGGTGTGCAGAGGCAGGACAGGGGTATGTTATGTGATCAGTCAGGCTCTGAAACCAGCCTGCCAGGGGTCAGAGGTCATCTCAGCAAGTCTCCAGCTGTCTGACTGTGACAAATGACCTTAGCCTACCTGGGCCTCATCTGTGAGGTGGAGTTGACAAAGATTAGGTGTATTTCTGTTTCCAAAAGTTGTGTAGGGTCCGGGCCCTCGCCACTCAAAAGCCAATAAACAGTCCAGGTTGGTGGAAAAGAAAGTTTGCTTTATTTAGATACTGGCAACTGAGGTGGGGAAAAGCGGACATCTGTCCAAAGGCTGACTCCCTCCCTGACAATCAGGGAGCAAGAGCTTGTATAGGCTGAGGAAGGGGGCTCGGTGCAGAAACAGCGCAGGCAGCCCTGACAGTCGTCTTGAAGTTGGTCATCATTGGTCTGACTAGTGTCATCTTGGTTGTTTCAGGTACAGTTATCTTCAGTTCCAAGGTCAGTTTGTTTCCATTTCTTTGAAGCCAGTTCTCACTATTGTGACAGCTTATGTCATGGCTGCAGTCTGGTCATCTCCACCTGGTGAGGCTTTCAGTATCACAAGACAGCTCACAGGATATGGCTCAGAATATTATCTATAGCCCTTGAGGAGAAATAAAAGGTCCTTGATTGTGCTTAATGACTACCTTATTATTATTTGGTCTCCTTTGATTGTTTTCCTTTGTTTCTTCACGTTCTCATTTCTCTGATTAAACTTATTCTTTGACTAAAGTTTTCCACAGACAAAAGGCAGGCAGAGGACATGGGGGGACGGACCATAGGGTCCTGCTCCGTTCATTTGTACAGATTAGAAGAAGGCTCAGCACGTGGGAGGCGATCACCACAACATTCCTGTAAAGAGAACGTCCGACTGCTTCTCAGCTGTGAGCTGCTGACGACAAGTGCAGCACGGCAGCTCCACGGGCACCGTATCCCATTCTCGGACGGAGCAAAGCAACTCTGACCGGGAGGGTTGTGTCTGCACTCCATTAAAGCCTGGATATCACAGCTTCCCACATCACTTCCTTTTCATGGTAGGATTCTAGTAAGAATTCTCATCTGGGTGTAAGACAAGTGGCAATTACCAAGACGGGTATCTTCTTACATGGTGGCCATGGAGAGCTCAGCTCTTATACTTCCTGCCTTAGAGCTGGGTTTCTCAACAGTGGCACCATTGACCTTTCGGAAGGGATTGATTTTTTATTGGAGAGGGGTGGGTGGCTGCCTGTCCTGTCCATTTTAACATGCCTTACTTATTTATTGGGCTGTGCCAGGTCTTAGTTGGGACACTTGGGATCTGTAACTGTGGCATGTGGGATCTGGTTCCTCAACCAGGAAGTGAACCTGGGCCCTTGGATTGGGAGCATGGAGTCTTCCCATTGGACCACCAGGGAAGCCCCCATTTTAGCTTGTTTAGCAGTACCCTTGTAATAACCACTAAATACCTGTAGCACCCACCCCCAAGTCCTGACGACCAAAAATGCCTGTGGATATTGTCAGAGGTCCCTCTGTGAGGGCTGTGAAATCACCCTTGGTTGAGGACCACTGCTTCAGAGGCTGGTAACAGAAGAAAGGGCCTGCCGCCCGCCTGCACAGTCACTAAAATGACCCTCCCATTGGAGGCAGCAACTGTAGAGACATCCTTCCCAAGAATGAATGCTGACTGCACGGCTTCTGCTAGATTATGTTTGGGGTGTGTGTGTGTGTGTGTGTGTGTGTGTGTGTGATTATCTGACCCAACAATCACCCTCTGGGATCCTAGGTGAATACGTAAGCATAGCATCCACTTAATCTGCAGCAAAGCTCTTGAAAGTGTTCAGATCTGGAGTCCCAAAGCCCCTTCACACTCTCATGCTTCTGAAAGTCCACTTTTTTAAATTTCTTTTTTTTTTTTTCAAATCACCAATGTATTCACATGGTTCAAAATTTTAAAGGTATCTGGACTTCCCTGGCGGTCCAGTGGGTAAGACTCCACACTTTCAGTGCAGGGGGTAAGCTTGATTCTTGGTCAGGGAACTAAGATCCCACAAGCTATATTCCCAAAACAAAATTTCTTTTACCGTATAAATAAGTGTAGAGTGAAAAGTTCACCTCTGCTTGTCTCCAGACACCTGGGTATTTCCCATCTAAATGTATTTTATGAGTACATGAATATATATATTTATCTCTTTCTTTCCATCTCTCCTTTTTTTTTTAACAAAAATTGTCAGCCTTCTGTATATACCATCCTGCACCTTCCTCCTTCTGCACTTTCTGTGCTTACACAACAATCATTCACTGCTTCCTCCTTGCTAACAGAGCTCCAATTTTGTGTGGTTCTTTTCCCCAACCCCACCCGTGGGACCCCTCATGTGCCTTCAGTCAGTCAGTTCAGTCACTCAGTTATGTCCGACTCTTTGCGACCCCATGAATCGCAGCATGCCAGGCCTCCCTGTCCATCACCAACTCCCAGAGTTCACTCAGACTCACATCCATCGAGTCAGTGATGCCATCCAGCCATCTCATCCTCTGTTGTCCCCTTCTCCTCCTGTCCCCAATCCCTCCCGACATCAGAGTCTTTTCTAAGGAGTCAACTCTTCCCATGAGGTGGCCAAAGTATTGGAGTTTCAGCTTTAGCATCATTCCTTCCAAAGAAATCCCAGGGCTGATCTCCTTCAGAATGGACTGGTTGGATCTCCTTGCAGTCCAAGGGACTCTCAAGAGTCTTCTCCAACACCACAGTTCAAAAGTATCAGTTCTTCGGCGCTCAGCTTTCTTCACAGTCCAACTCTCACATCCATACATGACTACTGAAAAAACCATAGCCTTGACGAGACAGACCTTAGTTGGCAAAGTAATGTCTCTGCTTTTGAATATACTATCTAAGTTGGTCATAACTTTAGTGTAGGTAAATTTCACCTCCAGACCTGGGAGGTGGTTGGTCAGAGAATGACTCATATTCATGGCCCTAAATCAGTTCAGAAATTGGTATGACTCAAATCAAATCAGTGAACAAGCTGAGAAGTTTGCTGGGCCCTCCAGAAAAGACCTTAATTTTCTTTTTTCATTTCTTTTCTTAAAAAATATATTTATTTATTTTCATCTGGATACATCTTTTTTTAATTTTATTTTATTGTAGTTGATTTACAATGTTTTGTTAGTTTCAGGTGTATAACAAGCACAGTGATTCAGTTATACATATAGATATATCTATTCTTTTTCAGATTCTTTTCCCATATAAGTCATCAGAAAATATTGAGTATAGTTTCCTGTGCTGTACAGTAGGTCCTTGTTGGTTATCTTTTTTATATGTAGTAGGGTCTGTCTGTTAATCCCAAATTTCTAATTTACCCATTCCCACCTTTTCCCATTGGTAACCATAAGTTTGTTTTCTATGTCTGTGGGCCTGTTTCTATTTTGTAGATAAGTTCATTTGTACTCTTTTTTTTTTTTAAGATTCCACATATAAGCGATATCGTATGATATTTGTCTTTCTCTGTCTGACTTACTTCACTTAGTATGATCATCTCTAGGTTCATCCATGTTGCTGCGAATAGCATTATTTTTTATGGTCAAGTAATATTCCATCGCATATATGTACCACATCTTTATCAAGTCATCTGTCAATGGACATTTAGGTCGCTTCCATGTCCTGGCTATTCTAAACAATGCTGCAGTGAACATTGGGGTATATATACATTCTCAAATTATGGTTTGCCCAGAAGTAAGATTGCTAGATCATATGGTAGTTTTATTTCTTAGTTTTTTAAGGAACCCATTCTGTTCTCCATAGTGGCTGCACCAACTTACACATCCTCTCCAGTATTTGTTATTTGTAGACTTTGATGATGACCATTCAGACCTGGTGAGGTGATACCTCATTGTAATTTTGATTTGCATTTCTCCAGTAATTAGCAATGACGAGCACCTCATCATGTCCCTGTTGGCCATCTAATGTATGACACTTTGATAATCCATGACCTGGCCTAGAGTCGTGCTGGGCCACCTTATATTTTAGGATAAAGTCTGGATAAAGTCATTTTCTCAGGAGCTATGCTGCCTGGTGTTGTTCACCTTCCCCATTTTCTATTGTTTTATTTCTAATCAGGGATTTTCCTAGTCTAAAGAAAATCCTACTGGGACTTCCCTGGTGGTCCAGTGGTTAAGACCCTGTATTTCCAATGTAGGGCACCAAGGTTTGATCACTGGTCAGGGAACTAGATCCCACATGCTGCAATGAAGATGGAAGATCCTGAGTGCCACAACTAAGACCTGGCACAACGAAATAAGTAAATAAAATTTTTTTCCATTGTTGCCCTGTAAATAAATTCTTCCATTTTTCTAGATTCCATATTTATGAGTTAGACTACAGTATAGATCTTTCTCTTTCTGACTCACTTCACTCTGCATAATAAGTTCTAGGTTCATCCACCTCATTAGAACTGACTCAAATGTGTTCCTTTTTATGGCTGAGTTTCTCAGTCTTGTCTGACTCTTTGTGACCCCATGGACTGTAGCCTATCAGGCTCCTCCATCCATGGGATTTTCCAGGCAAGAGTGCTGGAGTGGATTGCCATTTCCTTCTCCAGGGGATCTTCCCAACCCAGGAATCGAACCCGGGTCTCCCGCATTGCAGGCAGACGCTTTACCATCTGAGCCATCAAGGAAGCCCAATATTCCATTGTGTATATATACCACAACTTCATCTGATATAGACATCTAGGTTACTTCCATGTTCTAACTATTGTAAATAGTGCTGCAATGAACAATAGGATACATATTTCTCTTTCAATTTTGGTTTCCTCAGGGTATATGCCTAGGAGTGGGATTGCTGGGTCATGGTGGTTTTATTCCTAGTTTTTTAAGGAATCTCCATACCGTCTTCCATAGTGGCTGTATCACTTTACATTCCCACCAACAGTGCAAGAGCGTTCCCTTTTCTCCACACCCTCTCCAACATTTATTGTTTGTAGACATTTTGATGAGGGCCATTCTGAACAGTGTGATGTGATATTTCATTGTAGTTTTGATTTGCATTTCTCTAATAATGAGCAATGTTGACCATCTTTTCATGTGTTACTTACAGGACAACAATGGAGAAACAGACATAGAGAATAGAATTATAGACATGGGGAGACCGGAGGAGAGAGTGAGATGTATGGAAAGAGTAACATGGAAACTTACATTACCATATGTAAAATAGATAGCCAACAGGAATTTTTCTGTATGGCTCAGGAAACTCAAACAGGGGCTCTGTATCAACCTAGAGGGGTCGGATGGGGAGGGAGATGGGAAGGAGGTTCTAAAGGGAGGGGATATATGTATACCTATGGCTGATTCATGTTGATTCATGATTCATGACAGAAAACAGCAAAATTCTGTAAAGCAGTTATCCTTCAATAAAAAATAAATGAATTTAAAAAAAGAAAAAAAATTTTTTAAAGAAAGAAAATCCTATTATAACACTGATCCACCCCTATTTTCTGTCATCTGCAACAACAAACATCCTAAAGGCCCCAAGACCACAAGTGTCCAAAGGGAAGAAATGAATGGAGGAATTGTCCTCTTGGCAGCCAGCAGGGCTCTGGCATGAAAGGCCACTTGTGCTGGCCCCATTCATGGCCAGCTGACTCCGCTGCACACTCTTAGGATCAGTAGCTCTCAAACAAGGTCCTCTCTGCTACGGGCTCAGTAGGGAACTGGGCCAATTCAACATCCAGAGACACCTGGGTACCATCTGCCTGGGCCCAAGTGCATGTCACGTCTTTCCTGATTGTACTAACTGAACTCGGGTTTGCCTTGAAGTTTGTAAACATTTCGCAGGTTCTCAACAAAGACAATGATGGACAATCCTAACAAATTCAATCCAGGTTTGTTCTTTTTTCCTTCAAGTCGCAGATCTTAGCTTCCTAGCAGAGTAGATTTCCAGGCCTATTTAGATGAATTATGGGTTGGTTTTTTTTTTAAAGGTCATCCTTAAAAAATTATTTATTTATTTTTGGCTGTGCTGGGTCTTTGTTGCTGTGCAGGCTTTCTCTAGTTGTGGCAAGTGGGGTCTACTCTCTAGTTGTGGCATGCAGGCGTCTCATTGCAGTGGCTTCTCTTGTTGCACAGCACAGGCTCTAGGGCACGCAGGTTTCAGTATATGATGCATTGGGTTAGTTGACCCTTGGCAGGTGGGATTTTCCTGGACCAGGGATCAAACTAGAGTCCCTCGCACTGACAGGTGGATTCTGGCCACCAGGGAAGTCCAGAAAGTTCATTTCTTTATTATTATTATTATGGTAAAATCCATAGAACAAAATTTTCCATTTCAGTCATGTTAACATGTACAATTTGGAGGCATTTAGTCCTATCGCATTGTTGAACAACCATTGCCACTAGTTTCAGAATCAAATTTTTTTTTCAGAATCAATTTTGAAAAAGATTTCTACAGTTCCAACAGTCTTCTACCCTCTATTATATATTTAGCAAAATTAGTTTTTTCTCACTTTTTTGTGTTCAACTAGGATACATCTGAGTTACCTAATTTTGAAGATCTTCTTATGCCAGTTATGCACTAAATATGAAAGGTGAATGTAGAGAGAATATCTGGAACTATCTTCAAACTATTAATAAGTGTATCCAAATGGTTCATTTTTCATTTCATTGATAGTCCACATTATTTCTTTCTTTAGAAAATATATTTTATTTTTAATTGGAGGATAATTGCTTTACAGAACAGTGTTGGTTTCTGCCATCCATCAACATGAGTCAGCCATAGGTATATGTATGTCCCTTCCCTCTTAAACCTCCCTCCCACCTCCCACCCCTCTGTCATGGAGCACTGGATATTTCTTGATTATTACATATACACAGTTTTTCTCTCTATATAGCCTTTTCACAAAGTCTGAAAAAAACTGAGCAAGTACAATGCAGACAGAAGGGGAAAGTCATTAATTATATATGTTATTCTTCATAAATTCAAAGCAATGCTCTCACTTACTTTACTGTTGTAAAGGACATTATAGGGCATGAATATTTTTAAAGTCCTTAACTGGGTGGTGAGATAAATACTTTGCTCCTTTCATATAACCTCAAATATATTTCTATTTATAAAACAAACACATACACACATACATTTTTAAAGCTGTCTGACGTTATGAGGAGGCCAGTGCTTGGAGGCAAAGACCAAAATACGAGCACCAACATCTGTTGTCAGGAAAATGTAGGGTTGTTGTCTTAACACCACAGGACATGATTAAGGCTTTCTGAAATCCCTGGTTGGGGGCTGATATGACTGTGATTAAATTCTTGTTCTTTTTATTGGTCATAGATCTTCTTTATTCTCATCTTTCTCCAGTCACCTTCCCCGACTAGTGAAAGCTTCACCCTGATTTTGAAATGGAGCAGGATTCTATGATCCTTGTCCCCCTGCTGTGTCTTCTGCCTGGGTCAAAGAATAAATTTAATCAGAGAAGTGAGAAATGCTGAAACAAAGGAAAACAGTCTAAGGAGAATAAATAATAATAATGTAGTCATTAAGCAGAGTCAAGGACCTTTAGTTCTTTCTCAAGGGCTGTAGATAATATTCTGAGCCATATCCTGTGAGCTGTCTTATAGATACCAAAACCCCAGATGGAGAAGTTAACTATATGATGACCAGACTGTACCCAGGACTTGAGCTGCCACAATTCTGAGAATTAACCGCAGAGAAATGGGAACAAGTGCACCCCAGAATTGAAGATTAACTGCACCTAAAACAACCAAGATGATTCTAGTCAGACTGCTGATGACCAATTGAAGATGACTGTTAGAGATGACTATGTTGTTTCTCCATCTAACACCCCCCCACCAACTCTATCTATAAATACTCTTACCCACTGCTTGTCAGGAGGGCGGGGGGAGTCGCCCTTTGGACAGATATCTGCCACCCTCCCACCCAGCTGCCGGCATCTGAAATAAAGCAAACTTTCCTTTCCACAAACCTGGCCTGCTTGTTGACTTTTGAGCGGTGATCAGCTGGACCTCCCACACATACCTTTCAGTAACAGATTTTGGCACCCAGCGCGGGGCTGGCTATGGCTGACTTCTGAGCTTTCATGGCACCTGGCTCTCCTGAGTCTTCCAGGGGAGAGTTGTGGCTATGACAATGTATTAGCCTGCTACTGTAAGCTAGCTAACCCCAGGTAGGAGATTTGGGGGACGTTCCTAGCAGTTGCTGAAACCATTTGTTTTGAGGATCCTCCGTTTTTCCCCTGCCTGGCCCTGGCTGTCAACTTACACTTTTCTTGGTGGAATGGAAACTTGCATTTGGGATGAGCTGACGAGCTCCAAGACAGGGTAAGTCCACCGGTGTGCATGCGGACAAGCTTCCCATTTGTGAATGCTAGGGCTATTTGGACATTCTTGCCTGTTGATTCTGATGAGTGTCTGATGCTGAGAACTGCTTGAGACACGAGGTGCTACTTGGGCACTTTGCCAGTTGGTTTTGACACGTGTCTGATGTTGAGGATTGTTTATGAGGACTGACTGCTATTTGGGCATTTTTGCCAATTGGTTCTGATTTCTGTCTGCCACTGAGGACTGTTTGTGAGCGTGAAGTGCTTTTGGGCATTCTTTGCAATTGGTTCTGACATCTGACTATTGTTGAGGACCATTTATGACCAGTGTGTGTCATTTGGGTAATTTGCAATTGGTTGTTAAATCTGACTACCACTGAGGACCATTTGGATCAGGAAAATGTTTGTCCGGGACTCTGTACTAGTCACCCTTGGCATGCACTTGGGCCCCAAGTAGGAGAGGGTTCATGACATATCTGTCTTTTGGTGTGTGGGTATGTATTCCATTTGTATGATTGGTACTCTTATTGTCTTATGTAAAATGGGAAATTCAGGTTCAGTTCATTAAGAAAAATCTTAACTGTGAATTTATGACTAAAAAAGAAAGATGATTTTCTTTTGGACAATGTATAGCTATAGTACTCTTCAGACTACAGAGAAGATTGGTTAAGATGAAACTCTTGAAATTAAAAAAAAAACTGGTTATTTTTGCATATGCAGTTAGGGAAAGCTAACTTAATAAAACAGTTTTTTCAGACCCTGAGAAAACAAAATTATGCCTGGGAAAAAGTTTGAGGTTGATGTGCATCATGTCCTTGAAATACAAACAGAGTTCACTTTGCCTGGATCTTCAGCCTTGGTTTAACTATGCAAAGGAAAAAAGGCTTTAAATTTAACGTATAATTTGGCTATTCTGGCTATAATCCATAAATTGATTACCTATTTTTGCATTCTTGTAAGACCAAGATGGAAACTAAAGATGTTTGGGTTTATTAAACATATATGTTGTACCACTGAAGAAAAATTACACTATGAAAAAAAATGTATGTTTTTTGAGATTATGAAGTATGTTCTTAAGTTTGCCAATCAGAAAATGATGGTGTAACATTTTAATCACTTGTTTCTTGGTTTTGTTAAAACTTTCAAGGTTTCAGTTCAGTTCAGTCCAGTCACTCAGTCATGTCTGACCCTTTGTGATCCCATGGACTGCAGCATGCCAGGCCTCCCTGTCCATCACCAACTCCCGGAGTTTACCCAAACTCATGTCCATTGAGTAAGTGATGCCATCCAACCATCTCATCCTCTGTTGTCCCCTTCTCCTCCTGCCCTCAATCTTTCCCAGCATCAAGGTCTTTTTAAATGAGTCAGCTCTTTGCATCAGGTGGTCAAAATATTGGAGTTTCAGCTTCAACATCAGTCCTTCTTAGAATTTGTGATATGTAAAATGATAAGTGAAACATTTTGGTATGTAAGCAAGTAGGATATACAGTGTGAACAAAGAGAAGATATAAAGAATGGAAATATTTTTGTTGAGGAAAAATGATGATAATAATTTTGTCCTACAGTTGTTTGTTTCTGGATGAAGAAATACCAGACAAATTTGTTTGGATCTAGAAAGTGACAAAGGTTTGTGACAAAGGAATTTTGAAAAAAAGAATTGTGTACATTGTCAGGATTAAGATTAGACTAAATTTAATTAGGTATATAAATTTTATTAACAGCAAATTGATGCAAGACTGAAGTTGGTTTTTCTCTCTGTTAAGAAAGAAAAGTTCTCCTGGAATATTGATGTGATTTGATAACAGAGACTTCTAATGGAAAATAACTGTTTTGTTTCTAATCATACTTTTGACCTCAATGTTCAGGATGGAAAAATTGTCCAGTAAAGTATAACTGCTCATAATGTGTAACACTGCTGGCTTTAAGTGTACCACTTAAAGCACATGTACAGTGTTTGTGTGACAACTGGGTATGAATGATAAAATGTATGGCCTGTAAAGCATTTCCCTATTAATGTACCTCCCAGCCTGTTCATGATATCTGATTAGTTTTCCCCCAATGTGGACAACTAGGCAAATATATAAATAAAAAGGAGGCCTAGCACCGAGGGACATGCATGGACCCAGAGCAGGCAAATGAACCATTCTGGAACCAAGATGATGCTAGTTAGACCACTGATGATCAATTGAAGATGACAGAGATGACTATGCTGTTTCTGCATGTAACCACCCTCCCCTACTCTGTCTATAAATGCTCTCACCCCCTGCTTGCCAGCAGGGGAGTCCACCTTTGGACAGATGTCTGCCACTCTCCCCATCCCCCCGCCAGTTGCCAGCATCTGAAATAAAGCAAACTTTCCTTCCCACCAACCTGCCCTGCTTATTGGCTTTTGACCGGCAAGCAGCCAGACCCTCCACACATACCTTTCAGTAACAATTTTGGGTCTGATGCATTTTCTTACATAAGCACCATCCATGGGGATAAATGATTCTTGGCCAGTCATGTATGATCTTATTTTTCATTTGGCACAAAAAGCATCAAGCAGAGTTTGTCTTATCTGGGCAATTTTTTTGTTTTGTTTTGTCAGTTGTAACCCAACAGTACACTTTGCATGCAGCTCTTCTCAGAATTTGTGTATTACTGCTCCCCACTTGTATCACCCACTGAATACTAATTATAGAAAATGCTCCATTTAGATAATCATTTTGGTTAAGTGTGAATAGATTATGAAAAATCTGGGAAAAGATCAAGCACTGGTTTTCCACAAGATGAAAATGAATGTTTAAGCCAGAAAGAAAGGAAGTGTTAGTCTCTCAGTCATGTCCAGCTCTTTGTGACCCCATGGACTGTAGTCCACCAGGCTTCTCTGTCCATCGAATTCTCCAGGCAAGAATACTGGAGTGGGTTGCCATTTCCTTCTCCAGGGGATCTGCCTCACCCAGGGATCGAACCTGAGTTTCCCGTACTGCAGACAGACTCTTTACCAACTGAGCCACCAGGAAAGCTGTGTAACAAATACATTTACAGTAAATATCCCATTTGTTTGCACTGTCAGCTATTTTAAAACTTTGAATAATCCGTTACTTTCCTCTCTTCTTAAATACTAACTGGGCAAAAATTCATGGCATGAGTATAGATTATACACACAAACACATGTTTGGGAAATAATGACTTAGGATAGACAAGTAAAAATAGCTGGGAGGTGTTGAACCTTGAGTCAAGAATATCTAAATCTGAATGAAAGCCATATTCAGTAGGAGTTTGGCATTAACATACACACACTACTATATATAAAACAGGTCATCAACAAGGACCTACTGTAGAGCACAGAGAACTCTACTCTGTATTCTCTAATAACCTATATAAAAAAAAGTATCTGAAAAAGAGTGGATATATGTATATGTATACTGAATCACTTTGCTGGACACCTTAAACTAATACAACATTGTAAATCAACTCTTTCGTTGTTGTCACCTGGTCGTGTCCAACTCTTTGCAACCCCATGTATTGCAGCACACCAGACCTCCCTGTCCCTTATAATCTCCATGAAATCAACTTACTCCTATATAAAAATTTTAAAAAAAGAACGAGTAGGGACTTCTCTGGTGATCCAATGGCTAGCACTTCGCCTTCCAATGCAGGAGGTGAAGGTTTGATCCCTGATTGCAGAGCTAAGATCTCACATGACTAGGGGCCAAAAAAGCAAGTCATAAAACAGAGATAATATTGTAAAAAATTCAGTCAAGATTTTAAAAGTGGTCCACTTCCCCCTGCCCCAAAGAAAGGTTGTTTTCTTTTAACTTTTTGAAAAAAGAATGATTATGAAAAAAGAAAGCCATATTTGGAAGAGAGCTTGTTCCAGAGGGGGTATCTCTGATCCAGAAGGAGTCATGGAAAGGCAGGGTCAGCCTCACAGATGGACACTGCTTTGGAATTTAGGGCTTCCCTTTGGCTCACATGATAAAGAGTCTACCTGCAATGCAGGAGACCTGGGTTTAGTCCCTGGGTCGGGACATCCCCTGGAGAAGGAAATGGCTACCCACTCCAGTATTCTTGCCTGGATAATTCCATGGACAAAAGAGCCTGGAAGGCTACAGTCCATGGGGTTGCAACGAGTCACAACTGAGCGACTAACACTTTTTGGAATTTACAGTCATTCACAGGTTGTTCTCAGAGGTGGCTTGTCTCTCAAAATGCCCAAGAAAATACAGCTAGGAACGTCGTAAAAGCAGCCTTGTATTGATTCCTTGTTGGCTTAACTCCGTTCTGACCTACCTTAGATTAATTTGCCAGTTTGCTAAGGAGATAGTTTGAACTTCAGGCTCACTGCTGGATAGGAATAAAAGTGGCCTCAGAGAGCGTGTGGGCTCGTGACATTTCTCCATCTGTCCATGGAGTAGGTTGTTCCTAAGGATGGTCACGGCAATTTGTCCCATTCTGTATGCCCTTCTGCAATGTGATTTTTCCATCTCAGAACTGACGTTCCTTCTTTCTTCCTTTGAGTCTGGACTGGCTCTGACTTTTTCTGACCATGGGATGCAGTCCAAGTGACGCTGTCTGAGTTTTTGGCTAGGGCCTCCAGAGGCCTTGTAGCTTCTGTTTCTGCACTTTGGAAGCCAGCTGGCATGTATGCAAGTCCAGAGGACACTGATAGCAAAGTAATGTGGAAGGAAAGAGGGTCCAGACAATAAGAGGAGAACTGAGGAACCCAAGCCAACCAACGCCACTGGGATGATCCAGCCTCTTCTGCCCAAGCTGACCACACTGCAGCCCAGAAGAGCTGCTCCCACCAACCCCTACCCAAAGTCCTGGCCCACACACTCTGAGCAGTAAAACTGATACTGACTTAAGCTACTAAACACAGGGTTGCATTATCACACAGAAACAGATAAGTGAAACAGACATTGGTGCTGCCAATGCAAAAACCAAAAGCATCCGTTATTGGCGGGGCAGGCACACAGCTGGTATTGCAAGACCGTTAGTTACCATGAGACCTTTTGCTACAACTAGACTGTTAGTTATTGTGAGACCATTAGTTACCTTGAGACCTTTGGCTACTGTGAGACAGTAAGTTACCACGAGACTGTTAGTTATTGTGAGACTTTTGGCTACCGTAAGGCTGTTAGTTATCAGAAGACCGTTAGTTAGGAGACTGTCATCGCGAGACCTTTGGTTACCACGAGAGCGTTTGTAACCGTAAGACTGTCAATTACCACGAGGTCTTTGGTTACTGTGAGACCATCATTCACCCTGAGGCCCTTAGTTACTGCAAGACTTTCGGACACCATAAGACACTGGTGCAAGATGCGTAGCCTGGCGGCCAGAGTTCCCTTTGGGTCAGCTGTCAGTGGACAGTGGCTCTCCCACAAGACTATGGTGCAGGGTGGACTTTGGCTGTCTGCCTGGGCTCCCCAGACCCTCCCACCTACAGCTGGTGGGTAAGCTGCGTCCTGGGTACAGGCTGGGGGCTGTGTCTATAGAGGCCCAGAGCCCTCACTGCAGCCACTCACCAGCTGAGCCTAGGCCTTGAGGCAGCCATAAGCCGCTCCCTCCTTCCCATGACCTAATAGCAGCAGCAGTCTCTATGGGTCCACGGAGACCTCACCAACAGGAGTATGTGGACCCTGCCATGGGCAGGTAAGAGCCTCAGCCAGCATTGTTTTCTCCATTCATGTTTCAGTACTTGGTCCAGCTTAGCTCAGTTGTCTGCCTTTAGGAGATGGCCAGAGGTTAAGTTAAGGTGTAAGGGCCTTGCATTCAGTTACTTGAGGCCCACCTCTGTGGTTAGGGCTATTCTCAAAGAGGAGCAGTTGTGGTGAGCAGGAGCTTCACCTGGTGGGTGTTTGCTGCAGTTTGCTTTCCTAGTAATCCTGTACAAACGATTCTCTCCAGTTTCAGTGAAAAGCCTGAGAGGTGGCTGGGTGCCCAGTGCCCTCAGGGATGATGGCCAGGCAGGGTCTAGGGATCCGGCCCTGAGGGTACCACCAACTAAGATAGGCCTCTCCCACTGGGCCTGGGCACTTGGGAGGACCCAGACCAGGTTCTGGGCGAGAGCTTCTGGGCTGGTACCCCTCCTCCCCTTCTGGTAGCCTGGCCTGGACCTTGGAGGGTGAGAGTTGAGCCTTGGGCTCTTGCCCTCTTTTGTCAGAACAGAGAATAACATTTGTTTTTGTGGAGGTTTACGGGAACATGGTGACCTAACTGTGATGTGACCTCAAGAACAAAGGATCTGACACCGAGAAGTTTGCAACAGCTAACCACCCCCTTCCCTCACCCTTCCTGTAAGAGGGTTTTGCTGAAGCTTTTAGGGAATTTGGAGTCTTTACAACATAAGCCACCCATCTCTTTACATAACACTGCAATAAACCTTTCTCTGCTCCAAACTCTGACATTTTGGTGGTGTTTGGCCTCACGGTGTGTCAGATGCACAGCCTTGCACTTGGTAACATCCTGAGTTTTGATACTGGGTGGAAGAGGGTGAAGAATCAGTGAGAAAACTGTTAGGGAAGCCTGGAACAGCAGCAAGAAAATTGCTAGTGGATGCTCAAGAAAAGGGTTAGCTGTGTTACATCTGGTGGAATTTTTGGCCACATTATATCATGGAAGATAGAAAATTTGCAGCTAATGAACTTGCTGATTTGGATAAGAAGATTTCCAGGCGAAATACTGAAAGTGCAGGCAACTTGAATGAGTGGGAGAAAGTGTTTTCAAACCATCTATCTGATAAGTGATTAGTGTTGAAAATGTGTCAGAAACTCATACAATTCAGTAGCAAAAAATAAAAAACAAACAAACCACAACAATTCTGGTGAAAAAGTGGGCAAAGGATCTGAATAAACACTTCACACAAAGAAGTATACAGATAGGCCAACAGGTACCTGAAAAGATGCTCAACATCACTCATCCTCAGGGAAATGCAAATCAAAGCCACAGTGAGACTGGCTATTGTGAGGAGAGAAAAATACAAATGAGATTATAAACACTGTACAGTCAGCCCTCTGTACCTGTGAGTTCCACATCTTTGAATTCAACTGTTGGTTTGGAAATATTCAGGAAAAAAGAGATTCCGGAAAGTTTCAAAAAACCTTGAATTTGTTGTGCATTGTCAACTACATAGTATTTGCATTGTATTAGATATTAAAAGTAATCTAGAAATTTAAAGCCTATGGGAGGGTATGCATAGGTTATATGCAAAACCATACCATCTTGTATAAGGGACTTGAGTATCCACAGATTTTGGTATCCCAGGAGTGGGGGAGCATCTTGGAACCAATCCCGCATGGATACTGAGGGACAGCTCTGCATTCACAATATATTTTTCAGTGATTATGCTATTTACAAAACACTGAAACTGGTTCAAATAGAGTTTCATTCACCATACACATGCATTACTAATGCAGTCTTAATTGTCTCGACATGTTGGTGTGGCATATGTATTTATTGATTTACAAATAAAAGATGGATCAAGTGTTTAAATAAAATAACAAGAGAAAGTGAAGAAAAGGGAACACTTGGGCACTGTTGGTGGGAATGTAAATAGGTGCAATCTATATGGAAAATGGGGTATAGAGGTGCCAGAAAAAATTAGAGCTAGAACCACCATATTCTTATACCTTATAGTCCAAAGGGAGTTAGTTGCTCATGTGTCTGACTCTTTGTGATCCTATGGACTGTAGCTTGCCAGGCTCCTCTGTCCATGGAATTCTCCAGGAAACTGGAGTGGGTAGCCATTCCCTTCTCCAGGAGATCTTCCTGACTCAGGGTTCTAACCCAGGTATCCTGTATCGAAGGCAGATTTTTTTTTTTTTTTTTTTACCATCTGAGCCTCCAGGGAAGCCCTTTTTTGGACTATATAATCCAGCAATTTCACTTCTTGGTATCTGAAGAAAACCAAAACACTAATTTGAAAAGATATTCTTCCATGTTGATTGCATCATTATTTGCAATAGGCAAGACATGGAAACCTCCTAAGTATCCATCAATGAGTGGATGGACTTTAAAATATAGTCTTGCCATACATTGGCAAAACCAATACAGAATTGTAAAGTAAAATAAAAAATAAATAAATACATAAATTAAAAAAAAATAAAATAAAATATAGTCTTTATACACAGTGGAATATTACTCAACCAGTAAAAGAGAAGGAAATCTTGCCATTTGCAGCAACGTGGATGGACCTAGAGGATGTTATGCTGAGTGAAATAAGCGAAATAGAGAAAGACAAATACTGTGTGATCTCACTTTTTATGTGGAATAAAAAAAAAACCCAAAACTCATAGATACAGAGAACAGATTGAAGGCTAACAGAAGATAGAAGGTGTGGGTGGGAGAAAAGGATGAAGGGGATAAATAGATACAAATTCCTATTATAAGTAAGTCCTGGGGATGTAATGTATAACATGGTGACTATAGTTAATAATACTGTATTGCATGCTTGAAAGTTGCTGAGAGAATAAATCTTAAAAGTTCTTATCACAGGGAAAAAAGATTATGTAATTATAGTGATGGATGTTAACTAATTGTGATCATTTTACAGTATATACAAATATCAAATTATGTCATATTAATACATCTGAAGCTAATGTTATATGTCAATTACACTGCAATTTTAAAAAATAAACTAAATATGTGCACATATTGTGTTGACCAACAGGTTCTTACGGGTTTTTCAACCCGAATGAACCTGTTGGCCAACTCAGTATTATAAAAAGGAAAAGAAAATGCAACTGGCTTCTTTTAGCTGCATTTATAAAATGCAGGAAGAGAGCGATTAACTAAAGAAGGAGGTATTTAGCTTTTAGGCGGGATAACGAAGAAATACAGCTGGCCTCACATAGCCTCTCTGGCCAGCAAAACATTCTCAAAATAAGAAATAGCCTCAAACTGCTATGTTTAAAATGGGTAACCAACAAGGATCTACTGTGTAGCACAGGGAACTCTGCTCAATGTTATGTGGCACCCTGGATGGGAGAGGAGTTTGGGGGAGAATGGATACATGTATATGTATGGCTGAGTCCCTTCTCTGTTCACCTGAAACTATCACAATATTTTTATTGGCTATAGTCCAATATAAAGTAAAAGTTTAATAAAAATTAAATAAATAAATAAAAGAAAAAGAAATAGCCTTGGAGTAAAGATTAAATCGGAGAAGGCAATGGCAACCCACTTCAGTACTCTTGCCTGGAAAATCCCATGGGCAGAGGAGCCTGGTAGGCTGCAGTCCATGGGGTCACACAGAGTCGGATGCGATTGAGTGACTTCTCTTTCACTCTTCACTTTCATGCATTGGAGAAGGAAATGGAAACCCACTCCAGTGTTCTTGCCTGGAGAATCCCAGGGATGGTGGAGCCTGGTGGGCTGCCGTCTATGGGGTCGCACAGAGTCAGACATGACTGAAGCGACTTAGCAGCAGCAGCAGCAAAGATTAAATCACAGGCTTGGCTCTAAGATCCCTGGTTAAAACCCCATTAAAACTTAAGGCTGCAGAGCCTCTCAACTAGACGCTGGACTGCTAAGAATATAAAGGCCATATTTTCCCATTGCTGCCTCCCATGTAGCCCCAAATACAAAGAAGCCTAACTTAGAAATAATTATGGATGCTTTTTTTTTGGTCATGGTGTGGTCTCCAATAAAATCCATAGGGAACCCAAAATGCTTTAAAGAAGATTATACTTGTGAAAGCACCATGAGCTTTCACTAAAAGGAGCAGAGACAGTTCAAGATGAAAAGAGCTCAGCAGGCCCCGAGTTTTGGGAAGGCAAGAAGAGGATTGAGAGGGAAGCTCCCAAAGAAAAGGAAGGACAATTAAGAAGGCAGAGCCATGAGCAGAGAGGATGAATTCAGGAGCCCCAAAACATAATGACTAGGGAACCACTGCCAGGGAACCACTGCCAGGGAGCAGAAAATGGACCCTAATTAAGGAACATTTTTTGCCGCTGGTACATATGTGCCTGGCTGGACTTTGGAATTATAATGGACCAGTGACTGCTGTGTATGTCTCATTCTTCTTAGTTTGTATAACTGAGATGACAGGAGATGCTAATAAAACTGCCTGATCCCCTTGCTGTGGGTGATCAAAGATATACATCCTTCTTAACATTTTTGAGGACCACAAAGCAGCCCAGTTCTTTCTGCTCTGATCATCTTCCATAGCTGAGTCGGTTGAACATGAGATAATCTCACCATCCACATGTCCTGTTCCTTTCATACCTTGTATCACGTAAAACATAGATTACCTTTCCTCAAAAGCATTGTTCACACAATATACAAAGTAGACTAGGGACTTCCCTGGTGGTCCAGTGGCTCAGACCCCACATTCCCAATGCAAGGGGCGTGGGTTCAATCCCTGCTCAGGGAACTAAATTCCATGTGCCACAACTAAAGAGTTCACATGCCTCAACTAAGACCTGGTACAGCCAAATAAATACTTAGAAAAAATAAATAAAGTAGACTAGATGAAGAACCTAAGGTAATAGGGAAAGTGGGGTCACCTCAAATCTCTAATTTGTATACTTAATTAACTCTTTTTTGACCATATCTGCCAGCTCAGGATCCAGCCTTTCACCAACATATTGAGCCCTCTCTTTCCCTCCCCATCTTTCCTTGTTTACCTCCATCTCAGTCCATTCCTGTGGAGAACTCAGCTCTGAGTCTCCACTCAATACCCAAAGGCTCTACTGAGCTGGGGTCTCATGTCTTCCTTTCTCCCAAGGGTTCATGTCAGGAGAATAACACCACAGAGAGATTTCTCTCTTCAGTGGTATAAATTATGTTGCCTTCCTCAGAAAGCAGAGGCAATAATGGATAATCTGGGCTCTATTTTTCCCTTTCCCCTTTCTTTTGCTGCTGCTGCTGCTAAGTTGCTTCAGTCGTATCCGACTGTGCGACACCATAGATGGCAGCCACCAGGCTCTGCTGTCCCTGGGATTCTCCAGGCAAGAACACTGGAGTGAGTTGCCATTCCCTTCTCCAATTCCACTTTCTTTTAGATAATACTAAATAAAAGCCACAGTTTATATAAGAGTTTATATAATAATATTGGGGGCTAGAGTAAAAATTACTAAGAAAGATAAATTGCTGAGAATCTGAAGTTTCATTCCACATGAAATTTAGTACCATTTAAACATTTTTAGATTATGATTATAAAAAATAATAGAATCTAAAATTGAGGTAAATACCTACTATTAAGGACGAAAATAGGATGAGATGGAAGAAGAGGCTGAGATTCTCCAAGGTTGCCACCCACAAGGATCAGATAATTGCTTTTCTCTGGCCATTGATTACAGCAGCTCAGAAGCTAAATAAATACCAAATTGGAATGAAACTTTTTTTAAACCATTGGCTGGCTTGCTTATTTTAATAATACACTTTTAATTACAATATTTAAAGCTAGTTAGAGCTGTATAATTTAGGCAGAGCTGTTATTTTGGCATATTTGTGTATGTACATATAAAATACATTGTGTCTTATAGGCAAAACTTTGAAATATTGCCAGAATTGTTTTGATTTTCAAAAACTAAGCACCAACTATAAAACTATAAAAGGGAAGATTAATAGACCGAACTAAATGAGAATATAAAACTGCTCAGTGAAAGACACACTGAAAAAAAAAAAAAAGAAAGAAAAGAAAGGTCAGTGTAAACTAGGAGAAAACACTTGCAATACACATCACCCTCAAGGGATTAATTCAGAATATATGTATATCAAAAAGAAAGAGACAACACAATAGAAAAATTATTAGATAAATAGACAATTCAGGCAGAAGAAAATAGGAAAGGCTCAATTCCAGTAACAATCAGGAAAATGCTGGTTAAAATCACAAAAAGATATAATTTTATAATCATCAGACTGGCACCAAGTACAGAGAGAGCATCACACCATCAAGGACTGGCTAGCTGCAGAACAATGTGTGTTTGGGTTCACTCCAGTGGGAGCATGTGAAGAACAATTTGAAACTTTCCATCCAACTTTGGAGAGGTACACATTACATGACCCAGCAATTATACTCATAGACTCAGACGAGGGGTCCTTTTAACCTTTGTAAAAAATTTACTTTAATGAAAGAAAAAAAAAAAAAACTAGTACAGTCAGCATATTTTTGAAGTTTGAAAAAAATTTTAAATTACTTGTTATCTGACTGGGGCTCCATCTAGCCCAAATGGGATTTACCCACCCTCAGATGTATGCCTACAGTGAATAAGTAATTACCTCCTTTTCCCAAGTTTTTCAATCCACAATTTCACTCTCCTCTCCCTAGAAACTGAAATATTCATCAGATTCCATAAGAAGATGTACAGCTTTCTCAGGCTTTCTGAGTTCTGCAGTCTAGAGAGAAAGTCTGCTGCTGCTGCTGCTAAGTCACTTCAGTTGTGTCCGACTCTGTGTGACCCCATAGACGGCAGCCCACCAGGCTCCCCGGTCCCTGGGATTCTCTAGGCAAGAACACTGGAGTGGGTTGCCATTTCCTTTTCCAATGCATGAAATTGAAAAGTGAAAGGGAAGTCGCTCAGCCGTGTCCGACTCTTTGCGACCCCATGGACTGCAGCCCACCAGGCTCTTCTGCCCATGGGATTTTCCAGGCAAGAGTACTGGAGTGGGGTGCCATCACCTTCTCCGAGAGAGACCAGTCTCCTGCTGCAGGAAGATTAGAAAAGAAACCCAAGGCCAGAATTTCGAAAGCCTAGCCTTGGGTTTCTTTTCTAATCTTCCTGCAGCAGGAGCCTGGTCTGCTGCTTCCTTCCTTCCCTATAAGACCTATTTTCCCCACTTTGGGAAAAGTTTAGTCAATAGCCGAAAACGAAAATGTTTATGGAAGCCAGGCAGGCAATGCAAGGCAAGTTTCAAAACAGGAAGTGATGGCAACTGGAGCAAATCAGAGATCCAAGTGCCAACAGAGAACCACTTCTAATCAGCTCCAGCTGCTAACTAAAGGGCTGATTGTTCCACAGGTGCCAGATCTTTATAGGAAATTTCCTGATTTAAAAAGTACTATGCAGGCCAAACAAAGATGTCTGTGATCTAATATAGGTCCTAGGCCATGAATCTGCCAAATTGGAAGAAAAAATGTTTCCTCCATGAGCAAGGCTCTATTCCTGTTCCTAAAGGAGAGTAAGCCCATTACTGTGCTACAGGGTTTTCAGTTCTCTCCTTCTGTGAGGTTGCAGGGCTTCGCAGCTAGCTCGGTGGTAAAGAATCCACCTGCAATGCAGGAGATGCAGGAGACGTGGATTCAATCCCTGGGTTGGGAAGATTCCCTGAAGGAGGGCATGGCAACCCACTCCAGTATTTTTGCCTGGAGAATCCAATGGATAGAAGAGCCTGGCAGGCTATGGTCCACCAGGGTCACCAAGAGTCAGACATGACTGAAGCGACTTAACACACACATGAGGATTGCAGGAATCATGAAATCACTCCAATGACTGTTTAGTATCCAAAAATAAGCATTACTTGTTTATTTTAATTTTGTTGGTATTTCTTCATTGGATAATTTGTCTTATTAATATCCCCAACTTAGCTAATTTTTACACTGAACATTTTTCTATGTTTTTCTTCTCACTATTATTGTGTTGTAATACAACCTTGATTCTCCAAGTGGACCAGTTTCTCAGGGTTGTTAATTAAGCTTCAAAGTAGTTTTGAGATAGAAAATATATATACCTTTAAAATGTAAGGTTAAATGTTGAATAGGATTCCTGTGTAAATTAGAACAGAAATCAATGTATGCTCAGGCTAGATATCTACCAGAGTAGAGAATTCAAATAAGTGTCCAAAATAAATATAAATATATGAACCATTGAATAGGAAGCACAAACATCAACTTCTGAAAACTGAGGATTTGAGGACCAGCAACCTATTCCTCTAATAATTTCCCATTATATAAATTTGACAAATAATGGCACGATCCATCAATGTTTTATGTAATTTTCAAGGACAGCATAGTGAGCTTCTGCCTGAGCAATGAAAGTTTTACAAAACAAATAATGCTTTTGAGCACAAACTTGACAAATTGTGTCTCTGAAGGAGAAAACGTAAAACTAAAGAACATCACAGCATCCTGTAAAAACTGGGACAGATCACTGTATTTCCAAGGATGGTCTCAAGGTTAACAGCAAATATTATGCTTAGAGAGAAGACAGGACAAACATGGTCAAATCCATTTTCCATTGACTGTTGTTGCAAGTTATGTAATATCAATATTATGCAGCATGGAAGACTAGCCATGATTGTGTGTGCTAGGTATTGTCTCTAAAAGAACCCTAGTGACTCAGGTCAGACGCCCACAAGAGCAAACCTGTGTAGCCCAGACCAGCACAATCCCTGAGCTGAGTGAAGTGTTGAGCCTCTTAGCCCTCTGACTCATGGAGGAAGTGGGGACCACCTCCTGAAAAAAAAAAAAAAAAACATCAACTTCAGTCTCTGTGGTTATGTTATACACAATTTCCAGCACAGAATGAAAGTAAGAGGCATAAGAAAAAGCAGAGAAACATGACTGACTGAGGTGGAAAAACAGATAAAGAAATAGATCCACAAATATCCTAGCTATCTGAGTTGGCCAGAAACGGACTTCAAATGATTAGTATGAATATGTTAAAGAATGTAGAGGAAAATATGGATTTAGTAAATGAAAAATGAAAAATTTCTTTTTCCCAGTTTTATTGAGATATAATTGACATTTAACATTCTATGAGTTTAGGGCATACAACATGATCTGATATAAGTATATATTACAAAATAATTACTACAATATATTTAGTTAAAATTTATAACCTCACATCATCAGTTCAGTTGCTCAGCCGTGTCCCACTTTTTGTGACCCCATGGACTGCAGCTCGCCGGCCTCCCTGTCCATCACCAACTCCCGGAGCTTGCTCAAACTCATGTCCATTGAGTTGGTGATACCATCCAACCATCTCATCCTCTGTCACCCCCTTCTCCTCCTGCCTTCAATCTTTCCCAGCATCAGGGTCTTTTCCAAGGAGTCAGTTCTTTGCATCAGGTGGCCAAAGGATTGGAGCTTCAGCTTCAGCATCAGTCCCTCCATTGAATATTCAAGATTGAATAACCTCACATAGTTAACATTTTTATTGTGATGAGAACTTTTAAGATCTACTCTCTTAAAAACTTTCAAACATACAACACAGTATTGTTAACTATAGTTATCATACTGTACATTTCATCCCAGAACTAATTTATCTCATAATTGGAAGTTTCACCTTTTGACCATCTTCACCCATTCCCTCACCCTACAATTCCCACTTCTGGTAACTACCAATCTAATCTGTTCTCTGTTTCTATAAGTTTGGGGTTTTTTTTTAGATTCCACATATAAATGAAATCATACAGTATTTATCTTTGTCTGACTTACTTCATTTAGCATAATACCCTCCAGGTCCATCCATGTTGTCATAAATGACAGAATTTCCTTCTTTCTCGTGGCTGAAATAATAATGTCCCATTGTGTGTATATATGTATAAATAAGTATAATATTTCATCTTCTTTATACATTCATTTGTTGATGGACATAGGTTGTTTTCATGTTTTGACTGTTGAAAAAATGCTGCCGTGCACATGCAGGTGCAGCATCTCTTGAAGATCATGATTTTATTTCCTTCAGGAGCCCACCCAGAAGTGGAACTGCTGGATCACATTGTTTCCGGTTCTAGGATTTTCAGGAACCTCCACACTGTTTTCTGTAGCGTCTGCACCGATTTACATTCTCACCAACAGCATTCACAGAAGAACTCTACATAAAGGTCTTAATGACCCAGATAACCACGATGATGTGGTCACTCACCTAGAGCCAGACATCCTGGAATGTGAAGTCAAGTGGACCTTAGGAAGCATCACTACCAACAAAGCTAGTGGAGGTGATGGGATTCCAGCTGAGCTATTTCAAATCCTAAAAGATGATGCTGCACTCAAAATGCCAGCAAATTTGGAAAACTCAGCAGTGGCCACAGGACTGCAAAAGGTCAGTTTTCATTCCAATCCCAAAGAAGGGCAATGCCGAAGAATGTTCAAATTACCACACAATTGCACTCATTTCCCATGCTAGCGAGGTAATGCTCAAAATCCTTCAAGCTAGGCTTTGGAGTGCATGAAGTGAAAACTTCCAGATGTAGAGGCTGAATTTAGAAAAGGCAGAGGAAACAGATATCATATTGCCAACATCCACTGGATTTTAGAAAAAGCAAAGGAATTTCAGAAAAACATCTACTTCTGCTTTAGTGACCTCACTTTGACTGTGTGGCTCACAGTAAACTGTGGAAAATTCTTAAAGAGATGGGAATACCAGACCACCTTACCTGCCTCCTGAGAAATCTGTATGCAGGTCAAGAAGCAACAGTTAGAACTGGACATGGAACAACGGACTGGTTCCAAATTAGGAAAGGAGTATGTCAAGGCTGTATATTGTTACCCTGCTTATTTAATTTATATGCACGGTATATCCTGCAAAATGCTGGGCTGGATGAAGCACAAGCTGGAATCAAGACTGCTGGGAGAAATATCAATAACCTCAGATATGCAGATGACACCATCCTAATGGCAGAAAGCAAAGAGGAATTAAAGAGCCTCTTGATTTAGGTGAAAGAGAAGAGGGAGAAAGCTGGCTTAAAACTCAACATTCAAAAAATGAATATCATGGCATCTGGTCCTATCACGTCATAGCAAATAGAAGGGAAAAAAATGGAAACAGTGACAGACTATTTTCTTGGGCTCCAAAATCACTGCAGATGGTGACTGCAAGCATGAAATTAAAAGACGCTTGTTCCTTGGAAGAAAAGGTATGACAAACCTACACAGTATATTAAAAAAGCAGTCATATCACTTTGATTGAAAAGATCCATATAGTCAAAGCTATGATTTTTCCAGTAGTCATGTATGGATGTGAGTGTTGAACAGTAAAGAAGGCTGAGTGCCGAAGAATTGATATGCTTTTGAACTGTGGAGTGGAGAAGACTCTTGAGAGTCCCTTGGATAGCAGGTGATCAAACCAGTCAATCCTAAGGCAAATCAACCCTGATAATTCACTGGAAGGACTGATGCTGAAGCTGAAGCTCCAATCCTTTGGCCACCTGATGCAAAGAACTGACTCATTGGAAAAGACCCTGATGCTGGGAAAGATTGAAGACAGGAGGAGAAGGGGGCAACAAAGGATGAGATGGTTGGATGGCATCACCTACTCAATGGACAGGAGTTTGAGCAAGCTCCAGGAGTTGGTGATAGACAGGGAAGCCTGGTGTGCTGCAGTCCATGGGGTCACAAAGAGTCGGACAAAACTTGGTGACTGAACAACAAAACCCAATAGCACACCAAAGCATTCTCTTTCCTCCTCATCCTCACCAGCAATTATTTCTTGTCTTTTTGATAACAGCCATTCTGACAGGTATGAGGTGATAATTTATTACGGTTTGGATTTGCATCCCCCTGATGATTAGTGATATTGAGCACCCTTTTCGTGTATCTGCTGGCCATCTGAATAGCTTCTTTGGGAAAAAAAAATGTCTGTACAGATCTTCTGCCCATTTTTTAATTGGATGTTTTTTACATTGAGTTGCATATATTTTAAAGTCTTTATTGAATATATTGCAGTACTGTTCCTCTTTCATCTTTTGGTTTTTCCACCTCAAGGCATGTGGGATCCCAGCTTCCCAAACCAGGGGTAGAACACGCACCCCCTTCATTGGAAGGTGAAGTCCCAGCCACTGGACCACCAGGGAACTCCCAAATTGCATATATTTTAGATATTAAGTTCTATCACATAGATGATTTGAAAGTATTTTTTCCCATATCATAGATTGCCTTTCCATTTTGTTGATGGTTTCTTTTGCTGTGAAGAGCTTTTTAGTTTGTTGTGGTCCTGTTTGTTTTTGTTTCTGTTACTTGTTTTTTAGGTGACATACATAAACAATAATTTGAGTTTTATGGCTGCAGGTCTCACATTAGGTCTTTAATTCATTTCAAGTTAATCTCTGTGAGTTGCATAAGAATCTAGTTTCATTCCCTTGCGTGTCCATATCCACTTTCCCCAGCATTCACTGAAGAGACTGTCTTTTCCGCACTGGGTATTCTTGACTCCATTATCAAATATTAGTTGACTATAAATATGAAGGTTTATTTCTGGACCCTCATCAGATCTCCAAATAGGTGGATGTATATTTACGATTGTATCGTCTTGATGCATTTAATTCTTTATCAGTGTGCTCAGCTGCTCAGTCAAGTCTGACTCTCTGTGACCCTCTCATCTCTGCCTCTCATTCACTGGCAGCCAAGTTCTTTACCCTAGTGCCACCTGGGAAGCCCCAGCACATATCCTCTCCATGCTGAATTCTTTATCATTATGTAATAACTTTCTTTGTCTCTTGTTACAGCTTTTGAGTTATAATCTATTTTGTCTGATATAAGTATAGTTACCACTTATCTCTTTTAAATTCCACTGGCATGGAATACCTTCTTTCATCCTTTCACTTGGAACCTGTGTATGAGGTGTGGAGCCCACTGACCCTGCTGCTAGGAATGGGGGTCTTAAATGACTGATCCACAGCCCACACCCATGGCCTACTCCCATTTCTCTTCTTGGTAATCTCTGAGTTTGGGCCTTTTACTTTCCTAGTTGGGCTTTTGTGCACAGAAAAGAATCCTTATAATTAAGTTGTTTTAATCCATATTATATTATTATAGCTATAAGAGTAAAAACCTTGTTTTCCTTAAACATTTACAACTTCTTTTTTCATTTACAAATTTTATAATTTTAATAAAAAATAAGAACAGTCATTTTCACTTGTGCTTTTTCAGTTAATTCATACACGTAACATATTTAGCTATTTAACTTTAATTAAATTCCCTTGGCTGCTTCGAAGTACAGTTTTAATACAATTGACCCTCTCAAACATTTCAGATACACCAAGAGGATTAAAAATATAAGAAACAAAATCTTCCTAAGCATTTAAGCCACTCTTATCAATCTATGAAATCAGCCTTATAAATTTTGTGGATAAAATCCTTTCAAGCCTTTCAAAAATCATTAAGAAAATTAACGAGAGTATGTACAGGACATCATAATGGTTATATTTAAACACAACTTATATAAGAGTACACTGAGTTTTAGAGATTATAAATTATTCATACTACTAACAGGAATAAAACAAGCATGTGAGACCAACTGATGTTCCAAGGTCAAAAACAGGACAGTGGCCTAAGTTTCAAGTGAAACATACTGGAAACCCAAGGACACCTAGCAGCTACTGGTTGAACACCTTCTTATGGACAGATTTGGTCTTCCATAGCATCAGCAGCTTCTCAGTTCATGACTTTCAAAGATTTGACCAACCGTATGCAACTCAAATTAACCTATTTCAATTTTTGACAATCCAGTGATTTTTCTCCTCAAAAAGCAACCTGCCCTTAAGTTAATGAGTGCTTTCCAGGTCTTGGTTTTAAATTTCATTTTCTGTAATTCTTGTGTAAACTTTGGTACTAAAGCTAAGAATACTCTAATGGAATGTTGAGCCCCTCACTTAGCTGTAACCTTTTAGAACTTCTTTTTATCTTTCAAGCAGAATAGTTGGCAATTTAGGACACCTTTCCCCGCCTCCCCATATTATGCCATATAAGCAATGCATTTCTTTTCTTTATTCATTAAGGTAGAATGATTTGTAGGTGTCAAAATCTTACATTAGAATTTGTGCCTGAGTCGTCTGAGAATTTCTAATTTAATTTCGTGTGGCTAAAAAAGAATTATAAAATGTCCAAGCTCAGTTTCTGCTATTAATTTCCTGGTAGGCTTTCTGGAATTATTAATGCTAGTCTGTGGAAGCTGATTTCAGATTACTTATTTCAGTTTTCTGCTGTCCATTACAGTCTTTCTACATATCTTTATCTCTGAAATGTCTACATTAAAAAATCTAGGAACTGCTGCTGCTGCTGCTAAGTTGCTTCAGTCGTGTCCGACTCTGTGCGATCCCATAGACGACAGCCCAACAGGCGTCCCTGGGATTCTCCAGGCAACAACACTAGAGTGGGTTGCCATATCCTTCTCCAATGCACGAAAGTGAAAATTGAAAGTTTAGGAACTACCACAATGCTTATCAAATACTGTGTACTGAACAATTATTGATTGAATGAAATGGATGATAAATAGATCAACTATTATCTTTAGTCATTTGTACCTCAGTCATCCAGGTTACTTTTAGGAGAAATTTAACATATATGAAATGTTTCTCTTTTTTAAAAAAAGATTTTTTTTTTGATGTGGACCTTTTTAAAAGTCTTTATTGAATTTGTTACAATATTGCTTCCATTTTATGTTTTAGTATTTTGGGCAACTGAGGCCTCTGGGATCTTAGCTCCCTGACCAGGGATCAAACCTGCACCTCTTGCACTGGAAGGTGAAGTCTTAACCACTGGACCACCAGGGAAGTCTGAAGAAATGTTTCTTTAACTGCCTCTCCATTTGTGTTTTTGAAACTTAATACTTCATATCAGCTGTGGCATCAATTAGACTTATACCTTGACCTTTCAGTTTCTCATTTAATATAAAACAATTTTATTAAAATCTTGCAATGGATATTTTATTGTGGAGAGCAAACATTATAACCAAGGGTTTTTAAATTACCAAGTGATTTGTGAGACTAACCCCTTCCTGACCCTGTCCCTTCCCAGCTCCTGATTAATTAGATGATACCAGCTGTGGCTTTGGGTCAAAAGCAGAAAACACCAGATGGTATCATGTCTACCTGGGGATATAAGAAAAACAAGGTTCATTTGAGGAGGGGAGAATATCAAGCAGGTTGTATGACATTAAAACTCTGAATGTGAATGATGGAGTCTGGATACATTTCAATAACTTACCTACAGACTTTGAAGAAAAACTTAAAAATCTTGAAGTAACAATTAATACTTACAGGAAAAAATGATAAAACTAATGGATGAGTGATTAAGACTCCTTATGGCAAAGATTGCAGGCTGCTTGCCCAATATGTAAACTCTCTTTCTTCCTTAGTAACATAACTCTTGGAGAAGGAAATGGCAATCCACTCCAGTATTCTCGCCTGGAGAATCCCATAGACAGAGGACCCTGGTGGGCTGCAGTGCATGGAGTCGCAAAAGAGTTGGACATGACTAAAGTGACTAAGCAACAACAGCAACGTAACTCAGATTTTGTTCAGAAGGTCAGTGTGCCAAGCTAAAACATTTTTTTCCCAGCCTCCCTTGCAATCAAGGGAGTATTCATTGAAATTTACGGAGAAGTCTTTGGTTTGTGTTTTCTGAAATTCTCTTTAAAGAGGGCCTGTCTTGGATGAGAGAAGAGGCTCTTTTGTCCCTTGTTTCCCTGTTTTCCCAAAATGCAGATGTACTGGATGGAGCCCTGGCAGCCATCTTGTGACTTTGAAAATGGAAACAACATACTAAAGAATGCAGAGCAGAAATTTTAAAGTGCCTGGGTCTCTCATGACTCTGTGGAACCACCTTACTCACTCCATACTGGCAGCCCAGTGGATTTTTAAGTTTTCATTTGTTCAAGCTGCTGCAACAGGTTCTCAGTACTAACACCAACACCCTTCCTAACTGATAACATTCTAAAACTCTGCATGTTTACTACCTAATAATCTGAAGATCATAAGACAGACTTTTACTAACCACCTACTATGTATAGTAAACTGGGGAAGTTTCTCTGTAGGGAGCTCAAAAATGGATCAAAGATCCTGTCTGTCGCAAAGTTGCTGTCTACTAAAAGAGCTAAGGCATGTCCTCCGTACAGTAGTGATACAAGAGATTAATAGAGACTGAAGAGGATGAAAGAGGAGCTGGCAGTAAGACATTAGTTTAGAAGAACATCCTGAAGAAGGTGAGGTATGTAGGTTTCAAACAAAGCAAGCTTGAAAATAAAATGCCATCAGACTACAGAAGAGAAGAAGAAAACGGCTCATTTCCTTGAGAGAGGAATATGATTGATAATTCCTTCTCTCTAACTATTTTCTACACAATTTAGTTGAATCTAAGAGCCAGTGGAGGTCAAAACAAGAATGCCATTAGGAGTTTTGCCAACTCTTGAGCATTCCCGTGGAAGAAATTTCTCATCTCATGTCAGAGGAAGGAAACTATTGAAGCAATATGACAGCTGTTACTTCCACTAAGTGGTAGCTGAACAATTTAGCCCTGGGACTGACAAGAGACAGAATTGATTGCCTGGCCGTTCATCAAATCCAACAATGCAGGAAGTGAGCAGGTGTGCATCGTGGCACTCCCCAGAGTCCCTGGATTCTTCTCCTACACTCAGTTGCTGTTTTTATAATACAGAGAGCATTTCCCTCTGTTACTGTGTATGAAAATAGTCTTCATAGCCTCTACCAAACTTATTTTACATTCATAATTTTGACCAGTCTTATAGGACTGTAGAGGGTCTCATTGTGGTTTAAGGTGCATTTCCATGAATACAAAGCAGGCTAAACATCTTTGATGTGTTTATTACACATTTTTTTGTTTTTTCCAGTAGTCATGTATGGTTGTGAGAGTTGGACCATAAAGAAACCTGAGTGCCAGAGAATTGCTGCTTTTAAACTGTGGTGTTGGAGAAGACTCTTGAGAGTCCCTTGGACTGCAAGGAGATCAAACCAGTCAATCCTAAAGGAGATCAGTCCTGAATATTCATTGGAAGGGCTGATTCTTTGGCCAATCCTTTGACCAAAGCTCCAATCCTTTGGCCACCTGATGCAAAAAACTGACTCATTAAAAAAGACCCTGATGCTGGGAAAGATTGAAGGCAGGAGGAGAAGGGGACAACAGAGGACAAGATCATTGGTTGGCATCACCTACTCAATGGACATGAGTCTGAGCAACCTCTGGGAGATGGTGAAGGACAGGGAAGCCTGGTGTGCTGCAGTCCATGGGGTTGTGAAGAGATGGACACGACTGAGTGACTGAACAACACCAACAATTACACATTTGGAGCAGCTTCCTGTTCAAGTCCTTTGTGCATTTTTTAAATGAGTTATCTGCCTTTTTCTCACTGGTAGTCATTAAAAATTTTATATATTCTTGATATGAGTCCTTTGTCAGTTATTTCATTACAAGTATCTCTAGTCTTCAGTCTTATGATGATGGGGAAGATGTCTTACTGATGAGCTCTTAATTTTAATGTTGTCTTACTTATTCATCTTTTTCTTTATGTTGAAATACATTTTATGTAATATTTAAGATAATCTTTCCTTACTCCCAGGTCTTGAAGATATCCTCCTGTATATTCTGTTGAGGTCTTCCCAGGTGGCGCTAGTGGTAAAGTATCTGCCTGCCAATGCAGGTAGACGTAAGAGATCCAGGTTCAGTCCTTGGGTTGGGAAGATCCTCTGAAGAGGGCATGACAGCCCGCTCCAGTATCCTTGCCTAGAGAATCCCATGGACAGGGGAGCCTGGCAGGCTACAGTCCAAAGGGTCGCACAGAGTTGGACACAATAGCATATTCAAAAGCAGAGACATTACTTTGCTGACTGAGGTCCATCTAGTCAAGGCTATGGTTTTTCCTGTGGTCATGTATGGATGTGAGAGTTGGACTGTGGAGAAGGCTGAGAGCCGAAGAATTGATGCGTTTGAACTGTGGTGTTGGAGAAGACTCTTGAGAGTCCCTTGGACTGCAAGGAGATCCAACCAGTCCATTCTGGAGGAGATCAGCCCTGTGATTTCTTTGGAAGGAATGATGCTAAAGCTGAAACTCCAGTACTTTGGCCACCTCATGTGAAGAGTTGACTCATTGGAAAAGACTCTGATGCTGGGAGGGATTGGGGGCAGGAGGAGAAGGGGACGACCGAGGATGAGATGGCTGGATGGCATCACTGACTCGATGGACATGAGTCTGAGTGAACTCCGGGAGTTGGTGATGGACAGGGAGGCCTGGCGTGCTGTGATTCATGGGGTCGCAGAGTCGGACACGACTGAGCGACTGAACTGAACTGAACTGAAAGTGGCTTAGCACCTGATCTATTGAAAGTACTATAGTTTTGGTTTTCATGTATATTTGCTTATAACTGATTTTTATGTGTAATGAAAAATATAGGACCATCATATTCAGGGTTTTTCTCATATGAAATCCCAATTATTCTGGGACTAGTTAATGAAAAGCCATCCTTTTGACACTTACTTGCAATGGCAGCTCCGTTGACTTATCGAGTGTCCAGGTGTGTAGGTTTAAGTCTGTGTGCTCCCTCTGGCCCACTGATCTAATTATCTGTCCCTGAACCAATAAACAGCTTCTTATATTACAGTGTTGTTTTAAGTCTTGACATCTTATGGGGCAAATATGCCCATGTAGTTTGTTACAGTTTTCTAAACCCTTTCAAGTTCCATATAAACTTTAAAATGATAGCCTAGTGTAACAACCACATAAACTATTGTTTTCATTGTGATTACATTGTATCCATATATTAATTTGAGGAAAACTGATATATTTATATTAGTCAACCTTTTAACCCATAAGTTTATTATATTTCTCTATATCTTCTTTGATATCTCTCAATAAGATTTTATAATTTTCTCTATAATATCTGTTGTTAGATTTTCTTCCTAGATCCTTTGTATATTTTGG
Source organism: Oryx dammah (assembly GCF_014754425.2). NCBI lineage: Eukaryota > Metazoa > Chordata > Mammalia > Artiodactyla > Bovidae > Oryx > Oryx dammah. Next base: position 40,439,156 of record NW_024070200.1, read on the forward strand.
TACCACTGTAAATAGTATCTTTTACTTTTTTTCATTTTGCAAATTTTTGATGCTGATATATAGAAATGCAATTGCTTTTTTTGTATCCAGTAAACTTGTTTAACTCTCTTATTAAGTCTAATAAAATATATCTTTAGTTTTATTTTGAATTATCTATTATATATGAACATTATATTCTAATAATAATAGTTTTGTTCTTTCCTTTCTAGTTCTTACACTTTTTTTTCTTATACTTACTTACTTCATTGGCTAGGACCACTGCTACAACGCAAATAGTGATGAGGATAGTAGAAATTCTTGTCTTGTCCAGTTTTCAAAATATCACCATTAAGAATATTTGCTGTATGGTTTTTGAAGATAACTTTCAAGAATGTACCTTTTCATTCTCACTTTGAGAAGAATTTTTTTTTAATCATGAAAGTATGTTGGATTTTATTAAATGGTTTTTCTACATTTACTGAGAAAATGTTATGATTTTCTTGTTTAATATGGTAGCATGGTGGATTATATTAATTTATCTTCTAGTGTAAAACAACCTTGAATGCCTGGGATATAACCAACTTGGTCATGATGTGTTATCCTTTTTATATACTGCTAGATTCACCTTGCAGATATTTAGGATTTTTGTGCCTATGTTCATCTAGGAGATTGCCTGTAATTTTCGTTTCATGAACTGTGTTTGCCAGGTTTTAGTATCAAGGTTATACTAGTCTCAAGAGTTGGTGAGTCTTCTTTTTCTATTTTCTGAAAGAATTTAAGATTAATAGTATTTTTTTCATGAGTAGAACTTGCTGGTGAATTTGAGCCTGGAACTCTTTCAGGATGAGCATTTTGGGCTATGGATTTCATTTCTCTTAATTATTAGAAATAGGAAGGATGAACAAAATGTAACACTTCTGAGAATTAAAAGGGTTATTAAAACAATGAACAGATATTAATCAACGACGGGCATAAACTGGGACTGTTTTGGGCAAAGTGAGATTTATAGATATCACAATAGTAAGATTTCCTATTTCTTCTTATATATTTTTTATTTCTTTCTGAAAAAAATAAGTTATGTATTTTTTTGAAAACTGTGCAATTTGTCTAAATTTTTCAAGCGTATTGGTACAGAGATTTCATATCAATCTTCTTTTTATTTAACATGTTCCTCCCCCAACACACACACACCAGCTTACTGAGGACCATGTTAATCTTACATTGTCTTATTTATATTTGTGACATCTGTAAGTGTATCTCTTTTTTGCTTCTGGATATTGGTTATTTGTGCCTTAGTTTCTGGATCACTCTTGATAGGATATTGTTATTTGTTAAAATCAACAAGCAACTTTTGGCTTTGTTGAACATCTCTGTTATGTAATTGTTTTCTGTTTTTAAAGTGTCTCCTTTTATCTTCATTACTTCTTTCTTGCTGATATAGCTCTAACTTCTTCAGATGAGTATTTAGTTACTTAGGTTTCAGACTGTCTGAAGGCAATTCACTTTGGGATTGTGTGTTACTCTTTCTGTACTGCATTCATAAATTTTGACATGAAATATTTTATTATTCTGTACAACATATTTTCTAATATTTCCTTAATTTTGTTTTGATGCATGGTCATTTTAGGTCTCTAGCATCTGGGGTTTTTTTCCTCTTTCTAATTTTTCTGATTTCTAGTTTGTCTTATGGTACAGCCATGCTCTGTATGGTTTTGAAGTGTTGAAATATACTTAGACTTGCTTTATGGTTCATTTATGTTTTGTAAATGTTCTGTATGCACAAAAAAATAATGTATTCTACAGTAGTTATGTAGAGATCTCAGTATGTCAATTTTATTATTTTATTCAAACTTTTTCATGTCTACTCATTTTTGTTTTTCTGTTGGTAACTAAGAGATGTAGTGCCAAAAGCAGCATTCCTTCTGTCCTTATAGATTTGTCTGTTTCTCCTCAAAGTTCTGTCAGTGTTACATATCCTGAATTCAGTTCAGTTCAGTAACTCAGTCATGTCCAACTTGTTGCAACCCCATGGACTGCAGCACACCAGGCTTCCGGGTCCATCACCAACTCCTAGAACTTGCTCAAACTCATGTCCATCGAGTCAGTGATACCATCCAACCATCTCATCCTCTGTCACCCCCTTCTCCTCCTGCCTTCAATCTTTCCCACCACCAGGGACTTTTCCAATGAATCAGTTCTTCATATCAGGTGGCCAAAGTATTAGAGCTTCAGCTTTAGCATCCATCCTTCCAATGAATATTCAAGACTGATTTCCTTCTGGAACGGACTATTTGGATCTCCTTGCAGTCCAAGGGACTCTCAAGGGCCTTCTCCGACACCACAGTTCAAAAGCATCAATTCTTTGGTAGTCAGCTTTCTTTGTGGTCCAACTCTCGCATTAATACGTGACTACTGGAAAAACCATATAGCTTTGACTAGACGGGCCTTTGTTGGCAAAGTAATGTCTCTGCTTTCTGATATGCTTTTTAATATGCTGGGTTGGTCATAGTTTTTCTTCCAAGGAGCAAGTGTCTTAATTTCATGGCTGAAGTCACCATTTGCAGTGATTTTGGACTTGGACTGTAGCTCAGACTTGTCTGACTCTTTGCGACCCCATGGACTGTAGCCTGCCAGGCTCCTCTGTCCATGGGATTCTCCAGGCAAGAATACTGGAGTGGGTTGTCATTTATTTTGGAGCCCAAGAAAACAAAGTCTCTCACGGTTTTCATTGTTTCTCCATCTATTTGCCATGAAGTGATGGGACTGGATGCCATGATGTGCCTTTTTTTAATGTTGAGTTTTAAGCTAGCTTTTTCACTCTCCTCTTTCACTTTCATTAAGAGGCTCTTTAGTTCCTCTTTCCTTTCTGCCATTAGGGTAGTGTCATCTGCATATCTGAGGTTATTGATATTTCTCCCAGGAATCTTGATTCCAGCTTGTGCTTCATCCAGCTTGGCATTTTGCATGATGTACTCTGCATATAAGTTAAATAAGTAAGGTGACATATATACAGCCTTGACATACTCCTTTCTCAATTTGGAACCAGTCTATTGCTCCATGTCTGGTTCTAACTGTTGCTTCTTGACCTGAATACAGATTTCTCAGGAGGCAGGTAAGGTGGTCTGGTATTCCTATCTCTTTAAGAATTTTCCACAGTTTTTTGTGATCCACACAGTCAAAGGCTTTGGCATAGTCAATAAAACAGAAGTATATATTTTTCTGAAACTGTCTTGCTTTTCCTATGATCCAAAGAACATTGGAAATTTGATTTCTGCTTCCTCTTCCTTTTCTAAATCCAGATTGAACATTTGGAAGTTCTTGGTTCATGTACTGTTGGAGCTTCGTTTGGAGAATTTTGAGAATTACTTTGCTAGTGTGTGAGATGAGTACAATTGTGCGGTAGTTGGAGCATTCTTTGGCATTGCCTTCCTTTGAGATTGGAATGAAAACGGACCTTTTCCAGTCCTGTGGCCACTGCTGAGTTTTCCAAATTTGCTGGCATACTGAGTGCAGCACTTTCACAGTGTCATCTTTCAGGATTTGAAATAGCTCAACTGGAATTCCATCACCTCCACTAGCTTTGTTTGTAGTGATGCTTCCTAAGGTCCACTTGACTTCACATTCCAGGATGTCTGGCTCTAGGTGAGTGATCACACCATGGTGATTATCTGGGTCATGAAGATCTTTTTTGTACAGTTCTTCTCTGTATTCTTGCCACCTCTTCTTAATATCTTCTGCTTCTGTTAGGTCCCTACCATTTCTGTCCTTTATCGAGCCCATCTTTGCATGAAATGTTCCCTTGGTATCTCTAAGTTTCTTGAAGAGATCTCTAGTCTTTCCCATTCTAGTGTTTTTTTTTTTCTATTTCTTTGCATATCCTGAAGGTATATGTTGAAAAATATACAAATTGAAGATTGTCCTATAGTTTCAGCAATGGAAACTTTTATTAACCATGAATCAATATTCTTTGTATGTATGCACGCTATGCATGCTAAGTTGCTTCTGCTATGTCCGACACTTAACGGCACTATGAACTGGAGCTTGCCAGGATCCTCTGTCCATGAGTGGGTAGCCATGCCATCCTCCAGGGGATCTTCCTGACCCAGGGATGGAACCCATGTCTCTTATGTCTCCTGCATTGGCAGTCAGGTTCCTTACCACTAGCACCACCTGGGAAACCCTCGACCTCCTTTACTGCTGCCATTTTATTTTCTTTTAAAATATTTTCCTCCTTAATATAGCTATCCTAGTTTTCTTTGGTGTAAAATGTATTGGGAAGTCTTATTTAATAATGTCACTTCCAAATTTTCTCTATCCTTAATCCTTATACTTTTAAGATACGTTTCTTGTAAATAACACACAGGTAGAATTTGTCTTTATGAAGTCTGAAAATCTTTGTTTTTTGACTGGGGCATTTATTTCATTTATATAAAATGTAATTAGTACTACATTATGAATGCCATGATATTGCACCACTCCTAAAGGCACAGTTCACATTTATTTGCACTTAGGTACATATATTAGGTACACATATATTTGCACTTAGGTATGAAGACTCTTGAGAGTCCCTTGGACTGCAAGGAGATCCAACCAGTCCATTCTGAAGGAGATCAGCCCTGGGATTTCTTTAGAAGGAATGATGCTAAAGCTGAAACTCCAGTACTTTGGCCACCTCATGCGAAGAGTTGACTCATTGGAAAAGACTCTGATGTTGGGGGGGATTGGGGGCAGGAGGAGAAGGGGACGACAGAGGATGAGATGGCTGGGTGGCATCACTGACTCGATGGGCGTGAATCTGAGTGAACTCCGGGAGTTGGTGATGGACAGGGAGGCCTGGTGTGCTGCGATTCATGGGGTCGCAAAGAGTCGGACATAACTGAGCAACTGAACTGAACTGAATTGAACTGAAAACTTATTTTGTGCTTTCTACTTGTTATACCTGTTGCACTTTTTTGTCTTTTTTTTTTACCTTATTTTGAATTTACTGAGTATTTCAGTTATTCCAATGCTGTCCCCTCTAATGTTGCTCCTTGGAAGGAAAGCTATGGCAAACCTAGACAGTGTATTAATTACAGAGACATTATTTTGACAACAAAGGTCTGAAGAGTCAAAGGTGTGGTTTTTCTAGTAGTCATGTACAGATGTGAGAGTTGCACCATAAAGAAGGCTGAGTGCCAAAAAAATTGATGCTTTTGAATTGTGGTGCTGGAGAAAACTCTTGAGAGTCCTTTGGACTGCAAGGAGATCAAACCAGTCAATCCTAAAGGAAACAGTCCTGAATATTCATTGGAAGGACTGGTGCTGAAGCTGAAGCTCCAATACTTTGGCCACCTGATGCAAAGAGCTGTCTCACTAGAAAAGACCCTGATGCTGGGAAAGATTGAAGGCAAAAGGAGAAGGGAGTGGCAGAGGATGAGATGGTTAGATAGCATCACCAACTCAGTGGACATGAAATGTACCAAACTCTGAGAGATAATGAAGGACAGGGGAGCCTGGCATGCTGCAGTCTATGAGGTCATAAAGAGTCTAGCAAGTCAACAACAGTCACCCAGCTAAGTAGTTTAAGAAGTTATACATTCTGTTCATTTCTTTTAGTAGTTGTCCTTGAAATTATAATACACTTACTTAAGTTAATGAAGTCTGAATAAATCCCTTAATTTCTTCCTGCATAATAAAAGAAACTTAGAACAGTTCCCAACTCATAATCATTTTTCCACGAATTTTAGCTATTCTTCTTTAACTCTAAAGACATTATTATTATTCTTTTATTAATCAGTAACTGCTTAGATTCACTTTACTATTTATCCCTGTCTTAAACCTACCATCTAAGAAAACTTTCCTTCTGAAAAACATGTGTCATTTCAAATTTTCTCTATTGAAAGTCTGCTGAAGACAAACTGAAATTTGAAGACAAATTTTTGTTTGACTGAAAACGTCTTTGTTTCACCATCATTCTTAAAAGATATTTTTGGTGGCTGTAGAATTCGACTCTGACTCTTATTTTCCTTCAGTGCTTCTGGCTCCTGTTACTGCTCCTGATAGGCCAGCATCAGTGTAATCACTGCTGCTGCTTCCTTTCTTAAAAAACAAAACTTATTTATTTTTGGCTGCGCTGGGTCTTCCGTTGCAGTGTGTGGGCTTTCTCTAGTTGCGGTGATGGGGGACTACTCCCTAGTTGCTGTGGGGAAGCTTCTCATTGCAGTGGCTTCTCTTGTTCTGTTGCAGGGGCTTATTGCTCCACGGCACATGAGATCTTTCCAGATCAGGGATCGAACCCGTGTCCCCTGCATTGGAAGGAGGATTCTTAACAACTAGACCACCAGGGAAGCCCGTTCTTTCTTTCTTTTTTTTTTTTAACTTGAATTTGCTGTGCACCAGCAACTAGTTTTTAAAAAATATTTATTTATTTTGGCTTCACTCGTTTACAGCATGGAAAGCTGTATTGCAAGGCATTTCAGATTCCCACTGGAGATGTAAGAATGCTTAGCAAAATTAAACAAATTGAAAAGCTACACAAGTATCAACTCTGAGTAAAATTAAAGGTTGTACATGAAAGGAAATATAATCATGGTACAATACTATGGTCAGTACTAAGCAATTTTATGTGCTTAGTCACTCAGTTGTGTCTGACTCTTTCGGACCCCATGGACTGTAGTCCACCAGGCTCCTCTGTCCCTGGAATTCGCCAGGGAAGAATACTGGAGTGGGTTGCCATTCCCTTCTCCAGAGGATCTTCCCAACCCAGGGATTGAACTTGCATCTCTTGAATTGCAAACTTTTTTTTTTTTTTTTTACCACTGAGCCACCAAGGGAAGCCCCACTAAACAATCGTAAATAGTCCCAATAAGTAAGTACATAGATTAACCAGTAGTGTTGATGATCCACATGGCAGGATGTGTGAGTCTCCTGCCTGAGGTCACTGTAATAAGGAGCCTGGTGGGGAGGAGAGCTTAGTGGCTCAGCACTCAGCGTATGGGCTTTCCCACATTCCTCCCCCTTTCAGCCTGACAGCCCACCCTACTGTACTGATTCCACTCTAGTTTCTCTCCTGGGAACATTCCTCCATTTCTGCAGGATAGAGGAAGAGTGGTTGCCTAACAGATGGGGTGGGAGGAGATACCAAAAGAAATGATGTTTCTTATTTGATCTTTCGAATGAAGTCCCTGTGTTCCGTGCTTCTTGTCTCCCTCACCTTCGTCCATCTTCCGTGGTACCTGGTGCCTCCCTGGTATTCCTTAGCATCTCTGCAGGGGAAGAGAGCCTGCTTCGTGACACCACCCTGGGTAGGTTCTTGGGTTCATGAACTCCTTCCTTCTGCTGAAACGTTTACTTCTTTTATGCTGCTTTCAATTTCTTCTTTAAAAAAAAAAAAGGACAAAACACTGTTATTGATTTTCTTTTTTTTAATGTGGGCCACTTTTAAAGTCTTTATTGAATTTGCTGGGCTTCCCTGGTGGCTTAGACAGTAAACAATCAGCCTGCAATATAGGAGACCTGGGTTGGATCCCTAGGTTGGGAAGATCCCCTGGAGAAGGGAATGGCAACCCACTGCAGTAATCTTGCCTTTGAGAATTCTATGGACAGAAGAATCTGGTGGGCTACAGTCCATGAGGTCACAGAGTCGGACACAACTGAGGGTCTAATACTAAATTTGTTATAATACTGCTTATGTTTTTGTTTAGGTTTTTTGGCCCCAAGACATGTGGGATTTTAGCTCCCCAACCAGGGATCAAACCTGTATCCCCTGGATTGAAAGGCTGAGTCTTAACCACTGGACTGCCAAGAAAGTCCCTGCTTTCAGCTTCTGAAATAGGGTTTTAGATATCTCCAGGTTTCAAGGGGAGAAGGCAATGGCAACCCACTCCAGTACTCTTGCCTGGAAAATCCCATGGACTGAGGAGCCCGGTAGGCTGCAGAGGAGCCCGGTAGGCTGCAGTCCATGGGGTCTCAGAAGAGTCGGACACGACTGAGCGACTTCACTTTCACTTTTCACTTTCATGATTGGGGAAGGAAATGGCAACTCACTCCAGTATTCCTGCCTGGAGAATCCCAGGGACAGAGGAGCCTGTTGGTTGGGCTGCCGTCTCTGGGGTCGCACAGAGTCGGACACGACTGACGCGACTCAGCAACAGCAGCAGCAGGTTTCAAGGAAGAAGGAATTTTTATTTCCCTTTCTTAACTTTTTTTTGGCTGTGCCAGGTTTTTGTTGTGGCATGCACCAGGTGTTCATTGAGGCATGTGGGATCTTTTAAACTTATTTGTTTTACATTGGAGTATACATGTGGAATCTTTAGTTGCAGCATGTGAACTCTTAGTTGCCACACGTGGGATCTAGTTCTTCTGAACAGGGATCGAACCCAGCCCCTGCATTGACAGTATGGGAGTCTTAGCTACGGACTACCAGAAAAGTCCCTGTGCTTATCCTTTTGAGCTGATTTTCAAGAGAGAAGAAAAAGGGGGGAAGAATGTCACCACCTTAAAACTGAAAGTCCATGTGGTTGGTAACACTTAACATGTGGGCGACAGCCCAGGAAGACCACTGTTGACATTAACTGGAGGGATGGGAATACAATCTAGCATCTCCACATGAATGTGGACAGGTCCTTTCCTAAAAGGACCTCAGCACCTGGCGGGTGAGTCACAGCTCCCACCACACCTTGTGGACAAACCCCGGCCACCTTCAGGCTGTGACTGCCTCACCCCACTAGCTTTGGATATGTGAGTCCAGGCCTAGGGAGTGACACATGATAGGGAAAAGGCATTGGAAGAGATGAGGCCAGGGGACTGAGAGGCAAGACACATTGAAGTCTTTTAAAACTACACTGGAAATAAGGAAAGGAGAAGTCATTTTCCTCTGAAGCACTGGCTATCCTCTGAGAATCCGCAGCACATTTTAATGCCTTTGACTTTGTAAAATGATGTCAGTTTTCCAGCTGTAGTATTTATCTACACTGCATGCAAAACTCCATGGCTAGTTTTCCCTCATTTGCTAGGATAATGAAATACTTTATGAAAAGTCATAGAGTCTTTCATTTTGCATTTGTGCCCTCATGCAAATTCAACAAATATTTATTGAGTGCCTGCTATATACCAGACCCAGTTCTTTTTGTTTTGGAGGTATAGTAGTAAACCCTTTCCCCTGGACTTGGGCTTTGAATGGTGGTTAAGTTTTAGAATTCAACCTCTTTACTTGATATAGTTCTGTTCAGATTTGCTGTTTGTTCTTGAGTCAGTTTCAGTAGTTTGGTCTTTCTGGACCCTTTCCCATTTCATCCAGGTTATTTACTTTGTTGGTATACAATTATTATAGTATTCCATTCAAATCCTTTTTATTCCCATAAGATTGGTAGTGATGTCCTTTCTTTCATCCCAAATATCAATAATTTGCATTTTCCTCCCTTTTGCCCCCTTTGGTGTTTAGCTAAAGGTTTGTCAATTTAATCGATTTCTTCTAAGAACCAGCTTTTCCTTTTGCTAATTTTTCTCTATTGTTTTTCTATTCTCTATTTTGGTTCTTTCCACTCTATATTATTTTTTTCCTTTTGCTTGCTTTAGGTTTACTGTACTCTTCTAATTTGTTAAGATGAAAGGTTAGGCCATAAATTTCAACTCTCTCATCTTTTAAACTATTGAGATCACAATTTTAAATTTTCTTCAGAGCACTGCTTTAGCTGCATCCAAGTCCTATGTATACATTTTATCTCAGTCATAATTTTTTCTAATTTTTCTTGTGATTTCTTCTTTGCTCCATTGGTGATTTGGTTTGGGGGTGTTTTAATTTCCATGTTTTTGAATTCCCCAAATTTCCTTCTATTACTGGTTTCTAATTTGACTCCATTGTGGTTGGAGAACATACTTTGTATGATTTTATTACTTTTAAATTTATTGAGAGCTTGCTTTGTGGCCTAATGTATGATTTATCCTGAAAAATGTTCTATGTGCATTTGGAAAGAATGTGTATTTGACCATGTCGAGTGCAAATGTTCCACAGATGTGTTGGGTCTAGTTGAATATTGGTGTTGTTCTCGACTTCTTTTTCCTTGTTGATCATCTGCCTTATTCTATCCATTACGGAAAGTGAGGGTGTTGAAATCTCCAGTTATTATTGTTGAATTGTTTAGTTTTCTCCTTTGATTCTGTCAGTTTTTTCTATTTTGGGGTTCAGCTGTTATGCACACAAGTGCTTCCCTTTTTAAAAATATATCGGTATTTACTTTTTTTAAATGTTTCTTTCTTTTTGGCTGTGCTGGGTCTTCATTGCTGCACCCTGGGGCTTTCTCTAGTTGCGGGCTTCTCATTGCGGTGGCTTCTCTTGTTGGGGAGCACAGGCTCTAGGGCACTGGGGATTCAGTACTTGTTAGCTTCCAGGCTCTAGAGCACAGGCTCAACAGTTGCCCAGTGGCATGTGGGATCTTCCTGGAGAGGGATCCAACCTGTGTCTCCTGCGTGGGTAGGCAGATACTTTACCCCTGAGCCAGCAGGGAAGCCACACAGGCGTTTCTTAAATGTTATGTTTTATTGATGGATTGACCTGTTTGTTAGTATAAAATGTTCTTTGTTTCTAGGAACAGTTTATAGCTGAAAGTCTAGTTTGTCTGGTATTAGTATAGCCACTTTTTTTTTTCTTTCTTTTTTACATGGTACATGTCTGTTCTTTTACTTTCAACCAATTTGTGACTTTAAAGTGTCTCATAGACAGTATATAGTTGGATTGTGTTTTTATATATATTTTGTCAATCTCTGTCTTTTGATTGGGGTATTTAGTATATTTACATTTAATGAAATTACTGATAAGGCAGGATTATGACTGCCATTTTGCTATTTGTTCTCTATATATGTCTTTTTGTTCATCTTTTTCCTTATTATTGCCTTCTTTTGTGCTATATATTTTCTACTGTAGTATTTTAATTTCTTTGTTGTTTCTTTTACTATATTTTAAAGAGTCATTTTTAATGGTTGTGTTGGGGATTACAATTAACTTAAAATAATCTAGGTAGAATTAGTACTAGCTTAATTTCAGTAGTACACCAAAATTAAGCTCCAGTTGTGCTCCATTCTCTCTCTTCTCCTTTGTGCTATTAGTATTATTATCATTCCAATTACATATAAGTACATATATATAAATGCACACTGTTTATTTAACTTGTATTCAGAGTACATCATGTGAAATGGCAGGTTGGATGAATCACAAGCTAGAATCAAGATTTCTGGGAAAAATATTAACAAATTCAGATACGTAGATGATACCACTCTAATGGCAGAAAGTGAAGAGGAACTAAAGAGCCTCTTGATGAGGGTGAGAGTGAAAAAACTGGCTTAAAACTCAACATTCAAAAAACTGAGATCATAGCATCTGGTCCCATCACTTCACGCAAAATAGAAGGGGAAACAGTGGAAGCAGGGACAGAGTTTATTTTCTTCTTTTTATGCCTTCAATATTCTGGTAGGTAACTTACAACTCTTCCTTTGCCTTCATTTTCTCCTGGCTCAGAACCTCTAAGTCAACATGAAATGAGAGATTAGGGCCTTCTCAGATATTTCAAGAGTGTGCACAGTCTTGCACTGTGCATGGCATTCTGGATTCCCAGGAGTATGTCAGAGCTAGCTTTCAAGGCACCCTATGGACCCTCATTTCCCATTTTTGCTTTCATTTTTTGGTTAACCTCTTGTTAGCCCCAATTGGTTTTACCACCTCAGGCAGCTGTGATGTTAAACAACTGCTGTTGATTGTTTTTGACAAATGCCCTAGGGATAGGACTGTTTGCGCAGAGTGAATTCTGAAGCAGGTCAAAAAAAGACAAGCCCTGTGAATGGAGCTGCCAACAGGTCAAATAATGACAACTCTCTAGGGATGGGGCTTTAGGAATATCTAAATCCATTCTTCCCATCCAGTGGCTGCGAGTCTACTGGGTTTCAAAGCTACTATTGTTATGAGGCTATTAGTTGCCAAGGCTACCACAGAACCGGACAGGAGGGGTTGGGGATTGGGCAAGTTACAATGCCATCAGGGTCACTGTTCCTATCAGGCTTCAGTCATTTTTATTGAAAAACAATCTTTGGATGGGTGGAAGCCTTTGGTTAATGTCCGGAGTTCTGAAAAGGTTGATTTGACCATTTAAGCCGGTATTCTGTTTTTTTTAACAGAGAATCAGATTTTTTTCTGCCATTCTGGAAGTGCTTCTGCCAGATTTATTTTTATCTCTCTTTATCCTGAATAGATCCCCTCAACCTCCAGTTCTCTAAATCCTTGATAGTGCAGTATTTTCATCAAATATCTTCCATCTTACATTTTCATCAAATATCTTACAACAGTATAGCAGGGTGGTACAGAAGAGCGAGCACATGTAAGAAGTGGTAAATAGATAAGTCTGATGTCTGATGTCTTTTCAAAGGTCTTCTCCCTAATATGTACATTTGAAGTGTGAAAGATCTTCCAATCCCTCATTCTATGTGAGAGCTAAAACCTCTGAATAAACAAAAGTGAAATAGATTCAGACCTAGTTTTCTACCAAAGTGGCTGTGAAATTAAGTTAAGAGCCTAAACTAGGAGATTGTTTTGTTCTAGTTCTCCTCTGTGCTAATTATTTTGGAAATGAAGCATTTAAGCAGAGGTGCATAAGGGACACACAGCAGAGAGAGTGGGATGACATTTGATCATTCTGCCCAGTGGGTGAACTTGTTATCTGTGCTCTTCATATACACAGACAGACATACACAGACTGCTTCCAGGCAGTCCTTGCTTTGAGGGTTCAGATATGCCTGAAGTCAGCTACAAGAGTTTAATTCAATAATACCAGCGGATCAATGATATGGTTCAAATTTCAGTTATCATGGCATACTGTGAGTAAATGTGTCTAGTACCAGCTCATCTAGTACCAAGTTGACACCAGCATTTTAGTCCAGAAATCACTACATAACAGGTGCATCATGGCCAGAGAGCAACTGAAGCAATTCTTCAGAGGTGTCAGTATGGTCTCTGAACATTTTTTTTTTAATTAACTTTTACTGAATTTACTTTACAATGTTATAATAGTTTCTATTGTACAGCCACACAAGTACATTTATTTCCACTTTTTTGGACTTTCTTCCCTTTCAGGTCACCACAGTGCATTAAATAGAGTTCCCTGTGCTCTACAATATGTTCTCGTTAGTTACCTGTTTTATACATAGTAGTAAGCCTTTCTTCTGGGCTTCCCTCCTGGCTCACAGGGTAAAGAATCTGCCCGCAATGCAGGAGACCTGGGTTCAATCCCTGGGTTGGGAAGATCCCCTGGAGGAGGGCATGGCAACCCACTCCAGTATTCTTGCCTGGGAAATCCCATGAACAGAGGAGACTGGCAGACTACAGTCCATGCGGTGGCAAATAGTCAAACAGATTAACCAAATAAACACAGTGTGTGTATATCAATCCCAGTCTCCTAACTCAACCCACCCTCTTCCCCTTGGTATCCATACATTTTTCTCTACATCTGCATCTCTCTTCCTGCCCTGCATGTACCTGTACCATTTTCCTAGATTCCACACGTGCCTTAATACATGATATTTTTCTTTCTTGCATACTTCACTCTGAATGACACTCTCTAGGTTCATCCAGGTACAAATTTTGAGCATTTTTAAGCTCAGACACTGTCAGCAAAGTGTCATTGTGTTGCCTCCTTTTCTCCTAGTGATAAACCCACACAGCCTTGTTAAAAAGAACACCCAACCTCCACCCGCCATCTGCCCTTACCCGCCCCACAAGGAAAAAACAAAAATAAGTACCTGAAAGATAGAATTGGGCGACAAAGATGGAAGTGCAACAAAGAAACAAAAAAACGATAAAGGTGGAAATGACATGAAATATGCACAGAATGTAACTGGAGTTATTAAAAAAAAAAAAGGCAACTGTGGGAATGCTGACCTCCACACCTTTCCAAAGACGCCAGATTTGCCCCCAGGGGAATGCACGAATGAAAAGTTGAGGAAAGAGGCTTGGATAAAAGGACTGTAAGTCCCAGAGGACAGATGAGGCATTCAAGGCACTGTGACAGGGAACGCCCAGAGGATAACGTGTTTAAAGTGATACAAACAGGACGTTCTGCCAAGACACGGAAAAGATGCTCTCTGTGCACAAAACGACACGCCCACGAGAAGACAAGACCCGTTCAAGCCACTCCTGTTAAGCTTTTCCTGCACAGAAAGAAAACAGTTCAAGTCTTCGTGTGTGTGATGGTTTACAGTATAAGCAGTGATTAGTTTTGCTATTTTCCTCATTTCCCTACACATGCCTAACCATCAGTGAAGAGTTAGGAATGTCTCGTGGAATAGTGCTAGTTTTCCTCACGTACGATGACTTCAGGGTCCTGTCCACCGCCGGCGAGGCCGCCTTGTGTGCGCACGCACCACCCATACGTACAGCATACAGACACGCGTGCAGTTTACACAGCGAGCGTCCACACACTGCAAGGTGGAACCCAAATCACGGCGACAGCTACTGGGGGAGATTATAAATGCAGAATAGTCCTTTTCCTCTCTGGATGGTTTTGATTGGGCTTCTGCGGAAGGCGGTGGGGAGTGAGCTCCCGCCAAGAGCTGAGGGGGACGAGGCCGCAGAAAGGGGGCGGTGCGGTGCGGGGAAGGAGTGGGGCACTGCGGGGAGGGGGCGAGGCCGCGGGGGCAGAGCGGGGAGAGAG